>NC_079437.1:40271906-40586906 GCF_903798145.1 Danio aesculapii | reverse complement strand
CCTCTTCCTCTTCCTGGTCTTCCCGGTCTATTGAAGCGGTCCACTTCCTCGTAATCATCTCCACCAACTATCAGATATTTTAAAAAAATCTTAAAGCATTAAAATGTATTTCTTTATTATAGATTGATTAAATTATTTCATCCAACTCAATGCAAATGCCAACTCTGCTTTACCATCATTCCTGCGCTGCTGTCTGGGTGCATAGTTGAACTGAATGTCGATTTGACGATTCTGCCTTGCCTCTGCCCTGTTTTTGCTGTGGGCAGCAGCTTTGTGAGCCTTATAGTCAATCTCTGTGCGGAAAGCATGAGTAAACTGCTCTGTACTGCAGCGGCCCTCCTCACATAGATAATGGCTCTCTCTGAAGTGCTCACTAAGGTACTGATAGTCACTGTAGAAAAAAAAAAATGCAGTTATATTAGTAGTAATAATTGCAATACAGTAATAATTCTGCAGTTCAGTTTACACCAGCTATGTTTATATCTATTAATTTTCACCAATTTTGTTTCTGCACATATTTAGTCTCACACTTCATTAAACATAGCACTTAAAAAAAGGACAATTAATTGTTGTAAAACATACATAAACGATCAAGTTCATTATTAACCTTATTAAGGTAATGGTTTGATTTAAGGGTTTGGATGTCTAATTATTTCCATTTATTTGGATTATTCAGGTCTATATCACCTGTCCACCTTTCAAATTGAAATGTAAATATTGTTATAGATAAGTATAAATTATTTTTAAATGTCAGCAACAAGGATTTTCATAGTGTCAAAGTGAATATATATATATATATATATATATATATATATATATATATATATATATATATATATATATATATATATATACATAATTTTTTTTTTCGTAAAGCATAAACAGGGTTTCTGCAGGTTTTATCAAGTCCAATTTAAAATTTTTAAGACCCTTTTCAGACCCTTATGAATGAAATTTTTGACTTATACAGGGCTAAACACTAATAATTATTTCTAATAGACCGGTTTGCCAGGAAAAAAAAAAATAATTTCTTAGTGACATACTTTAACAAAAAACTATAAAAAAATATATATAGTTTTATACACCTTTTTTCACCATAATATAAATATATATATTTTATGACAAGTTTAATACTGTTAAAAGCATATTTATTGTGGAGGCAATTACATAGAAAAATCAAAAATAAGTTGTTTTGGTCCAAATTAATTGAGTATAACTTCTATTCAACAATGCGTTTCTGTTATAAATCCTTAAGTGCCTATTTATAAATATGTCTACTCCTTAATATATTCCTATATAAATATGTCTATCTTCTGTAAGGTTTTTGTATGAATGGAAGAAAAAGGATATATTGCTCTGTTATTATCATGAGGAACTGTGTAACTGTTTTTAGTTCTTTCCCTGATTTTATTAAGATGGATTGTTAATAACTGGATGGATGTCTGCCCGAATGGGTAGCTTTATTTATTTAAATTATGCAAGACACACAACACAATATTTAAGTACTTTTAAGTACAATTCAGTACAATTTAAGCATTTTTAAAGCCTAAAATGTTGTTTTTTTAAATGTAAGACTTTTTAAGACCCCGCGGACACCCTGATAAAATTGCAAATTAATGGCAGCGCATACATACAATTACATGACATTTGCAGTATCTTAATTTCCTTTACAATATTTGATTAACACAAAGTGAAACAGCGATAAATACTATTTACACAACAAGTGAAAAATAGCAGCATTTCCTTTGTAATTGTATTACAAACCTATCTTACACCTACCCCAAATCCCAACAATAAACTTTAACAAAATTACCCTTCTACAAACCTTTGTTTTCATTGAAAACTAGTAGCTAAAAAAGCTGTGGGGCTTGGAGTCCTTTTGGATCTATTTTTCCAAACTGGCTGCAGTTGCCAGAAAAATAAATTATATTTCGACCTTTTATTATCGGCTTTTTGTGTAAAGAAGCTGCTTTGAATCCTGCCTTATCTCCACCACAGAGAGCAAACAAGATTATAGAAGCAGAATAATCAATTACAATGGCCAATCTAGCGCATCACCAAAAACAAACACGGCCACAGGCACAGAGTAAACCAAATAATAAATAAACTAAATATTAAAATAATAATAATAATAATAAAGTTCAATCCAAATCTCCCAATGATGATGATGCTTCAACTTTAAGTAAACAGCCATTTATTGTGTTTATTTAAATCCTCTAAGAGGCACCTACTAAAAACACCTTATCATACCATTTTAAATGATCTCTTTTTATGCTACTTCTGTTAACAGATCGATGTACAAAGCATGGTTGCATCAATTGAGGAGTTTACCCAAAGGTCTCCAAGTCCAATCCTGCAATCATTTGGCCGTATGTAAAGTCATAATTGAAAATGAATCAAACCTCACCTGTAATACTCCTGAGCTCCATCCGCATCACAGAAATGGCAGAAGTAATGGTCGCGCCGCAGGTGTTTCAGCAGCTCATCGTTGTCCAGGTATCGATCATCACAAAATTTACAAAGCGGATGCCCGCGGTGCGACGTGTCATCCGGGTCCCCTTGCATTCGATGGCGAGCCAAATCTTTTCGACTGTACCACTTGCGCTCATATGAGAATATCTGTAAACAGTGGAGCACATCAGTCATCGCCGGGAATGAAGAGCGCATAATAATAAATGACTACAATTAAAATGCAACACACTACCTTCAAGTGCTTCACACATAACTTGCAGCAGAAGAGCTCATGTTGTTTCCGCATATGCTGCTCTAATTCTTCAAATTTGGAGAACACTTTCGGTTCCGGGCAATGTGGACATTCGTTTAACAAAATCTTCCTGCATTTGGTGTAAAAGACAAAAAGAGCTTGTATTTAACAATAGACCCTTTTCATACTTCCGGGTTTCTCAGTAACAGAAGTCCTCATAGTTTGGTAAACTTAGAGAGCAGTGAATGATGGAGTACAACAATTAATTTTTTATAATCCTATTTGCTGAAATAATATAAGACAAAAGCCACAATAGTGTTATCAAGACTTTCAGAAAAAAGAAAACACAATGTGAGACTGATGACGACAGCCAGAGGAGAGAATAACATCAAATTTACTCTTAGCCCCAGAGACGCTGCATTAAAAACACCTCGCATAAGCATTAGAAACACCTCGCATAAGCCGTAATTAGTTTTTTGTAATTTGATGCAAAGATAAATACATACATAAACACATATAAATGTTCACACCTTAAAAAAAAAATTCTAAATATTAAAAACTTTCAAGGATTTAAGATTCTGATGACCGTCAAACGCGTCACAACAATCTTGTTAAAAGGGGTCTCAATATTGAGATCCAATATTGAAATTGATCTGACAAACAGGGCTTTGTGATTATTTTGAATTTGTTTTTTTAGCAAACAAATTATCTATGAATATTCACGTCATAAAACCTCCATGTATCATTACAAGCCAATTAAATGAATTTACTTTTGCCAGTATTATTTCTTGAAGTGCAGGTAGCTGCTGACTTTTTGAATAACAAATGAAGAGTTTAGATGCAAACACTTCTGTAACACTTTATAATAATTACACACTATGAATCATTCATTAAGCATTAGCAAATAGTGAATTCATTATCTGTTAAGCATTAACTCTACATTAATAAACGTTAGTAAGCAGTTTATAACTGCAGCTACAAATGCTGTATACTTTACATACAACCACATTAATTATGTGCTTAATAATTGTGTTTTCATACTTTGTTAATGATTCATTTTCATTACTAAATTAAGTATTGCATTATTTACAAACCAGTTATTTATGAATTGTTGGTGTTTTTAAAGATCTTTCAGAATGAGTTACAATAAAATACGATATATAAATGTTCATTTCAATAGTTTATTAATAATTTACTTACTCATTCTGAATGATCTTAAAAACCATTGACTACTCTTAAATACAAATGGTTTGTAAATAATGTAATTACTTAATTTAGTCATGAAAAATCAACCAGTCACAAATTATGAAAGTTCAATTATTAAGCACATTTATAATGTGGTTATAAGTCAAGTATACAGCATTCCGTGATAGCGGAATGAACCTCCAACATATCCAGCATATGTTTTATGCAGCGGATGCCCTTCCAGCCGCAACCCAACACTGGGAAACACCCATACACTCTTCTCTTCAAGTATGTTTAAGAAAAAAAAAAGATCACCAATATGTTGGACGGCCTGAGGATGAAAAAATTAAAAGCAATTTTCATTTTTGGAGCTATTCCTTTATATTATTGCTGTGACACAATAAATATTGGTGCTTGCATATACAAAAATAAATATATATTTCTTCCTTAATTTCTGCAAAAATGTATTCTTGGATAAATCATTCTGAATACTTAGCAAACAATAAATGTTTGACAGAGATATTTCCTCTGATTTTAGAGCAAAACAACAATCCCTTTAACTGCCTGCTCTACCAAACGGTTGACCATGTTTTAACGGTTTTAAATAATGACTGTTAAATTAATTTAGATAATGACGGTTTTAAATAATGACTGTTAAATTAATTTAGATAATGACGGTTTTAAATAATGACTGTTAAATTAATTTAGATAATGACGGTTTTAAATAATGACTGTTAAATTAATTTAGATAATGACGGTTTTAAATAATTACTGTTAAAGTCATTTAAAGAATGACTGTATTAAATAAAGGCTTACAGACACAGCATTGTTGGTTTACAAGAAAATCAAACAAACATAATCCTGTTGCAAAAATAAAAAAACAAGAAACGTACAAGTTACTGTGTTAAATGAGAATGTTAAAGTTTTATAGCATACTTCAAAAGGTAAAGATGATTTAGTATTAAAAATGAATAAAAATGTATTCTGTTTTTAAATTAATTGGTCTTAAACTTAATATTTTCAACATTTTCACAGTAGATGTATTAATTGCGATACTTTTACCTTAAACCGACATATCTACCATTTGGTAGAGGATGATATTTAAAAAATGATGGGATGTGTTAAAAAATACATGCAGTGTGTTAACTAGCAACATTAGGAGTTAAGAAATGCAATACAAAAAAATGTCTTGGTGGGGTAGTTAATGGGTTAAATTGAATATTGTCAAAAGCACCCAAACAAAAAAAAAAGTAAAGTACCTGAACTGTGCATGGACCTTTCCATCTCCAAAATAAATGTCATATTTCTTCTCACACTGATAATGATGAATGTTCAGAGTGGCAAACGCTTCTGGTTTCCTTAAGAAGACCACCTGAGATAATAAATAAAAAAAAACACATTTTACTTACTGCAGATCTCAACATCTTATGAATTAAAGTCTACATAAAACAAACTGTACAAACAATTCCCGTATATTAATCAAAACTAAGAACACAAGCTTATGACGGATTTACTGATTAAAGGGACAGCTCACCCAAAATGAAAACTGGTATCATTCATTTACTCACACCGGCCCCGGAAAAATATGAATGAATGAATTAAAGAACGAATGAATGAATGAATGAATAAACACTCCATTTGTACCAAACATGTTTGATTTTTTTCTTCTGTTGAACATAAATACCTTTGACATACACGTGTTTTACTTCTATGGATGTCAATAGTTAACTAAAATACCTCCTTTTGCGTTCAACAGAAGAAACTGTAACAAGTTTGGAACAAGGGCGAGTAAATGAAGAGTAAAGTCTCATTCTTGTGTGACGGATCACTGTGCACTCTTGACTGATTGACACGTGAGCCACTCATTGTCAACATGACGTCACACTTTGACAACCTGTCAGAAAAGCTACACGTCTAGTAGTTTCTAACGGTTAGTTATCTGAAAGCTCGTTATGTAACAGCACAATTCAGCCGAACAGTCCTACGAAAGCAGTACTATCCAGTAATTAAAACCTCTCGGATACATAAGAGCACAAAGTTCAGTTTCCACAGCTGTCACGATTCGCAAAGCCAACACGGGAACTGGTCGTCCCGGGAAACGTCAAGTAATAAATCACAACTACCACGCTAAACTGCCTCCCATAAAAGCTCGAATTAATGTAACAGTTCGCTGTACAACAACCCAAATAAAAAACAGTAAGTCAAACAACTACCCCTATTTAACTTTTAAAAGATAACACAACTCAACCAAACTTTGTAATGACAACAACGTGTCAGACGCAACCGCTCCCATGATAAGTCGCCATGCTAGCGTAAAGAGAGCTGGTTCAGCGCTTTCTCAAGGCCGGTTTTCTGTGTTTATCTGCTGTGTGCATTAGCCGAGGCCTGGAGGATGAGAGGCGGCGGCACCTTGTCGAGCTGCTCCCGGCAGACGGCGCAGTACTTCTGCTCGCACAGCACCCGCATCTTGGTGGAGCAGCGGTAACACACCGGGTGATCGCACTTTCCCCACCGCGAACAGGTCGATGTCCTGGCAGCACAGCACACAGGTGCTCTCCGTGTCTTTCTTCTGGGCGGACTCCATGCTGTTCGAAGGCGTGTGGTGTGGTTTTGTCGGTTTAATGCGGGTGGATTTGGAGAGTTTGTGAACGGCAGTACAGGCAGTGAGGCCGGGAGAAGCGCGCTCCTCTGTGCGTAATCGTTCGGCGCAATGCATTATGGGGACCGGGCGACTCGCCGTCCACAGGAAGAGCTTTTATTATGATACGTCGAACTTTTATAGACCAAAACGTGCTTATTATTTTTAAACTATACAAATTTATTATAGCGATTAACATAACAAAGATGATTGAATTGACTAAGGTTTGAAAATAGGATAATAATATTAAATTGGTAAAAAAAAAAAATCCACATGATCATCATCACCTTCATTACAATAAAATAAATAAAACATAAAAATAATGTTTGGTATACAATTACATGTATTTGGTAGTCAATAACAATATCTAAAAAATATATAAATTATGATAAAAAGGTGACTACAAAAATATTACTACACATACATTTTAAAATAATGTTGACTGGATAGTTAAAACCAATAACATAAAAACAAATAACAATAACAGTGATGATTATAGAATTATTATTCCTACAAATTGCAAATAACATTTAATAAAAAAAAAAATTTAAAATAACGTTGACCAAAGTAAATTATAACAATAATATACATTCAATTAACAGTAATACATAAAAACAATAATATGTTCTATTAATATAATAATTTACATTTGTTTGCATTTTTACCTACAATGTAATTTCGTACAATATACGTTTTAAAATATATTTTAAAATATATTACTATGATTTCCCAATCATAAAAATTATTATTTTATATTTTAATAATATAATAATATAATTAATAATTATATTTTTTAAATAAAAGTCATAACAAAATAAAGACTTGCCTTACAGCTTTGATAAGTAAAAATGTAAAAGTAAAAAAGTCTTTTTTTTTTCTTTTACAAACACACAGTGGCGTAAAGTAACAGATTACAAATACTCAAATGACTGTAATTGAGTAGTTTTTGTCAGGAATTGTAATTTACTAAGTAGTTTTAAAAATGTGAACTTTTACTTTCCCTTGAGTACATTTTGAGTGCTGTATCTGTACGTTTACTCCACTATTTTCCTTCAACCTGCAGTCACTACTTTATTTTTTGTTGTCGATGGGGATTAGAAAAATCAGTCCTGTGATTCCTGTCCAATCAATTCGCACATAGAAAGTAAATTGCATCATGCTGAACTACCTTAAGACATGCAGCAAACTGTTTAAAAAGCATTAAAAGTGTCCAAGAAGATGTCCAAAATCTTTACATGCATTGACCCATAGACTTTTAGTCTAGTTTAGACTGAATGTCACTGATGAGAAGATGACAGATGTTTATTGTATGAGGACCAAAATGGCCTTAAACACCCAGCAGCAGGCCAAGATGTCAGATTGACGTTGTTGGGGGGTTTTTTTTGGAAATGAAAATCAGGTTGATTTTAGAACTCAACATCAGGCTGACGTCAATGTCAAACGTCCAACCTAAAAATCAACCAAATATCGACGTCTAATGATGTAACAGCTTTCAGATGTTGGATTTTGGTTGCCACACCTGATGGATAAATGTCAGTATTTGATGTCAATATGACGGTTTAAGATGTTCGCTTGATGTTGCATTTTGGACACTTTCTAACACAACCTAAAATCAACCAAATATCAACATCATTTCACGTCGTTATTGAACATCAAAAAAACTTTGTCCTTAGACAGTGGCTAGACATTGAATTTTGGTCACCTGACATCACGACTTAAATCTAACCAAATATTAGAGTCTAATGACGTTGTGTGCCTGCTGGGCAATAACTAAATGCACTACAGAATGTCACGTTTACACACATCCACAAATGACATTAAAAAGCTGATGCATTTACCAGCGTAATACTCACTACTCTTAAAGACTTTTAAAAGGGCTACTTTTTACTCATACTTTGAGTAATATTTACAGCAGATACTTTTACTCTACTCACACTACATTTTTAGGCAAGTAATTGTACTTTTACTCGAGTATGATTCTTCAGTACTATTTCCACCACTGCAAACACCTAGCTCAATTTAACATTACTCAAATTACAGATTTGATAAATACTTGAAATATGTGTTTTTATATATATATATATATATATATATATATATATATATATATATATATATATATATATATATATATATATATATATATATATATATATATATATATATATATTTGCATTTATAAAACTGAACCAACAGAGGCTATGACAGGTTTGCAAACTGAGGCTATGACAGGTTTGCAAGTTTACAAAGCGATTCCATACAGATGTGCGATGAAACTTTATTCAATACAAAATACATAAATAGAGCATCTGCAGGTGAAATAAGTGGCAGAAAATATTTGTACACATAGAAATACATTTATATATATTATGCAGACAAAAAAAGCTGCTGTGACAAAAAGAAACAGAACAGGGGAACTCACCTTCAATATCAAAAAACGCGTTTTACCTCTACCTAATCCCTTTTATGACCGTCATAAATTTGATTAGCATAATTAAAATAAGAATATTCATTTCCTTGGCTAAACAAATTTCCCTGTCCAAGATCAACAAATACTCAAAAAAGCAAAAACTATGAAGTGATCCGTACATAGGACCATGAAGTTTTTCTTTCATTAAAAAAAAAAAAACAGCACAATCTGCGTTTGATGAAACAGTGTCGGCTAAACGGCTAAATCAGCCTTGATATGTGAAGACCAAACTGTATCGTCGGTATTAGCCATTACAGATTGTGATTTGAATTAAAATCGACGGGTTCAACCCAGCCGACTGCTGCATTGGTATGGATGTACATGTACAGGGCAGTTTAAGGGCATAAAAGCATAAACTATATCATAAATGAAATAACATCCCACATGAACTGTGCAATTCATTGTTCCATCAGCATTGGCAAGTCAACATCCCAACAGTGAAGCGAAATATAGATCAGGCTGATGGAATGAAACATTCAAAGGCAAACATCATTAAAAAACTGTTGTGAGAGGCACCAAATCAGCAACAAAAACTGACCCGGGTGTTGAACTTCCAATACCTGAAAGCCTTGGCAATAAGTGTGATATGCATCTACGAAATAAAACTTAAGAACATGAACCCAGAACAAATGATATGAGCCATCTTGAAGAGATCTGCTGCAGAATTTAGAAAATGTAAACAGATGACAATTCACAACAATTGTGCAGCCAGACGGCTTTTAAAACAAAAAGTAGACTCTCCCTCAATCGATATGTTCCTCTAAAACTCGTCCCTTCAGGAATACAGCATCCAATCTCTCGAGGAAATGCCCCAGCAAACACTTTTCTGTTTAATAGATGTCTAATAGACATCTAAACGTAGACAGAGTGGCTAAAACAAGGCTAAACTTGTGAAAATCTAATAGACGTCTAAGATTAGCCAAAAACTAGACTTCAAATAGACAGACTTCATATGTATAGTCATTCATTTCTGTTTATTTGATGACTAGTCTAGTTTTGGCCTATTTTTATTAGATGTCTATTAGATTGTCACTGACAGCCCAAGTTTAGCCTTGTTTTAGCTAAGACGATGTTTAGACGTCTATTAGACATCTTTTAAAAACAAAAAAACTTGCTGGGTACTTACCCCCCCAGTGCTGTATCGTTTAGACTCTTAAATCTACCCAGAAATATAAAAATTCGATAATATTGCTTCAACTAGCAAACACGTACGTGAGCTTTTTAAAGAGAGTGATGCATTGCACATTAATAATGGAGAGTCTGCTGTGTGTGTGCTGTTTGTTTTCTGAATGCTCGTACTGTATTCAGACAGACTTTGCTGATTTATGCGGGGGCCGTCTTGAAGGCGCTCCATGCGTGGAAACAGCGGGTGAAACAGTGAGGCTCGTTGCCCTTGCGAACCAGGCGCAGTTTTCTGGGGTGCTCCGTATCCTTAGACCTCATGTGTTGAATATAGACCTGAGGGGGACACAGATGTTGAGTAGGCACAGAGGCGAGTGCATGTGTGTGCTTGTGAGCCCAAAAATGGAAATCTGAAGTGTACAGGCATGTTGCACAAAGCCAGAATGGGTTTTTACACAGTTAAAGATCACATTTAGCTTGAGTTTTTTGGGTTGGTTTTGATTCCGTGGGAACGTATGCTACAAAGCGAACCTACTCAGAAGCAGTATTTAACCCTTGTGTACTGTTGGGGAAGTTTTCATCCACTCTAAGGTGATTTTGAGTATTAATCTGGTCACAACTTGCTCTGCGTTTCAGCAAATGGAATGATTTTTATTGACAAATCTTATCTGGACACATATTTTAGAAAAAAAAAAACTTTGGAATAAAAAAAAAAATCTCAACATTACACTCCGGGCAAAATTTTAGTGGCTGTTTTTGCCCCATTTTTAAATTGCATGACAGCATAGAACCATGCGTTCTTAATTGTTTGTGATTTTCCCTGTTGGGAAGAAGTAAAATGTTTAATTTTGATCATCAGTTACCGTGCAAAAAAGCTTCGTTTCTAGCTTTTACATGTAGTATAGTGCGTTAGTGTGTGTGTTAGTGTGTATGTGTGTGTGTGTGGGGGGGGGAGTGTGAGAGAGACTTTTGTAAACTTGATATATCTGAGAAAATCTAAATAAGCACCTCATCTCCAAGTGGCAAAACCAGCCACCAACATAAAGAGAAGGGTAAATTTAAACAGTAGACTAGGGTTAATGTGGGTTAAGCCGCCTATTCACTGCACATCACATTCAGACACGACTGTCGGAATACGCCCCTTGTGGCATTCGAACAGAATATTCAGTTTTGTTGTGCATAATGGGAAGCTGATTATCGCGGTGGTGTTCGAAATAAAGGAGAGCAAAAGCAAGAGCCTTTATTCTCCGTGCATTCATCATGGTTGAATGAATGAATACTACAAACTTATCATAGACTAAAAAGTTTGGAGGGAATGTGAAGACAAGATTAAAAATAATAATTTTTTTTATTATTCATTTATGAATATAATATTTTTTTTTAAATATAGCCTTTTTCTGAAAAAAAAACAAACAAAAAAAAAAGCGAAAAACTCTTATTTCTCATATTGCGCACATGGACCTGCTTGGACAACACTGGAATGCATCACATCTGGTCGGTCGGTCGCATACGGTCTAGTTGCAGGAGTACAAATATTTTAGCAGATCTGCAGCTCAAATTGGATCTGTATTTTCCGCATACGGAGATGATCAGAACTCCACGCAGCTCCTGGACAACTCTCCATTGGAAATAAATGACTTCCGGTCTGTCGCTTGTTGTTTGTCATGTGCAGTGGAAAGGCAGCTTTAGAGATTGTAACCCCAAACTGGACCAATCAGCTTTGAGTAAAGTGACATAGATCTGATTCAACAAAGCCACTCCTAATCCCTTAGCATCTTTTTTGCTTTTACACTAAAAGCATTAGAGTCTAAATTGTCTTTTGTTGCTAATGATTTATATTATCTGAATTATAACTATTTATATTTTCGATAATTTATTCAAATAGTTTTGAATTGTCAATTCATATTATAATTATATTATATTAATATGAATAACATCTTTTCAGCTGAATTTGTTTGGTTTGGTCAACCCGGAGTTTGTTCAACTCTTTTTGTGAAACAGGCCTCTTGTGTACAGTAAAACTAACCTGACAAGCCTTCAAGCTCAGTTTAATCTCCACTTGGCTTGTCTGTGTGCCAACCCACATGTAAACCTGCGAAACAGGCAAACAAATATTTTAGCCATATAAATACAAATAAAAAGAAAATAAAAAAACAACTGTGCTTGGTTGAAAGCATGAAGCTCTACCTCTTTCCCATTGTCCAGAAGCATGATGTCATCATCAGCCAGGTCATCTTGGCAGAAGTCTGAGCACTTCTCTGATACAGCAAAGTAGCCTTTCTCATTTGAGCACCTGAGATATAGGGAAAAATGTGATTACTTAAAAGATTATCGTAAATGGAGAGAGGTGCATTTATTACTTACAATTTTTGTGAACATGAAATTATATTACGTGTTTGTGTCGTGTTTTTTTCTGCTTCATTTTCTCAGGTTTCATTCATTTGTCAATCAATCTGTCAATAATTTCCTCCACGGTGATGTCACTCTGACGTCATGGCCAATAAGCCAAGACCACCCAGGATAAAAGAGCGCACCAGATCCCTCACAAGTCCTCTTGTCCCTCTTCTTTCTGTTGCTGTGTTTATAGGGTATATGCAGCGCTAGTGTTTCTTCCCATACTGATAAACTTCCGGTGAACGATTAATGTGAATGTTTTTTACTGTTCCTTTTACAGCATCGATGTTGTAATGTAATTAAAATACAATCAGTTAAATAAACTTTGGCATTCATTTAGTTGCTCAAGCATAAAACGAGATGAAAAGCCATTTACATGCACGTGCCCATCAGAATTATCAGGCTAGCGCAGAAGCTCCATTAAATATACTGGGGTAAAATAAACGTTCATATTTTAAAGACATGGCGGGGAAAAATGTAATTTAATGCTGTGCTTCGTGTACAATCAAACACCCACTTTATATTGGAAATCAGTGGAGATCGATTAGAAATATATATATATATATATATATATATATATATATATATATATATATATATATATATATATATATATATATATATATATATATATATATATATATATATAATAAAATAAATAAATAAATAAATAATTATACCTAACAAGATTTTATAGTATATAAACTACTGTTCCGCTGAATATCATTTTAGTGTGCGTTCATAAAATAAAGTTGTGTAGTGTTTTTAATTAATTTCCTTACCTAAACAATCTAGCATATTTCATGTACTCTGCATCCTCATCATACGTTTTCTGTGAGCCAATGCCAACCCAGAAGAAATTTTCTGGCTCTTCTCCTTCATTTATCACCTGAAGAAGAATGGAAAAACTCTAAAAACGCACTTAAGATGCATTTAAAAGATGAAGCTACTGATTTCTACAGCTGGTGTATACCTGTTTGCTGTAGGTGTCATCAAACATGGTGTTCATGATGTCCTCTGCCAGTTTGGCTTCGTCTGGATCTGCTGCTCGGCCCACCCATGTGTACACTATTCCCTGATTGTCTGTACTTTCAAATGGCACCTACACAAAAAAAGAGAACATTAGATTCAAGAAGTGCACTGCAAATATGCATGTATATTATTTGAGGAGTTGCCATACGTTAGAAACTTGTAATAATGAACATTTAATGCCAGCTTACTTTCAATATGAAGCAGAATTCAGAGTTTAGGTTACTGGAGTCTGTGGCTATTTGAATAGTCCTAAAAACAAAAAAGAACCACACATGAACATAATGCGTATATATAGAGTATAGATATAGAGTTAAAGGAAAAATTTGTAGCCCTCCTGTGAAACTGTATTTCCTTTTAAGTGCTGATTAATAGAGATGATTTTTCTTTCAAAATGTTTAAATACAATACATTTAATTAATAATTTATAATAACATTTTTATTGTATTTGACAGTACATAATTTTTTACTAGTTATTTTGCAAGATATTAGGATTTGGCTTGAACTGCTTAAATTTAAAAGCGTAACTAGGTTAATTTGTTTAATTAGGCTAATAAGTCAATTTGTCAAGTCATTAGATTTTGTGACTAATTGAGGAAAACAAACAAATAACTGAAAGGGGAAAATATAATTAAATAAATAAAAATAATATAATAAAATTAAATAAAATAAAAAATAATAAAAATAAATAAATAAAAATAAAATAAATAAAATAGAATAAAAAAAATAAATAAATAAATAAAAATAAATGAAATAAAATAAAATAAGATATATAAAACAAATTAAACATAAAATAACAAAATAGCAAAAAGTATAAAATAAAAAAAAGAAATAAAACAAAAAATAAATGAAATAAAATATAAAATAAAATAATAAATACAATAAATAAATAAAAAAAAAATAAATAAATAAAAAATAAACAAATTAAAATAAATTAAATTAAAAATATATAAAACAAATTAAACATAAAATAACAAAATAGCAAAAAGTATAAAATAAAAAAATATAAAATAAATAAATAAAATAAATAAAACAAAATAAAATAATAATAAAATAAAATAAAATAAATAAGACTTTCTCTGGAAGAAAAAAAAAAAAAAAAAAAAAAAAAAAAACTTTCCTTGATCTGTTAAACATTACTCGGGAAATTTTTTTACAAGAATGAATGTCACAAGAGGGCTAAAAAGTTTGCCATCATCTGTAGCAGTTGGAAAGATACTACCTGGTCATAAGTAGGCCCACACAGGTGATTTTTAGCCCACAGCTGAATCTATTTATTTACTTGTGTAAATTTATATTTATTCAGTTTTTATATTAATTTCAGTAACATTATTGACTAATATGAAAATGTTATTTGATTTATTTAGTTTTATTTTTAGTTGATATCTTAAATAAGAGACTTGCCAAATAAGTGGATCTTATTGGATCTGCGCTATAAACATTAAATAAAAATTAAGAAGCTACACAATTCTCCACAGAAATAGCAAAACATTTTTACAGATTCTGTCTGACCCCAAGTTATATAGTTACCTGGTGCATAGTGCGCTTCCATTTGTCCTGATGTGATACAAGCTTGGCTGCACACTGTCCACTTTTAGCTTCCTCTTGCCTTTATGGATGATGAACTTCCTCTTGAAGTGTGACAAGAACTTGAGATTCTCCTGCTGCTGCGTCATCCTCACAACCTGACAAAGACAAGAGATATGAGGTCTCCTAAACACTGACACCCAATTTTATACTTCCAAGTTTTAACCAAACAAGCATGCGGTACCTCTAGTTTTCCTGGAAACAAGCTCTCAAACTTCTTCTGCAGGCTGAAGGTAAAGGTCAGCCAGCCCATGTTGGAGGCTTCACGGCCCTGCCAGAAGTAAACCACACACTGGAAGTCTTCTTCAGTCTGTTTGTCCTCATCGTCTCCCTCTTCTCCTTTCTCTTTGCCTTTCTCCTTATCATCCTCATACTCCACTGGCACCCAGTACCTGAGACAGACGCAAAACTCCCATCATCCCATTGCTTCTTATTCATTTTCACTGTATTGTAATGATTTGCAAGGTAAAGAAGTTTGTGTAAATCACCAGCAAAACTGCCACAGACACATGATTTCTATGATGATTTCTAAATGTGGCTACAAATTGTGCAGTTAGTATTAGTGCAGTGATCTGACAAACCTGCAGAGAAACACATAGCAGTCCTGAGTGTGAAAGTGACCGAACTCTTCTTCTGGTAAACGAGCAAACTTCTTCCCCTCCAGAACGAATCCCTCCATGCCATCCAAATCCTCGTTCCACTCCTCCATCATCTGCTCCGCCTGTCATAATTTACAACCAACCCACAAAAACAGAATTAATGTTAATGAATTAATAATACATTCACTTATGACATTTAGTACTCAAAATCGTATTCATCCAAGGCACTGTCGCTAGAGAACCCTGAGCTTGGAGATAGTTGAGCCCAGGGCTCCCGCCTGATCGATCGAGCATGTAAGGGGAGTACGAGATCAGGTGGTTCTCGAGAGCTCCCCGTGGTAAAGGAGGAAAGGAGGAGAAGGGGTGGATGTGGGGTTTCTTCGGAAAATGAAGGTAAGGGAGTAGTTCTAGCTAGGCTACTTAAAGTGAGTTTGGATTAATCTGATTGTAGATGGGTGACCGGCTGCAGTCGCTCATATCACTTGCTCCTCTCTAAATTAGTTTGTGGAACTTCACTTAAAACTCCATCCAAGATTTTCAAAAACTTCGATAAGAGTATAAATGTGTGGTCACTCAGGATTTCTACAGGTTTCACAAAGTTAAATTTAAGACTTTAAGATATTTTAAGACCATTATGAATGAAATTTTAGACTTGTACAAGGCTAAATGCTAATGATTTTTTTAAATGTCCTAGTTAGAAAAGATTTTCACTTGCCCTAACAAAAAATTATTACAATTTTATACAATTAATAATAATTTTGTTTAAATATTTTGTATTAATTTTCAAATATATCCATTCACAAACCCTATAACCTTTACCAAGAATAGAACAAAACATAGCGGTCAATTACTTCAGTCTACAATAATAATAATTTAATAATATAAAACATAGGTCAGGGGCCTCAAGCATCAATGCAGCGTACGCACAAAAACTTTGCATAAGCCAGATTTCACGCTCACGTTTGGATTTACTAACGATGAAATTAATGTGAGAATGTGCGTTGGTCCACGCCAACTTCATGTCTGGCGTACGTGTATTTCTTGTGTGTTTGTTTTTTTCCATTGACGACTCCTAGAGGCAATTATGTATCCTGCACCAACAAAGTATCCTGGCAACTGGTTCTTTCCAAAAGGAACTGGCAGACTGCTCGGGGTAAGGCAGTCGTCTTTGAGCCGTGCAATGCCAGCTGTATGGGACGGGATCATCCGCATGTCTAGCAGGTAAATAAGGTTTCCATACCATGCAGTTGACCAGCCAAACATTAAAACGCAATTTGCAGCGATCGCTGGTTTTCCCAACGTAATCGGAGTGATGTGCTATGAAAGTGCTATAAAAATGTATTATTATTATTATCATCATCATCACCTCCTGTTCATTAGCAAAGGGGTCTATGATCTTTGACTAAAATGATAATAAATTCTAAGTTTGTTTATCTCTGTGCTCTGGGTGGAAAATGCTATATTTTCCTGACTCGCAGCCTGCGCTCTTTGGTTTGTTTATGGTGGGTGTGACCCATGGTTGGTTTGGGTACTGCCGATTGGGTGGAATGAAGCTGCGTTTATTAATAAGCATGTCACACCGAGGTTAATAAGCAAGTCAAACCAAGAGAACTGTCATGCATTCGCTCTTGGATGGAGATCTGTCTAAATAGTTTTATGTATTTATTTTAGACCCCCCTCTAAACTTCACAAGTTTAGAGTAACCAACCCCCCCACTTCAAGTATGAAAAAGTCAAAGATAACTGAAGTCTCACCTCTGTGAGGGGCATGGCTGGTTGTCTAGGCAGGAACAGAGCAGTCAGGTCAGCTTTCATCTGGTCCTTCTGCTCTGCATCCTTCTTCACTTTTCCAGACAAACCTGCCTCCTGCTTCACGCTCTCTGCATTCCTGGTATAATCCACCTTCAGCACATCATCCCAATTCTTGAACTTGGATTTGAAGACCTGTCAAGTGTAACATAAAATAAGAGATGTGATAATGTATCCCTGTATATACAGGTTTGTATTTTTAATCTCTTATTTTGTCAATTTTACCTGGCATTCGGTGCCCTCCAGATTACGGATGACCACAGCATGTTTTGGCCGATGGAGCATTCCGCAAACCTCCTGACCCAGCTTCAACGCAGCTGCCCTTACAAGACGCGGAGACTTACGGCCAATCCAAATGAACACATCAGACCAGCAATCCAAGATGTAGACCCCTTTAGTGTCCAAAAGACCTTGTACCTAAGACAAGACCATACTCCATGAGTTGGTATTTTAGGGATTGTTAAAAAAAAGAATATGGTTTAAAAAAGTAAATAAAAATAATAATAATAAAAACAACTATATTATTATTATTAATATTATTGTATGTGTGTTTGTGTGTATGCGTATATTATTTTTTTATGAAATTAAGTCTAAAATACTCACAAAGGCATTTAAAAACCTGAATATTATTACAAAATATTTACAATATATTATATATCATGCATTCCTGTTGCTTAAAACTTAAGTTTTATTCATTATTACAGACTTTAGTAGCACACGATCCTTCAGAAATCATTCTACAAAGATCATTTGATAAAATATTTTTTCGAAAAATATAGTAAAAAAGGTAGTAAAAAAGCATCATCAATAATTTATGAACTACAATTCGTTACTTCTCCCTCCAAAAAATGCTTTAAGGAAGAGTGGGAGAAAGAATTGTAAGTGGAAATTTTGGAAGAAATGTGGCAATCAGGTTTGGAGGATATTAATGAACACTATTAATTCTAGAAATTCTGTCTTATTCAGTGTAAAATAATTCATAGGTTACATAATTTAAAGAAAAAATTTTATAGAATCTTCCAAAATATTTCACCTCTGCGTCAAATGTAATTCATCAGATGCCGATCTATCTCACAGTTTTATTTTTTTTGTTCTAAGATACAGAATTATTGGAATGTAATTTTTAAAGTGCTTTCCGAGGTTGCAATTACAACCAGATCCAATGCTTTTAATTCAGGGATTCTCTGAAAAAACGCATTTGTTGTCAAATTCACAATATATACTGCTCCCATACTGTTTAACTACTGCCAAGAAGCTACTGCTATTGTTTTGTAAAAAAAAAAAAAAAAAAAGAAATCCCCTACATGTAAACTGTGGCTTGAAGAAATTGCCTCTGTGTTACATTTGGAGCCAATTAGACACTATTTTAAAATAAAACTTGAACAATTTGACAAAATCTGGCATCCTTTTATCAGTTACCTTGAAAAAACCTCTCATAAAAATGCATAGTTTCTGTAATGTTTTGATATGCTTTGTCATCATACTCTGTTGTTCAAACAGGTTTGCTTGTTATGTGGGTGGGTTTTTTAAATTTATAATTATGATTTTCATATTGTTTTTCCTTTTTTTCTTATTTTCTTTGCCTATGTTATATGTGGACTAAATATGTAAACAGAGAATTATTTTCTTTCTGAATCGGCGTCTTCAATAAAACTTATTTGACAAAAAAAAAAACGTTTTGCAAAAGTTGTGCAACCCTTTTTGTTATCGGATTCTTTCATTATTAGAACATTCTAAAGATTAGAATTTATTTCAAAGAGACTATCTGTAAGCACTTTTGCAATGTAATTGTCAATGTAATCCATATTTGCCAAATAAACAATACACTAAGAAAATCATAAAATATACCTTTATTACAAATTAAAATGTGTACAAAGAACTGAATAAACCTTTATAATTAAATTGATTAAACTTTATTTTTAAATCTGATAAATGTATTTAACTAATTTTTACATTTTTATTACTGTAAACAGAAATACTTTACAGTAATTAAGTAATAATTATTTTGAATTGATACAATTAATACAAAAACATTGACTTTTGTATTTTTTCCTTTTACAAAAAGTCACCTTCAGGTTTAGTTTAAAGCCAAATGTATCCTGATTATTCAGATTTAACCTAGAATTCTCATTTCAGGGGATCACTTAATAGACCAAAAATCTCACTGACTCCACTGTTGAATTGCAGTGTATATTTTTACTGTTTATTTATTGTGGCTAAAATGTGTTTAATGTTGATGTTAATGTCAAATATGTTTCAAACTAAACATTACCAGTCTGAGTTCTGGGACAACATCTAGTTTGAGCTTGTCTTTGTGCTCCACAGAGAGTTTGTAGTTGATCTGAGGAAGTTCAAGGTATCCCAAGCCCAAGCCAACCTAACAAACAAAAGCACAAACTAAATTACACAGACTGATCAACTCAAAAACATACGTCACCAAACAGATCATTCCCTCACCTTATAGAGCTTGGGTCTGATAGGAGTGAAGTCATCAGGCACATGTTTCTTGATTTCCTCCGGCTGTCCTCCAAGAACTTCCCAGAATTCTGGCGGTTCTTGATTTTGCATCAAAGTTGTTATCTCTGCTTTGCCTTTTCGCTCATTTTTGTTGATTTTCTCAGCAAATAACCTGTAAATAGCAAAGGTGCTGTAACAAATCTGAACAAACAGATAAATAAAAATAATTCTCATCATATTTGCATGCTACCTTGCTTTTGTAGTACCACCGAGTGTTGCATTGCCTCCTCTCCAAATATATATTTCAAGACCAGTGTCCAACAAAAAGACAAATCTTAAAAAGAATAGAAAGAGGGTGATGATTAGTATCATTAATTTACATCAAAATATTTATAATAGATCCAACAGCGGACTAAACTCACCGTGGGTCGAGTGATGACGCTTTCAGAGGCACAGACTCTAATCTGATGTTCTTTTTCCCATAAATCCTGTACAACCTGCCCCAAACACACAACAAACAGGATTAGTCTAAGTCAGAACAGGGATGAAGTGTAAAGTCTGTCCTGGGTGTTGTTTTAGGTGTTTCACCTGGTTGGATATTGCGTGTCCTCTACTGTGTAAAATCCACTGGCTGTTCCGCCCTCAATGTAGGAGATTTCATGATCAAACACCTGAAATGCAGGACAAACATAAGTATGTGCTGGGAATGCAAAAATAAAAAAACTGCATGCTTTAGTGCAAGGAAAAGGTTGTTTTACTGACCGCAGTGAATTCTTCACTCTCGTCTCCCATTTCCTCTCTGATAGTCCTGCACTCTGCCCCCAAATAATTACGGAGATTGACAGCATGGATGGCAGAGCCGGCTTTCTTATCAAGAGTAGCATCTTGCCCAATCCAATAAAAGATTTGCCAGTTTAGAGCTCCATTTTCATCCAAGAATGTCTGTCAAAGTGCATTACAACGCATTAATTGATAGTTTATTATTCATTGAAGATGCAGACTGGGGGAAAATCTTACAGAATTTAAGAAACGATATTTAAACTATGGTTCATTTAAAGTGCCACTCGTGTAATTTATTAATAAACCAGAAAGTCCTATTATTCAGAATCTTCTATCCTCGAACTCTAATACTAGACATCTGATATCAAGCTTTGTTTGTGCTTTTGAGGCACCAATATGCAATAAGCACATTAAGACAGTTTGGGCCAGGGATTTGAATGAAGTGGCTGATGAAATTTGGGAAGAAGCCCTGTTGAGAATTTTAAGTTTTACATCTCCTAGATTTCTCTAAAACTTGATTAAGTGAAATGTTTCCCTCTGCATCTCCTAAATGTGACAGATGTTGTGGGGCAGAAGGGACTTTGGCACATTTATTTTGGTTTTGTCCTGTTCTTTATGAGTTTTGGTCCAGCATTTTTGAATTGTTTTCCAGTGCTTATAGAACCAATATCCAACCTGACTGCAATATGGCTATTTTTGGATATTCTAATATAATGGACACCTTTCCATTAACCCAACAGCAAGCCCTGATGGTAGGCATGATTACAGCTAAAAAGATCATCTTACTTAATTGGAAATCTCCAAAGGCTCCCTGTTATAAGAGATGGTTGAACAAGCTGCTTTATGTCATTCAAATGGAACAACTACGTCTTGAAACTTCTCAGAAAATAGCTGAAACCACATGGGGACCTATCTTAATACTCTTGGGAACTTTTGTAAAAAGTTAGTAAATTTTCATCTCTAACCTATTTATTCACGATACTGACTTTGTAAAAATGTGAATATTGTCATCTTTTATTTATATGTTTATGCTACATATGTTGTGTGCATATACTGTTCAGACCAAACGTTTGGACACACCTTCTCATTCAAAGAGTTTTCTTTATTTTCATGACTATGGAGGAGGAGGTGTGATATGTAGGGGTGCTTTGCTGGTGACACTGTTAGGGATTTATTCAAAATTGAAGGTATACAGAACTAGCATGGCTACCACAGCATCTTGCAGCGGCATGCTATTCCATCCAGTTTGAGTTTAGTTGGACAATAATTTATTTTTCAACAGGATATTGACCCCAAACACACCTCCAGGCTGTGTAAGGGCTATTTGACAAAGGAGAGTGATGGGGTGCTGCGCCAGATGACCTGGCCTCCACAGTCACCGGACCTGAACCGGAGCAATCGAGATGGTTTGAGGTGAGCTGGACCGCAGAGGGAAGGCAAAACGGCCAACAAGTGCTAAGCATCTCTGGGAACTCCTTCAAGACTGTTGGAAGACCATTTCAGGTGACTACCTCTTGAAGCTCATGAAGAGAATGCCAAGAGTGTGCAAAGCAGTAATCAAAGCAAAATGTGGCTACTTTGAAGAACCTAGAATATGACATATTTTCAGTTGTTTCACACTTTTTTGTTATGTATATAATTTCACATGTGTTAATTCATAGTTTTGATGCCTTCAGTGTGAATCTACAATTTTCATAGTCATGAAAGAAAACTCTTTGAAGGTGTGCCCAAACTTTTGGTCTGTACTGTATGTATATATATATATATATATATATTTGGTAACTGAGACAATCCCTTGGGGGCGCGGGGGTAATAATGCAAGTTATTCTTTACTATTTTTTCTTCTTTTTATTGGTCTTGTACGGTTTTTGTTAAATGTCTTATAAATGTTAAATAAAACAAAATTTTACAACAAAAAAGTGGCACTCGCAGTAAAGGAACTATAGTAAAGTAAACTATAGTAAAGTTTCCTGATTTAGTATTAACTAAAAACAAATAAAAACAAACAAAACACTACTTCTCTCATAATAAACATTGCAGAAATCACTATTTTCCCTGTCTGAAAGGATCTGGTGTCTCTAAACTCCTCCTTTCTGAGAGCCTATAGTTATGACTGATAGGATTATCAGTTAACAGGATGTGTTGAAAAACTAAACACCCATTACCACATCTGAACCTCATTTTCTTGGCACTCACACACCAGTGAGATAAAAAGTAATGATGAAGAGATATTTTAAGTTTAGTTTGAGTTCAAGTCTATTGGAAGTGAAAACAAAATTAATTTAGTTTGAGTCTTCTTGACCCGTCTACAACAAGAACTTAATCATAATTCAACTACAGTGTTTAAAGGTCGAGCAAAGAGTTTTTGTTTTTTTAGGCAGCTAATGAAGATTATAGGGGGGGCATTATAACAATTTGTAATAAACCTACATGAGTGTCCAGACATTCTTTCTTAAAAAGGTAGAGTTCATCAAAAGAAAAAAATTGTGTTATGATTTACTCCTCCACCTGTTTTAGTTTCTTCTTCTGCTGTACTCGAAGAAGGACAAACTGAAGAATGTTGGAGTAAAAATTGTCATTGACTATACTTTGTGTTCCTACTTCAGGAAGGGACGAACAGGCTCACATGATCCCATCCACATCAATGGGATGGCCGTGGAGCCTGTCTCATCCTTCAAGTTCCTGGGGACCCA
This sequence comes from Danio aesculapii, assembly GCF_903798145.1. NCBI lineage: Eukaryota > Metazoa > Chordata > Actinopteri > Cypriniformes > Danionidae > Danio > Danio aesculapii. Next base: position 40,563,440 of record NC_079437.1, on the reverse strand, counting down.
CATCTCTAAGGACCTTTCCTGGACCACCAACACCTCCAGCCTGGTCAAGAAGGCTCACCAGCGCCTATTCTTTTTGAGGCAACTTAAGAAGAACCAGCTTTCATCAGCCGTCTTGGTGAACTTCTACCGCTGCACAATAGAAAGCATCCTGACCAACTGCGTCACGGTCTGGTATGGAAGCTGCTCTGTTGCTGAGCGTAAGGCACTGCAGCGGGTGGTGAAAACTGCCCAACGCATCACAGGGACTACACTGCCAGCCATAGAGGACATCCAGAAGAAACACTGTCTGCGCCGAGCACGCAGTATTCTTAAGGACACCTCTCACCCTGCTCACAGACTGTTTTCTCTCCTGCCTTCCGGCAGGCGCTTCAGGCTCCCCCGGACAAAAACCAGCAGACTGAGGAACAGCTTTTTCCCCAGAGCTGCCTTCCTTTTGAACTCTGCCCCTCACTGACTCTTTTGCCCCCCCAATACACCCTCCACTCTCCTCTAACTTATACTCCTCACAATCACTGCACTATTTAACATTTGCACATTTAAAGTTTGCACATATTCATTGCACTGATTCATTTATTTGAACTGGACATACCCACTGCACATGGACATTTGTAATTATGTTTATCTGCACACTTCTGCTATCAATAGTATCCTGTACATATATTCATTTATTGTAAATCTGTTTATTGATACAACCTGTATATAATGTCCATAGTACATCCATCTGTAAATATCACTATAGTTTTTCTATAACTGCACTTTATAACTTATACCTGTATCCTGCACTTGCTGCTATTGCACTGCTGGTTAGACCTAAACTGCATTTCGTTGCTCTGTACTTGTACATGTGTAATGACAATAAAGTTGAATCTAATCTAATCTAATCTACTATGAGTATCAATAGCTGCTTTATTCCAGCATTCTTCAAAAAAAGTTGTTTTGCGTTTAAAAGAAAGAAATTCATAAAAATTTAGATCCACTTTAGCAACAGGGTCTTAGGCCATGTGCATGTGTATACACACGTATTTTTATAAACAGTTTATCCGCTTTCGTGAAAACGCAAAAATACAATGTGATGAAACACACATCGACCCAACAGGTGGAGATAATAACACTTTTAAAAGTTCACACCAAACTAGCAATTAAGTATATTACTCGAGCTAATTCAAGTCAAATGTCCAAAAGTTCAAAGTCAATGCTAACATTAGAACAGAGGAGGATTACAGTCCCATAGTCGAACAATGCAATACATTTGCTGCGAAAGTGTAGAATTTTCCTCATTCGCGTCTGGTGTGAACTGCCGTGTTGGCCAATCAGAAAGCAGAAAACAGCATGCATGCTCAAGTCATGAGACGAAAACTCTGGTTGTAGTGTACACCCGGCCACTCTATATACGGACTTTAGAAAAATGTTCACCCTGACAGGAGTTTTCAGAAAGTTTCATTTTCAGTCACCTGATCCTTCGTTTTTATGTGGACAAACAGCAAAACCGCATGCGGTTTTGAAAATACAGTGTTCTTAGAATTACGACGGTTATTAGGAAAAGCTCATTTAGACTTGCACAGGACTGACCTTGAGAATGATGTAACAGTCTGCCTCATAGAACTTCCCATGGAAGGCCTCGTCCACCTGGATGGGTATAAAGTTTTCTATCTGCCAAATCGAAACGCCAGGGATCTGGCCCACATCCTCCAAGAAGAACTCAGAGTAATCCAGCTGAGGCTTCTCCAGGTTTTTATCCCAGCGCTTGGTTTTCAGATCAGAGTATTTCAAGTCTCCGTTCTCCTAAAATGAACCCACATGAACACCATTATCATTTGTAGAAAAAAAAAGGTACTGTTTATTTCTGGCTATTTCCTCACCTCAATGGATTTGTTCTTCTCCTGAGCCACGTCTGACATTCCCTTCAGCACCTGTTTAGCCTGATCATCCTGGGCTGAGTCCTTGCGTCTCCTCAGCCTCATTTTCCTGGCCATATGGTCTCTTGGACTATTTCCTGTAAACACACAAAATGTGTACTTAATCATATTTTCAGTATATCGTCATAGATAGATCATAATAACACTCAAATAAATCTTGGAAAATAAAACAAAATACTGTACCTCCACCAGCTGCTGCTACAGTGGCTGGAGAAGCACCAGCTAATCGTAGCTGGTTCTGCAGCGAAAAGTCTATGTTGTACCACTCTGCTGTCCTGTCCACTGGTTTAGGGGGCATGACAAGATTTGGATTCTCACGAACGTCCAAAACCTAAACATCAGCATCACAAAGACAACATCACGTCCATGTTGAAGAGCACAGATGCTGACACAGCATAAATCTTTCTCTAATAAATATGAACAGTGCATGCATGCTATTAAATGGAGAATATTTGAAATGACTGCACATTTGAATACAGACAGACATTTATCTATCTATCTATGAATGAATATATATATATATATATATATATGAATGAATGAATGTATGTATGTATGTATGTATGTATGTATGTATGCATGCATGTATGTATATTTATATATATATATATATATATATATATATATATATATATATATATATATATATATATATATATATATATATATATATATATATATATATCTTTATACATACATACACATATCTATACACATACATATACACACACACATTTATTTGGGCATTAGCCTTTTGAAAATAGCAATCACTGTGGTAACTTTTCTTCATGTCCCTAGTATCACCAGTGATATGTTAATATAATGACAAATTGAGAGCAACCATTTTACAGTTTAAAATAACCTGATTTCTGTTTGAATATATTTTTTAGAAGTAACACATTGTGATAGTAAAGCTCAATTTAAGCATCCATTACTTCCAGTCTCCAATCATATTATCCTTTAGAAATCAGAATTACTACGAATCATCATAATATGTTTTGTTGGTACTTACAGAATAGTTCTCCCAAAAATTAAAATGTGCTCATTATTATTCAACCTAAAGTGCTTCCAAACCTTTATGACTTTCTTTCTTCTACTGAACAGAAAGGAAGATCTTTTGAAGAAAGCTGAAAACCAGAAATCATTGGCTTCCATATAATACAATGAAAGTCAATGGTTACAGGTTTTCAGCATTCTTTAAAATATCTTCTTTTCTGTTCAGTAGAAGAAAGGAAGTCATAAAGGTTTGGAACAAGCGGAGGGAGATTAAATGAAGACCATACTCATTTTTGTGTGAACTATCCCTTTAAGAAACATGTCATTGATATTACCATATTTAATGTTTCTCATAATAACAGGTCATTTTGGAAATGCACACTTATTTCATTAACAGCGGTCTAAAGAATTATTACAACAACAATTATGTTTTACCTCCAGCTCTGTGAGGAAATGGATGGCCTCTGGTAAGGTCACAAGCCGGTTCTTGTTCAAAACCAGCTTTTTTAACTTCCCACACCTGAAAATCCAAACGCCACATATTAGCATAATCATATTATGAATACATGTACATAAATGACAATGCCAGTTCTCACCTGCACAGCCCTTCTGGAACAAGCTCCAAATTATTATTTGCAGCCATGAACTCAACAAGGTTAGATAATTTTCCCACACCAGACGGAAGGCCATCAAAATCGATTTTGTTGGAGTTGACGTAAAGCTTCTTCAGCTTGGACAGCTTGCAAATAGCAGACTGCATTAAAAATGGAAAAAGAAGAGGTAGGATTAGTGACAAGCCGTCAAATGTATTAATACTAATTGAATGACAAAATTTCTAATCTGATTAAGCATTGTCTTGCTTATTTTCCATCTCCTCTAGACTTAAACGGTTGAACTCCATTCAGCTGATCTAGGGGGCTGGCGGTAACACTTTTAGCTTAGCATAAATCATTGAAATGGATTAGACCATTAGCATCTCAATCAAATAAATAAGCAAAAAATTGTTTTGATAATTTTCCTATTTAAAGCTTCACTCTTCTGTAGTTAAATGGTGTACAAAGACTGACAGAAAATGGAAAGTTGCTACTTTCTAGGCCAATATGGCTAGAAACTACACTCTTATTCTGGTGTAATAATCAAGGGACTTCGCTATGGTACTATGGCTGCAGCAGCCACAATGATATTACGCAGCACTGTTACCTAGTTACCTAGCTGGGGACTATTTTCAAGAGCTGCGTAATGTCATTGCGTCTTCTACGGCCATTGTATGGCAGCAAAATGATTATTGATTATTACACCAAAATGAGAGTATAGCCATATCAGTCATAAAACAGCAACTTTTATTTTCTGTCAGTCTCAGTAAACAATTTAACTAAGGAAGAGACTAGCCTAAACAGCAAAATTATCTTTTTTTTTTTTTTTTTTTTTTTTTTTGAGCGAGATGCTAATGGTCTAATCAGATTCAATGATTTATGCTAAGCTAAGCTAAAAGTACCCCCATCAGACCTGTAAACCCTACCCCTAGACCCTAATTTAACCCTAGGCCAACTGTAAAATCAGTCTACTTTCAAAAAAGTGGAAACACTTTCTCCTAAAGTCCCTCTGTTTGACTTTATATAGCAATGATGGACTTACAGGCAGAGATGTGAGCTGATTTCTAGAAAGGTTGAGCGTCTCGAGTTTGGTCCACTGATCTATGCACAGTGACAGTTCAGATATCTGATTGCTGCTCAGATTCAGCCGTTTAAGATTAGCCAGAGAATACAAGCATTCTGGAACCCGCGTCAGATCATTACAGGACAAGTCCACATCTATACAAAACACAACAAAACATTACACACAAAAAAAACAGCAAATAGATTGTTTTATAGAGAGCAGTAACGTGTTCAGATCTCACCTGCTAGATTGAGGAGACCCTCCAAACTGGTGGGCATATTATTTTGAGTACGCTGCGTGTTCCTTAAATGGAGGGTCTGAAGAGCCACCATAGCTGGTAACTGCCTGTAATGAACAAGTGCACACAATCGACCCAGATTAGAGTTTAACTGAGGTGATGATGATGACGATGATGATAACACGGTGATGTCATCTCGCTTGAATGTAGCCTGCTAGCTACATCAATGAAAATAAGTGGAAACTTATAAAACTATCTATCTTACCTCATCTGTGCATGCATCAGCGGATTGTTGTTGAGTATGAGGGTCTGTAAATGGACCAAGCGTCTCATCTGAGGCGGCAGACTGTCCAAATTATTGTCACTTAGGTCCAGGTACAGCAGATCAGTGAGGTTAATGAACAGCTGATTCGGTATGTTATCAATGCTGTGGGAAAGAGTAAATGTCAATGAACTGTATCCGATTACATTAAGAAATTTTATCGCTTAAGTACACAGTGTAAGATTGTTGTTTTATTTAGATGTATTAAGCAGACATACATAAACGCTGCATTTACACTAGTGCATTTCCATTTTGAAAAGGCATTTTAGATAGAAAATGTTTTGTCTACACTGGCGTTTTACTGAGTTTCAGAAAAAAACAATCTTCGCCCACACTATACAACTTAAAACCCATGATTTTTTGCTTTTTCTGCACAGAATTTTGTAAATAATCTGCAGATTTATGTAGAATGATTTTAAGAGTATCACAACAAAAAACTTAATATATTAAATAAAAAATAACATCTTTTTAACTTAAATTTTTAGAATACAAATCCAATTAGACCCACTTATTTGGTAATCAAAGCAAGCCTCTCATATAATATATCTACTAAAAGACAGAAAATATTTACAAACTGTATTGTAAATAAATCCCATGAACATTATATTAGTCAATAAAATTCCTGAAATTAACTAAAAACTAAATAGATATAAATTTACACACATTTACAAGTAAATAAATAGACTTCACTGAGCTAAGAATCCTTTAGATGGGCTAAAAATCTGTGTAAATCTGTGGATTTCTGCACGCAGATTCCATGTAGGCCTACCCATGATACATTCCCAGCATCCATACTAGGAGTCTACCGGTTGTGTAATGGTCATATAAGAAGAATGATCAGGAATGAGTCAAGGAATGATACACAATAGTCGGACAGACAAGTCAGAGAGTATCTGTGGATAGCCTTGCCTCCAATTTCAAAAGTTTGCGTTTCATTTTATTTTATCTATAATCAAATAGAACACCACCATTTCCAAACTAAAATGAGATCTTCTGCATTTTTAAGAAGCTCTGTTTTCATGGGTTGAAGATGCTGGAGTAGTGTGGACGCCAACTGTAACCATAACAAAACCTAAACATTTTAAACACAAGCCCTCAACCAGTGGGTCAAAACTCAATAGGGGTCTCAGCAAACTTTTTACAGAACTATATCAGCAACATTTATTCCTTTTATAGCTCCTCAACTACTAGTCTTTTTTTAAATGAAGAAACAGGGTATTGAAAAACCTAAATATACTATGAAGTAGCCTAATTAGTGATTTATAGACCAGTAAAAGGATAAAAATAATAATAAACCTATCAAGTTACCCCAATGACCATTTTTAAAACTGATAGGATACACAATTAACCATAATTTATTTAAGTATTATTACTAATATTAGTGTTATTATTACTATTGTTTTCATTATTATTTTAAAAATGATAATTATTATTGTCAGCATTTCTTATATTAAGATATTGTGAAAATAACATTTCAACAACATATTGGGGGAAACCATGACTCTAATTACTTTGATGAAAAGAAAATCACTAGAAAATCTATAAGGTTTATAAAGAATAGAAAGGTTAAAATGCATCATATATTTAATGCAACTAAATTAATCCAGCATTTGAGAACCATAATGCCACACTGGGCCTTACAGTTTAAAAAAACATTTACAAAGCATTTCTAAGATGGTGAGTCAAGTTCAAAAATAGTTCAACTTTTAAAAACATGTCTAATGAACTCAGGATTTTTCCCCATTCCATCAGAACCTCTCAGCCTAGCTATTACTGGACTACTACTACACTGAAATTACCCAAATCATCCTCTGCAATCACTTTCCAAAATAGGACAATAGCATTACGATGTAAACTAAATGTTAAAAGAAAGAGTGGTTTCATGACTGATTCTCCACTTGGAAATAAATAAATAAATAAATACAGACTGACCAAAAAAAACATACCTATTGTGACTGAGATTTAAAACCAACATGTTTCTGGAGTTCTCCAAGTCCCGGGGGATTTCGGTTAGTTGGTTGTAGCTCAGATCCTAAATAAAAGTGCAAACGATAACAATAAGCAAAACATTCATCCCTTTTACCATCATTACAGCACCTAACCTATGACAAATATGCACTTTGTTCAAAAGTCAACCACAGGCTTGCTTACACAAAATTAAGTCATGCCAGCAGTTTTGCACTTAACGGAGGAACGTACTTCATCCTCCTCCTAAGTGAGAAATAAACATGAGGTAATTCTCAACATACCAGCACAGAAAGATCATCCAGCTGAAAAATATCATCAGGAACACCGGAGTTCTTCAGGTTGTTTGCTCTGGCCACAACCGCCTACAGCAAAACAACAAGAGCGGATTAAATATGGGTCTACACCACCAGAAATATTTACAGTAAAATTAAAATAATGCAGCATAAATCACAAAAAGCTATTTTAAGTACAGGTCAAATGAGGAAACAGGCTTTCAAGCATAGATCAATGCAAATGTAATATAGCTTTTATTTGTTTCTGTGTATTATTTTTCATCATTTAAGTTTTTAATCATTTAAAATAATGATAATTCAGTAAAATTGCTTATTCTTTAGCATGTTTTAATACGTACAAACTAGAACATGTAGTTCCTTTCATTATTACATGAATATATGGTACACTAAATAATAATGACACACATTTTATTTTCATTCAATTATTTTCGATTTATTATTTCCCAAGTTTTTGTGTAGGCTTGTATTTTACAGTACTTTAAAAATACTTGAAAACAATGTCTTGGTCAATGTTTTCAAACACTTATATTTGATTTACCAAAGTCACACAAGTGCTAATTTCACATCTGTCATATCTATAATGTAGAGCGTCACATCCACAACGAAACTTTTTCTGTGTTTGTCTTATAGTGAGCCAACTCTTATCTTTTTGATTAGTATTAATTATTTGGGGTTGTGCAGCTTAATTCACAAAATTTCTAGAAAATATCTTGTATACTCTAAACTTTTTCTTTTTGTCACATCCATAACGCATGTTTATTTTTCTCATTTTATATATAAAAATGTTTACAGATTATAGCTGCATAATATTTAGTTTCAGCATCGATATCGCAATGTGCGCATCTGCAATAGTCACATCGCAAGATATGTAATGTTGAGTCTAAAATATAGTTGATTAGGAGCCAGAGAACACATGTGATTTGCAGAGCTCGCATGTGTTTTTAAGGCCTGTGAAAGATTTCAAGAGAGTTTAGAACATTTGAGCACAAAAAATTATGAGTTTGGAGGTGTAACAAAGATTTATTTTATATAATTATTTATATAGAATTGATACGATTTATGATTCCCAGTTATCGGTTGCAGCTGGAAGGGCATCTGCAGCGCAAAACATATTCTGGATAAGTTGGCGGTTCATTCCGCTGTGGCGACCCCAGATTAATAAAGGGGCTAACCCAAAAAGAAAAAAAATGAATGAATGAAGCAGTTTTAACAACAATTTTTGTCTTGTATCTAGACCAAATATCCACATTTCAAAGCGAAAACAAGATTATTTTAGCTTGCTTTAAGGGGAAAAAAAACAAAAAATTTTCTTAAGGTAAAAACAAATCAATATTATTACTTAAAAATCTAAGAAGTATCTAAAAATTTTTAGATATTTGGACTAGAAACAAGACAAAGCAAAGGAAGAAAAGCATTTTTTTTTGCATTGCGATTATCCATTTTTGTATCTAATTACAGTTATACTCACCAGAAAAATCACCAAATAGAGCTATTCAAACCATATTTTCAGATCGCAACATTTAACGCAGAAAAATTAAATATCGCAATATCAGATTTTTGCAATATCGTGTAGCTATTACAGATTGGTATTTTTCTGATCCCATAACTCTGTGCTTAGTTGCTTTGGAAAACATAATCAGATGTTTCAATAAAATGTTAACAGATACTTTCAATGTGAACTTATGTGAACTGAAGTTTTTACTGCAAATGTCACATCCTTTAGAAATGTTTTTGAATAAAGCTTAGGCACATTTATTTAATGCAGGCATACACAGGCTGATATTTAATCATTTTAAGTTGATAACTGCCCATAAGATTTGCATTTTAATTTTTTTTTTTAAATATACACTATATAGAGTAGGGGTGCCCAAACTTTTTCTTATGAAGGGCCAAAAAATATAGTAAGGGTAAATATAGTTGCCATGGGTGATTTCCTAATTTATTTAATAATATTTTAAAAAATTACCAGAAAACATTACATTATATTAACTAATATAGTGTTTTTTTACATTTTATAATAAATTTACTACAGTAAAAACAAATGTATATATCATTTATAACAGAATGGAGTTACACTAGTTTTTGTCTTGATTTGCTCACCGATGTCTTCTGCATAGTCCTCTATCAGTCTCATGACAGTATTAACATTTTTAAAAAATCAGATTCATTTACAACATTATTTGAAACATTTCTTTTCTGTTTGCTTTTTTTGTAGCTCAGGAATAAAACAAATTACATCAACTTAGAAATGATAATCTCTTGTGTTAAAGTCGTTCCCTCCATCCTTCTCTAATCATTCTCACTCTCCTTTCAGATGGGATGGTGGACCAAATCAAAGGTTACAATAGGCCAACTTTGGCCCGAGGGCCCTACTTTGGCCATCTCTGATATAGAGTAAAATTATAATATTTTACAACCAAATACAACCATTTTCTTTATAATATTGAAATTAGTTATCATGTATGATATTTTTTAAGCTACATTTATGCATGTGTTCTCAGGATTCATTGAGGATTAGAAAATGATGAACAGCAGAATTTATTTGTTATTTGTAACGATGCCTTTTGATCAACTTAAAGCCTCATTGCTCACTAAAATGATTCATTTCTTGCATAAAAGTATCACAGACCACAACGTTTTTAATGATTCATGTGTTGGTTGCATAAATATTAAGATACAGTAGTCAACATTTGAAGTGGACCAAAAAAAGATTTTCAAAATTGTCCTAAGACAAGAATGGGTGTTGCTGAATAGTTTTTGAACAACTTTGATGAAACGCTTTGATCCATTTCAAATGCTGAGTGCTGACTACTGTATACACTTAATAATAAAGTGCAAGTAGAGGAATGTGACATATTTCACAATATTTTCAAATCACACTTACCCTCAGATTGGGAAGACTTGACAATTCTCCATGCAGCGTTGTGAGACTGTTGTGACTCACAGACAAATGTTCCTGATTTGACAGAAAAGACCAAAAATGAACATTAGCACATTGACAAATCCCAGCTGCAATATATGAAATTGTGACTCAGCTGAGTAACAAACAATCACCAGTTTCTGTAGGGAGGCTAGTTCCTCTGGAAGATAGCAAAGGCCCGTTCTGTTCAGCTTCAGCCATCGCAAACTGGTCATAGACTTGACATGTTCAGGAAAATAGCCCCCCTGTTGAAAACACGAAACATACGAGTATTACAATCTAAATTTATGGCTCACTCCAGCCAGTGACACAGTTACTGATGGATCTGACTGCTACTATTGGGGATGGAAAGATTACCATGGAAAACCTTCTTCTAATGTTTAATATTGCCATTACAATAGTGTTTGATTATTGCCGTTATAAAAACATGCTGTAAATGTTGCAGTGCCAGCATCAGTTTCATGTAGACGCAGCATGTAATGTTGTCAAAATAGGTGTTTAGATTGTATCTCACTTAAAATTAACTAATCTTTTACAAAAAAAGGATGATATTAAAGAAAATGTGCAGTTATAACAGATTTTCACTACATAAATAATATCCAGACGTGAAATAGTAATAAAACGTTTATCTTAATACTGAACTCGTCTGCTTCTATTTTCAATATATTCAATAAGTTTGATTTCAGTAAAGAAAGAGAGCATGTTCACGGTGATACAAGACACAGATCAGTGTATTATAATGTGGTGCTTTTGAGTATAATGTAAGAAATAAAATATATGATTAAAATTGTGTTAGTACATGTATAAGCTTCACTTGTTTTGTTTTATATGTAACCCTGGACCACAATACCAGTCATAAGTGTCGGTTTTTGGAAACAAAATCATATGAAAGCTGAAAAAAGCGTTCTCTTGTATTAAGTAATACATAATATGGTTATATTATGTATTAATGGTTTGTAAGGATACAATAATATTTGTAATAGAGACTATTTGAAATTATGGATTTTGAGGGTTCAAAAAAACCTAAACAGAAAGGAAAAATCACAGTTAAAGTTGTCTAAATTAAAGTGACAGTTCACTCAAAACTGACAATCCTGTCATCGTTTACGTAACCTTCACTTGTCAAAAACCCGTTTGAGTCTCTTTTTTCTGTTCAACACAAAAGAAAATATTTTGAAAAATGTTCAAAACCAACTTTCATTGTTTTTGTTTTTCCTACTAAGAAAGTCAATAGTTTAAAATACCTTCTTTTGTTCTTTTGTGGAAAAAAAGAAAACTCATAAAGGTTTGGAACCACTTGAGTGCGAGTAAATGGTGAGTAAATTTAAATTTTTGGGTGAACTAATTTGAAAAATTGAATAAATATCTTCATGAAACAGAATCAGTAATTAATATTCTAATCATTTTTGTATTACTATAAAAATAATCATTTTGACCTATATATTTATTTTGGCTATGGCCAAAAATTTACCAATGTAATATAAGACAAAGACATTTTTGTATTCCAGGGTCACAAATGTACATTTGATTAAAATTTTAAAAGGTATACTGCTCATGAAAACCTGCACTCGGCAAACGTGTAGTTCTCTATTGTTTAATGCTTACAAAACTGCAGATTTTATTTGCTGCGTGCATTTGCAGAAAGGAAACTTGGTTAAAATGCTTTTAATTATGTCTGTTTATCAGTATTATTTGAACATTTTGAGCACATTTCAACAAAACCATTATAATATTGATAACCATGAGAGTTATCAATTGAGTTATCATTATCACCAAAATAATTATCATTGTTGTTGTTTATTTTTTAACTTTAATCATTTTAAATATAATTCTCTGACATTTCTAACTACCATGATGCCATAAAATCCTACTTGGCCCTGCGTGCACTTGATATGAATCAAGCTAAACTTGGTAGAGTGATGTCACTTCAATACAAGAAACTCTATTCTGCTCACAGGATCATCTCAAGACTGACTGAAGTGGCTTTACATAAGACAGAGCATCGGCAGAAATTCACTCAAGTGAACTGACACACTTGAGAGACTGTGTAACACTGGTCTAACCAATAATGACTTACAAATGCTTAAAATAAACCTCTTTGTCATGCGTACTGTATGTTGGACTCTTTTCTAGTCTGTAAGGAGCTTCTGTTTGTGTTAGCAGCGCAGTTCATTTATCGAGGCCACAAACATGACAATGTGTCAACCAACCCAGCTGACCCACTAACTAACTTCTCGTTATTTCCTGAGCTTGATTGACTGCAACAAATTTTGACAAGTCGCGAGCTAACGCCCAGAGCTAGCACAGTTAGCACTGCTAGCTCATCATCTCTCAACCAGTTCCGACACGCTAAATAACCTACATCACTTCCCTCGAGTAAGCGGATGATTTATGAACACCGCCATGTATCTACAGACCTATAAAGGTAAAACTCTTACCTTAAAGTCATTCCCACTCAGGTCTACTCCCCGGATAAAGGGGAGAACTCCGGTCGCAGCCATGTCTAATTCGGGATATGGCAACAGAGCAACCTATTTCTGTTTGGCAGCGGCTGGTGGAACAAACACTCCCCGCCCCCCGCGCGCCCGGTGCGGCCCACTGTTTTAGCAACCACTCATACGCTGAAAAAGTTATTTCCGCTTCTGTAAACCGAACACTTCCACTTTTTGTTCACGCCCAAAACGGGTTGAAAACTACATCTTTCACAGTTTCTGACTGCTGACTCAGAACCTACTCATTTATGATTCATTTAAAGTGCGCTATAGTGAAACTGACAGGTCCTGGACAAAAATGTGATGATGGGGCCCCCTTTATCTCAGGGCCTCAACATTCCCAGTTGTTCAACCACCACTTTATGGCACTGGTCATTTTTCCTTCTTTTTGGAGTATTTATAATAGATTTATATTACATTTTTGCATTGACCTGATGTAACATAAGAGCACCAAAATTAATTTGACAAGGAGTTAACAATATTTATACATTAACACGTGCACGTTGTAATGAACCCATAATGCAATAAACAAATAAAAAAAATTAAGCAGTTTTAGGTAAAGGCTTTTAAACAAGCTTTTCAAGTGTGTCAGTCATTTCAGTGGATTTGTAATGACTCCCTGTCCCATAAAGGCTCTTAAAGAGAGAGAGAGAGAGAGAGAGAGAGAGAGAGAGAGAGAGAGAGAGAGAGAGAGAATTTCTGTTTCTAGCAACATAATACATTAACGCCTGTCAAAAAAAGACAGGGAGACCAATAAAAACATCAGTGATGCACTTGCACACACACATGCACACACATCTATATTATTGTAAATGAATTTGTAAATGAATGTGTGTGTGCGTGTGTGTGTGTTGTTTTTAATGTAAACTTAATAAATGCTTTGGCAAAACATTTGTAACAGTTGTCATGCCAATAAAGCAATTATTAAATTGAATTGAGAGAGAGAGAGAGAGAGAGAGAGAGAGAGAGAGAGAGAGAGAGAGAGAGAGACCTATAAATGACATATAAGTCATTTGATACAATAAATCATAATATATTGGTCAGCGATTCCAGCATAATGGATGTGACATTTGCAGTAAAAACTCAAAACATAAATTCACATAGAAAGTTTTTTGCTCAGATCCTCCACTAATTTTGTATATGACAGTGTTATTATGGCCTCAGGTAAAATGTTGTACTTGATTTCTTTCTGGAAAAATCCCTTCACCTCACAGTCTCACTGTTTTTGCCATACCACACGTAGCATGCGCATACTTAATGTTCAAGCTTGCTCAAGATGTTTAGTTGTGGTGGGCCTGGTCGTCAGTGCCATCGGTTTTCAAGTCCATGTGGTTAGGCTGGCTAAAACTTTAAAATATTGTGAATAAAATTTCAGATTAAAAAAAAATGTATACGTTAACATTATATTGACACATCTGTTTATATTTTCCAAAACTGTAAAATAATTGCTTACACAAAAAATGTAAAAAATGTTTCTCTATTTTGGTGAAAACTTTTTTTTTTCATGGCAAGTTTGACATTTGCATGGAATTGCTCTGGTAAATAAATTAGAAAGGTATGGTATTAGAGGAGTAGTCTTGGATTGGATAAGCAGTTATTTAAAAAAAAAAAAGGCGACAGTTTGTGAAAATTGGCAACCATAAATCTTCATACCTAAATGTAAATTGTGGCATACCACAAGGAGTAGTATTAGGTCCAATATTGTTTATAATTTACATTAATGATATGTGCAAGATATCAGAGTTGTTTAAGTTTATTTTATTAGCAGATGATACAAGTATCTTTTGTTCTGGGCATAATTTACTAAAACTTATGGAGTTGATTAAAACAGAAATTAATCAATTGAAATTGTGGTTTTACAAATAAATTGTCATTAAATATAAATAAAACAAAGTTGATGTTAAGTGGGAAATTAAAAAGTAGTCATAATATAGATTTAAAAAGTGATAATGAAGCTATAGAAAGAGTATATGCAATTACGTTGTGCTGTATTGGATCATAGTTGGAAACCGCAAATAAATAATGTGATATCAGAATTAGTAAAAACTATAGCAATAGTGTATAAAGCAAGATGTATCCTGGACAATAAATCAATGTATGTATTATATAACACACCTATGTTGTCATATATGAGTTATTGTGTTAAAATTTGGGGGAATACATATAAATCTAGTTTATTAATTTGCAGAAAAAAAGTAATTAGACTGATAGAAAATGTGGGATATTTGGAGCATACAAATCCTTTATTTTTTAAAGGAAAGATACTTCAGTTGAATGATTTGGTTAAATTTAAAACAGCACAATTTATGTTTAAAGCTAGGAATAAATTACTTCCGAAATGCATGCAACCGTTTTTTGAAGAAAGACAAGGGGAAATAATCTGAGAGAGGAACATAATCTTAGGAGGAGGAGAAGAAAAAAGAAAACGAAGAAAAGTTTGTGTATGTCTGTATGTGGTGTGAAATTATGGAACAGTCTAGAACAGATTCTCGAGCAATGTCAGGACATTATTCAGTTTAAAACGTTTTAGAAATCTATATATTATTAGAGGAATATAAAGATGAATAGAGGTAATTGAAAAAGGATAAAATGAGAAAGGTGTGATGAAATTTCAATTCATGGCTGTTTGCAGAGAACAACGCAAAGAATATTGTCTTTGTTGCTCGAAATGTGCCGTCGAGTAAGATTCCAAGTATCTGACACAGACTGGCGTCCGGTTTGCTCGTGCACTCCCTTAGGTGAGGCAGCCAGTGCACACTTTGACAGGGTGCTACATGGGGCTCCGAGGACACTGAGGGAAACACAGGAGGAGGGTAGTGGGTTTGTAATGTTTTAATGGTCTGCATGTTTGTTGTGATGTTTTCTATTGTCTTGTTTTTTGAGCAAAGAAGACTGTCTTCAACTTTATGTTGCACTGCGCTTCACAACTGCATGGTCAAGTATATACTAAGCGCGCATATTATTATGAAAAGGGTTGTCTTCAACTCTGAAATCTGGACTTTATTAGAGCTTCTATGTTAAGCTGCTTTGACACAATCTACATATTGTCAAAGCGCTTTAGAAATAAAGATGAATTGAATCTTCAAAGTTTACATTTCAGAATGTTGTCTTCAGTTCACAGAATAAATACGTTCTTTGTAAACACCTGGATTGTGTTATTTGTCATACAGTATATAGCCTACTGTATTACACTGTTGAATTCATTTTTATATAACGTGGTCTGACAACAGTAAATAAAGTAGTCCAACAAATAGTTGAGTTACAAATATATCTTTATTTCACTACAGAATATTGAAAAAGGTCTTCATTTAAAAATGGTTTCTTTACAGATCGTCATATGAGAAATGGAACAAAACTAGACTTTAGATGGCTATAAAGACCACATTTCTGAGAGGTAGAAAAAAGCAATGGACAGTTTTTATAATGGATGTTTCATATTATATACTTATCTTTGGAGAAATGGGACATTATTACACATTAGAGGTTTCTGAAAACCACATTTCTAAAAAGCGGAAAATAAAACAATTTCTCATATGGGGCATCCCATTCTCAGATCATTTAGTTCAACATTTTACATTTAGAAAAAGATTAAATGGTAATATCAGGGTTTCCATAGGCTTTATAAAGTTGAACTAAACTTATATAACAAGACTCTTATATCATTTCAAGGAGGCACAATACATTAACACTATCCACATTTTCTCCAAATGGAAGGAGAGAGCAGGATGTATTAGCCACACTTCAAATGTTCAAAAATCTAATTTTGTACAAATCTCCATAACTGTAATTTCATTTTACAGCAAATAAATAAACATAATAAACTCATTTATTTTGTGTAAATAACAGCAATTGTCTCATCCCACTGACAAATATTTGTCCGGAAATCTTATTTCAATAAAAAACAAAAGCATCTTGTGTAGATATTTCTATTGGAAAACTAAAATATTGATTATAAAGTTCAGCTCTGAATGAATACATTTTAAGGTCTTTAACTTTGAACTTAAAAATTAAGACTTCTGTAAGAAACCCGGTACATGTTAAATAAGAATAACAAACTACACACAGGCGCACACACACAAAGGTGCACACAAAGGTGCACACACACACACACACACGCACGCACACGCATGCACGCACACACACACAAACACACACACAAAATGTAAACCTAAAAATAACTTTATTTTACATAATACAATACAAATTTACAATATTCATAAAACAACATTAAATATGCATGAGACAAATTAATTTTATTTACATATTTTGTTTCACTGGGCCTGAGGACAGGTCACTCTGGTGTGTCCTGGCTCATGACATATTCCACAGGTCCTCTGCCTTTTGGCAGTGGGAGGCTTGCCTGAGGTAGTGCTGGCTTTTTTGTTCCCAGATGGTTTACCACCATTTCCTCCAGAAAACGATGTGGCTGAAGAAAGTGATAGAAAAAGTAAATGATTAAAATAATGATTAAGATAATAATAATAATAATAGTTAGATAGACTTTCTCTTTGCTTCAGCTTACATGCTGCTTTTTCATAGTTTTAATTAATTTAAATTTACATATATTTTTATTTATACATTTGCAATACAACTTAAGAAACATTCAGGTATTACATTTCAGGTGCTAAGCTGTAGAACTGAATAAATAAGACATAAGAACAGATGACTTGCAGAGGATAATAACAAATGTTAAAAAATAAAACAGAAGACTCACTAGGGTGTGTCCCAATAAATAACAACAGTAAAATATTACAATAAAATAAAATACATGTTTTCAAACTGGCTAGATCTTTAATGAATTTATACTGAGGTAAAGCTGAATTTCAGCATTATTACTTCAGTCTCCAGTTACATTATGTGCATTCTGTGGCTTTATTTATAATGTACATAAAGCGCACGTGGACGTGACATGCAAATGAGAAAGAGGAAAAAAAAGGATACACAGGCGCGCACGCATTCAAATCGATTTCATAATCTTTTAATATTGTCAGCGACTTCCTCATACGCACACATTATAAAACTACAAAATATCATTATGTTATATACACAGTAGTCTAGGTAGGTTTACAATTACATCCTTAAATGAGGTCCGGAATTAAGCAGTTACTGCTCCTTGTGCAAATGATGAACAACATAGTCGCAAATGATGACGATGAACATCACTGAGACCTCCCTCAAAAAAACTAAACGGATTTACGCAAATAACAGGGGTCGCCCCATTGAGCTCGGAAAATACGGAAATATTTATATGGTAGAAAGTATTTATCACAGCCCTGAATATATGCTGCCCTATCATAATAAATGCAAAAAGTACTACAAATATTTCTAACTTTTTAACTTTTCTGAAGATTTGTACTGGCACCTTTTTCATTTTATGCTAAAAAAACCCTCAATGTTCTAAACTACAATATTTTAATTTTACATTTAAATGAATGCACTTAACAGAACAAAACAAAAACAACACTTCACTCAAACACATAACTAGAAACCATAAATTCCACTGCTATCCATAGCCCTTTCGCACAGTGACACAATTTTCGGAATGACTTTACCGGTAAATTCAAAAAAGCGCTGTTCACACAGGCAAGAACGTTCCGGAATTTTTCCAGAAAAGACCATTCACACGTCTCAAAACAGCTACGCTTGTATCTGTAAACATTACAAACTCTGTGAATGGATAAGTATTGTGAACAACTTCGATGAAAACATATGCAGGAACACTTTCACATGTCGAGATGTACATAATATATGTGTGTCCTGGCGCTCACCGGCTGCTTCACGTGCACACGCGTCAACCAACTGAAGGAAGCGGAGCTTGAAGGTAAAAAACAGCGGTTTATCATAAGCATTTATCGATATTTTTTTGCACAGTTGGCTTTAAGAAGGAACAGAGAAACATTATCCGACATCTAGCATCTAACATCTAGCAGCTAAATGTGTCTGAAAAATATTCAAAGGCTTTTATTTTCATAAACAGCGCAGATGTGAATATGTCTGAATATTCTGATTGACTGCTGATTGTGATTCATGTCAGCGCGTTCTAATCGTGAACTTGCTCTTTCCGGCAATTTTCCTTCTGCGTTCACACAGCGTAGCATTCCAGCAAATTACCGGTAATGTTACAACTTCTCTGTTTGGAAAATTGCCAGAAAAAATTTAACTGTATTTTTCCACAAAGCCCTGAAAGGGGCTATTATTTCCAACAAAACGACCGTCAACATACCTGGTGCCACATTTTCATTGGCCCACTGGAAGAAGCCACACTGCTGATCTCTGGGTTTCCCGCAGGTGTGGAACATTCTACCCTTGTTTGATCCTTCCTTCATGACGGTCCTGGTGACTGCAGGCTCATTACAGTTACACATAGTTTCCCCTTCATCACCTCCAGACCCTCTGTGGCTCTGCCTCTGCTGCGGGACATTCCCAAACCCATTGGAAGGTCTGGGAGGCTGGATGTTTTGACTCAAGGGCCCTCTGTTTCTTTCGGGCGCCCCCTGTTCAGGTGGCTGATCGGCCCACAGGAAGAACTTGCAGTCTCCTGTGTTACACTTGTAAAACTGGCGCCCCTGATTGGGACCCTCTTTGCGCACGGTGAGAAGTAAGGCGTCCTGACCACAGTTGCACACAATGGCACCGCCCTGGGTCGAAGGTGGAGGTTGCACACTGGGATCAGCTCGAGGCCTGGGTGCTGGAGGTCTAATGTTCTCCACCCTGGATGGAGGAGGTGCCGAGCTGGTCCTTTGTATGTGGTGTTGATTGGATCTAGAGCTGTTATTGGCCTGAGGGGCAGAATCTGCATCTCGTCCTCTCAGATATTTCAGGTTTAAAACCTCTCTGAGAGTCTCGTCACATCCACCGATGCAGCCAACAAATTCAAGAGGCATCATAGGTGGCAAACTTCCCCTCTTGAATTTAAACTTTAGCCTGTCAACGATAAAACCAGAGTCAGCGCTAAAAATTACACGCTTTACTTAGGACTGAGCGATTAATCAAATTGAACATGTAAAGACAATTGAGCAAAGCTGACTTTCATGCACATATTCTCAAAGAAGCATGGCGTGAATATAGTAAATCTCCTTTGAAGGTCAGAGGGCGCTCTTGTGGAAACCCGCCAAACTGTACACATGAAGAAACTCAAGGAATGTCCTAAGAAAAATAAATAGATATATATACACTAGATTTCACATACGGGCCCTGAGCATCCGTCAATAGCGCAGTCACATTTGTACAGTGCTCCCAAGACAGAAGTCATTCAACTGTACTAGTCAAGCCAATCTGAAGACGCTGGACTTGTGTACAGGTGAAGTAACGAGAAAACAAAAAAACAAAGCACAAAGACAGAACATATCATATTTAGTTTTTGTATGTTACTTTTGTGCTAAAGCAATGTTACTGATAATACAGTTACTGCACTGACCATAAGGCAAAGTTGCACCCACTTGCACTAAATTTTAGGCTTTTGCTAGTTTTGTTGAATAAAATCAGCAAACAATGTAAATGAAATATGACAACAAGACACTGCGCTGCCAGAAACTTGTGTTATTGTCGACTAAGTGAAGTAACGGCTAGTTTTAGAAGTAACTTATAAGGGTGCCTGATACCATAACAGTGCCTGCGCCTCAATGCGCATACTGTCCACCCTAAATTATTGAACATTATAAATGTTATTTACCATTTAGATTAGAAAGGTAGACATGCACATTGAGATGCAGAGATATCGATGGTTCATACTAGTTGTTCATAACGGAGATTCATTGACAAACGAATCGCTCCCTTTGTTAGAATGAGAAGTGAAAGCAGGAGAGGGGCAGTGGTTCAGGACATGGATCAGATCAAATTTAACAGGGAGGGAGGATAATACATTTCCATGCACACAAACACATGCACTTTGTCAGCAATGCCCATGCGATCACTTATCCTATGATGTAGAAAAGTGATGTAAAATTATACTTTTCATAATTTAATAACATATTTGCATACTGACCACCGGTAAAACTCATGATCATAGATATGTGTATATATATGTCTATATATCTATTACATTACTATTATTATTACTGCACCTTGGTCCCACATTCATTTCAAAGGAGCGCTACCCTGTACTAAAATGGCGGCTCTATTGACGCATTCCTTTCAATAGACAACAACAGCGTAGGTGACATCTAATGTAAATATCTACCGGAAAAATAGTGGTTGCTGAATAAACAGAAGATTTAACTTGTTTCATTGGTTCAGTGTGCGTAATAAACACACGACTTGGGAATAATCTCACAGAAGAATTTATTTCAAACACTTGACTCTTTATTTATTATTTATTTATTGCCACATCAGCAACTTATGGCTATTTCATGGCAAAATGGACATATATAAAATATTACATGATAAAACAAATTCATATTACACTAAAAAAGTTACTTAGACAAATATATATAATATAAATAGATAAAATTTACACAAAATTTATTCAAAGTTAAATATGATTTTTCAGCTCAATTTTTGATAAATAATTTAAAACTCTTCCTGGTGGTACCTTATTAAAAATGTCCATCAAAGTACTCTCCTTATAAATATTTGCCTAATGGAAATTTAAACTTTTACATTACATACATTCCAACAAAATATGATTTATGGTAAAAGCAGTCTGGCAGTTATTACATATAAGTGATTTTTCATTATTCAATAAATATAAATGAGTCAACCTTGAATGTCCAATTCAACATCCAAACACTTGACTGTACTTACAAGGTGATTTTAGAGTAAAACCATGTTATTATATGTTTCAAAGTCACCTACAGCTTTCACTACAGCCGTAGTTCATTGAGAAGCGACGCAAACAGCTGTTATTATTGCAGAACGATTATCTTGATGTCATTTTAGACTGATTAAACTAAATAAGAATTTAAACCGATTCTCTTCAAACCCATTTACTCTGTGTAGTAAACTCTGCTCCATCTTAAAGCATTGCTGGTGTTTTACTAGAACCGGCTTTACTGTGTTGTATAAATTTATTAATACGGCTTAGAAATAAATATTAATGAAATGCTATAAATATACAATCATTCATTCATTCATTTTCCTTCAGCTTAGACCCTTTATTCATCAGGGGTCGCCACAGTGGAATGAACCACCAACAAGGTGCTCCACCGGAAAAAGGTGGTTTGCCATCTCCAGGTTGGAAGAAAGTCCTTACCCCAGGTGGAGGAGTACTAGTATCTCGGGTTTTGTTCACAAGCGAGTGAATGAAGGAGTGTGAGATTGACAGGCGGATTGGTGCAGTGGCAGCAGTAATGCGGTCGATGTATCAGTCTGTTGTGGTAAAGAAAGAGCTGAGTCGAAAGCTATCGATTAACCGGTCAATCTACCTTCCTACTCTCACCTATGGTCATGAGCTTTGGGTCATGACCGAAAGGACAAAATCTCGGATACAAGCGGTAAAAATGAGTTTCCTTTGCAGGGTGGCATGGCGCACCCTTATAGATGGGGTGAGGAGCTTTGATATGCTAGAGGAGCTCAGAGTAGAGCCGCTGCTCATCCATATAAAGAGAAGTCAGCTGAGGTGGCTCGGGCATCTGTTTCGGATGCCTCCTGGTCGCCTTCCTAGGGAGGTGTTCAAGGCATGTCCCACCGGGAGGAGGAATTGGGGAAGACCCAGGACACGCTGGAGGGACTATGTCTCTCGGCTGGCCTGGGAATGCCTCGGGATCCCTCCAGAGGAGCTGGAGGAAGTGTCTGGGGAAAGGGAAGTCTGGGGTTCTCTACTAAGACTGCTGTCCCCGCAACCCGGACCGGGAAAAGCGGATGAAAATGAATGAATGAATGTTTAACATAGCGGATGCCTTTCCAAGCTGCAACCCAGTACTCGGAAACATCCACACACACTCATTAACACTCATACACTTTGGCCAATTTAGTTTCTTCAATTCACCTATAACGTATGTCTCCGGTTTACTGTGGGGGAAACCGGAGGACTCGGAGAAAACCCACACAGAAATACCAACTGATGCAGCCGGGATTCGAACCAGCAAGCTTTTTGCTGTGAGGCGACAGTGCTAACCACTGAGCCACCTTGTCGCCCCTAACTATACAATTGGAAATTTATTTTATAATAGTTATTTCACAAACTAAAGTTAACATATAAGACAGTACAGTAAAAGTTTTACCACACAGTGAGATATTTCAGGCTTTTGATGACAGTCTCTTATCTTTTCTGGATTTATTTGATCAAAATAGTCCAGATTGTAATATTCTGAAATAATGCTGTCATAATACTGGAATGTCTAACTTCGATACAATACCTTTAAAAACATCGACATTCGATACCATTTTCAATACTGCAAGGATGAGAGCGTGAGAAAGCGAAGTCGTTATTGCTACCAACCAAAAGCAAGATTGTCTCATTTTATATATTCCATTATCGATACTTATTGAAATATTAATATTACTGACAACACTATTGTGCAACATTATAAGTTTAAAACAACTGTAATTACATTGAATACGTTTTCAAAATGTAATGGATTCCTATGATGTCAAAGATGAATTTTGAGCATTATTACTCCAGCATCACATGACCTTGAAGAAAATACTCGAAGATGCTGAATTGCATATTGAGGGTTCATACACATTTTAACTACTAAAATTCCAGGACTTTTCCATGACTTTCAAGATTTTTTTTTTTAAACCTAGTGTTTCAAGTCTACATATGCTTAGTAAAAAACAATTCAAGCTAAAATGTATTATAGCATATTGTAAAACACCCAACAATCTATTTAGTTTCAATTTATATTCATTCATTCATTCATTCATTTTCTTTTTGGCTTTGTCCTTTTATTAATCTGGGGTCGCCACAGCGGAATGAACCACCAACTTATCCAACATATGTTTTACACAGCGAATGCCCTTCAAGCCACAACCCATCAATGGGAAACACCTATACACTCTCATTCACACACATACACTACGGACAATTTAGCTTACCCAATTCACCTATAGCGCATGTCTCCGGTTTACTGTGGGGGAAACCGGAGCACTCAAAGGAAACCCACACGAACGCGGGGAGAACATGCAAACTCTTCACAGATATGCCAACTGACCCAGCCGAGGATTGAACCAGCAACTTTCTTGCTGTTGCTGTGAGGCGTCAGCGCTACCCACTGCGCCACAGCACCACCCTCACTAACATTAATAATTCATTAGTGTTCAATGAAATACTAAGCTTTTTTTTCATTTAAATCGAACTGTAGCTTTAAAAGGGTTCATGACATAAAACAAAACTACAAAGCAACATAAGAGCCACAATCCTTACATCTGCACCGGATGTGGACGGCAAGTTGGACAGATGCTCTCATCTCTGCTGACCTCCAGGACAGTGTCAGGAAACCACACTGCTGCTTTACAAGCTGGATATCCCATGCATGAAAGAAACATCCTGCAGTAAAAACACAGAAGAGGCACAACATTAGTAAATACACTACATTCCATTTCAGATCAGTTGGTAAATGAACTCACGCTGTCGTCTCACCCTGTGCTGTCTTTCTTCTTCTTCAGCACCATGTCCCGGTTACACTGAGGACACTTTCGCACAGGCAATGGTATCTCCAACTCTACTTGCTCCTGTTCGGCAATCTCCTGAGCCGGACCCAGATAATTGGACAAAGCCTCATCCAATCTGGAGACATTAAGACAACAATTAAAATCAGCATAAATCTGCATATAGAAATGTAAGTATAGTTGAAAGAAACAAAACCAAATCTAATGACTCCAGTGTACCTAATGTAGAAATAAAAGACTCACTTCTTTGCCTTCCTCACAGACTCGATGAAAACGGCTTTGTATTTAGCCACATGATAACTGAGGACAGAGGCTTTATTCTTCCGGCCCTCTGACACAAGTTTAAGGTCTGCTTCCAGCTCCGCTCTCAGGTCTGGCTTAGACATCTCATATCCCATAGAATTATACCCTGAAACAATACATTTACATAAATTATTGATATTAAGCAATTATTTGAAGGTTTCAGGACTATTAAATACTTCTAAGACAGAACTAGTGTGATTTAAGTAAAAAAATATTGTTTTTTAATTAGTCCGGAGTTCCAGACAGCACATCAATCTGGCAACTGCTCCTACATGTGTTTAAAAGAGTCATAAGTGAGCTTCAATTGTGATTTTAGTGTTGTGCAGGCTCAAACTCACACATGAGTGAACAAACAGCATTAACTCAAGTGTGCATTTTTATACAACAGAAAGCTCATGCTCTAGACCAGGGGTTGCCAAACTTTTCAGCCTGCGACCCCCAAAATAACAATGCCAGTGACTCACGACCCCCAATATCCTCTGAGGTGGTAATAAATATAGAAACTTTGCATGCAACGGTGCACACATAACAATAGGCCCAAGTCTATTCTTTGATTATTTCCTTTTTTAATTAATGCGAGTGCTATAAATGTGCCAGAAAATCACCATAAAATGGAAAAAACGGAACCATAAAATCAATGTGCTGCATCTATACGCTATGTCTTTAACATATTGTAATCACCCCAAGTCACAATCCAATAGAAAAAAACCCCTTAAATTAAAAGGCTGTTACAATAAATTACAATTTTTATCTTCAGTACTTTAGGAATAAAATATGGTTATTCTAATGGTTTAATAAAATGAATTCGATTTTAGGAAATCACCAAGCAACCCCCCTTCATTGTCTCCCGACCCCCACTTTTTGGAACCACTGCTCTAGACTTTTGCAGTTTGTAATCATTTTCTTAAATAGATCAATCATTGTCTTTATAAGACCTCAACATATCATCAGGAGAAGCAGGTAGGCTATTATTTTTTCTTTTTGCCTGTATGTTTAGTTTTTTGAAATCACCAAGGATTTCAGTTACAGCTAAAACAATTCTTAAATGTTCTGCTATAGGAAAAAAAGAGTCACCTACATCTTGGATGGCATAAGACAGTAAATTAATGCTGAATTTTCATTTTTGGGTGAACCATCATTTAAAGCGTCAATAGAATGCATTGATTCAATGTTAAATTGTTCTCTGATAAATAACAGAATGGATGTTCCAGAAATGGTCCATTACAGGTCCATTTCCAACACTAGGTATTGGCCCTAATGTCCTACGATTGGTTTTTGACCATATTTGGAAGGGTCATGTATATTAATGAGCTCTACTCACATTCAGACAAACACACACAGACACACACACACACACAGACACACACACACACAGACACAGACACCGTAATGTTCTCTAAAATCCACACGTGCAAGATGGCTTGTTAAATGACAATTTTAACTTAAGCGGTAAAGAAGTTTATTTTAGCTAGAAGGAATGAGCTATCTTTAATCCACCAGAGTAACCTAGTTCGCTCCTGAGTAGTGTTGTGAATGACACAATAAGAATGCATAAATCTGCTTTGAAAACTTATATTCAGCAGTCTACATGTGTCTGTTTACAGTGGCAAATTTCAGAACATACATGTTAAACTAACAAAAAGAACCATTTAGACAGCCCTTATGGCCACTTCAGGGTGCACTGAAAAAATTTGGATTTTGCATATCCCACGTTTTGTGTGTGTAAACAGATGAGACTCCATGGTCAAGCATGGCTGCCTGCTTTACAGAATTGCATACTCTTCCTTAATACCTGTTCCATTTCAGAATAAGTGTGCCACATACATAGCAAGTGTAATACAAATTTAGACAAACTTAGAATTAATTTACCATTGTTGTAATCTTACTAGGAAAGTTGTGGCCAATCAAACGCTGCCTGGAGTGTGCATATTAATGATCCCATGTGGATTGTCAGAGTTTGTTTTTTGTTCAGACGGTTCTGTTTTTTTTACTGGGTTTTTACACTTACAATTACATAACACAAATGAAACAATGTTTGAGGCTCACGGTATATAATTTCCATGTACTGAACTCGCAATATTCAACTATGTCTAGATCTATCTAGATTTTCATTCTATGGCACTTATAATATACCACTGATGTTTTACCTTCAACGAGACCCATGCCGAGCTCTCCGGGAAGAAACCTCTGGTCTGCCGTCAGCCCTACGTACATGCGACTCTTTATCGTCTCAATGTGTTCAGCATGTGTTGCATCAGTACCTGTAGTAACAACCCAAGTTGAATGCTACATAACTAACTGTTCTTCAAAAACCATGTAAAATATTCAAAGTTACAAAGTTTGATAGTTTTCAGTACCGATGCCGTGTTTCTCCATGAGTGATATCAAATCTGCCTCTGTCAGAAGCTGTGGTGGACTGGTCTGTCCTTCCACCATCTCAATCGCTGTGGGCTGGAATGTGGTGTTAGGGGTGTATGAAGGAATCACCTGCGCAAAAAGTAAACAAATAAATCATTAAGGCCACAATATACTTTAAAGCAACCTGAAGAATAAACTGGTGAAACATTTTGGGCTCTATTTTGATGATCCATGCGCAAAGTCCAATGGCAGGGCACAAACGCATTAAGGGCGTGTCAGAATCCACTTTTGCTATTTTAAGGACGGAAAAATCTACTTTGCGCCATGGCGCATGGTCTAACAGGGTTGAGCTTATTCTCTTAATGATTTATAGGTGTGTTTTGAGAATAAACCAATCAGATTCTCATATTCCATTCCCTTTAAGAGTCAGTTGCGCCATAGCGCATTTGCTTTTTACATGGCAGACTTTGTAAGTGGAAAAACTGAATGCTTTACTAGCAATAAAACAGCTAAACAGAGCATCTACAGCACGAGAATGAGAGATGAGCCTGATCTATTGAACCGTCTATTTAACTTCCTTAAAATAGCAACGCACCAGCAATGCGCCTCAACACACCTCGTTTTTAGATCAGAACGCCTATGTGCGCACATATGAGTGCAAATGCATTTGCTATTTAATCCACGTGGCGCAAAATGTCAAAACGACTCTTGCGCCGAGCTAAAACTAGCAGACAACAATTGCGTCGCGCCTTGCGCCACATTGCGCCGGGTGTATGATAGGGCCCTTTGAGTTTCAAACCAAACTAAAGTGAACCATTACAGAAAGGTTTGCCCCAACTGGTCAATATCTTTAAACTACATTGGTCAGTGTTGATTATGTACTGTATTACAAAAGAATGTCTCTGAGGCTCCAATTTTTTAAAGTGTTATCCAGTTCTTTTCTTCGGTTCAGCCCATCAAGGTCAGATTTCCAGAAGTAAAAACACAAACGCACTGAGAGCTGCTTCATTGTGGAAATTAAAGTCACTTCTTAAAACTGTCAAATTTGTCATGTTTGACAACAAAGATGAACTACTGAAATCCATTTAATACTTTATATATACACATAAAAGGTCTTTTTTGGTGATGGCAGCTTAAAGACAACTCTCATATGGAGAATTAAGTCACATGGCCACATACATTGCTCAGGTGTGATTTTATTCACAGATTTTAACAGTGTGTAAATATCTTGATGGTTCTGTGGGTCTCGTCTATCAAAGCTGATCTTTAATTTGTATTCTATATTGGATTCAGATCAGGTGATTGTCTGGGCCATTTTACAGCGTGATTTTCTTTCTGTGAAATCATCTGAGAGTTTCCTTGGCTGTGTTTTGTATCATTGTCTTGCTGAAGTATCCACTCTGGGTTCATCATCATCCTGATAATGTAGATGTTGGACTAAAGCAGCTATTAATAATTTACACTGACAAAGGGCAGAGTGTTACTGAATAACTACTGAGAGATTTCAGCTGCTGTCTGGGTTTTCACTGCCTTTCTACAACTCTACAACTCCCTTTCTTCATGTGTTTCCCTGTGTCATTTCTTTTTATTACACATGACATTAGATTTGTTTTCTTTGCATATATGGATCTCTTTGGTTGTTACGAATATCTGATGAACAGATGTTCTAAAGGTGCTGAGTCAACTGCACCTTTAGAAATATGTTTTCTGAGAAAAATGGTGGCGTGTTCAATACTTATTTCCCCCACTGTACCGAACAATGTTGGAATGCAGCAGCAACTGACTTCCATACTATTTCCTGTTCCCACTATGGATGTCAATGGCTTATTTATCCCATCAATTTCCAGATTATCGGGTTTTGTGTTCAACAGAAGAAAGAAATTCATAAAGGGTTAGAACAATTCAAGTGCATTAAGGGTGAACTATACTTGTATCTAAAAGTGCTACATAAAAATGTGACTTGACTTGACCAGATGCTTTCCAAACAACTGTTTTTTTGTCATTTTTGTTGTTTACTTTGTTAGTAGGATGAAAAGGCGCAGCACATTTTTACATATTGTTCCCATTAGTACTGGGATATCCACAAGCATTTATGCTGTTATAAATACTCATGCACTTAAAGTTTACTATAAAATATAGTGCCCTTGTTGAGAAAACAAAAACTCCATACATTTACCTATAAAGTATGTTACGAGCATTATTTACCTTATTGTACCACTTGTCATAAGGGTACACTTCCAGATAATTGCGAGCAATGATCGTCAGTCCGCTAGCAGAGAATCTCTCTTCCGCTATATCAATTTCGACTGTCACCTCTTGACCCTGAGCATCTTTGGAGCAACAGGCCAGGAAGTGACGTACAATGAACTCATAAAGTCTCTTTTCATTTCCCTATTAAAAAAAAGAAAAAATAATTATTAAAAATCACTGTAATTGGTGTTGATTACAAGCTAACTAAAGCTTAATTTGTAGAGAGAGTTTAGAATTTATTGCCATATCAGCTTCTCTGGCTATTTTATGACAAAAATGTACAACATTTTATAAAAATTACTTTTCTATAATAATAAAAAAATATTATAAACAATAAAAAGACATCAACTGCAATAAAAAAATACGTAAGATAAAAATAAAAAAGTCTATTTTAAGTTTACTTTTGATAAAAATTGTGCTTAATTTGTAATGTTTCTAGCACAGAAGATGTTCACCTGTAAGCTGTTGGTGTATTTGGTGGGGTGAATGGGGGGATGGGCCTGATCTGATTTGTTTCCATTACGAGGAGTGGGTCCACCGCTTTCCAAAATACGCTGAGCAAAATTTCCCCATTCTTGGTCCTGTGTCTGTTGCTCAACCAGACGGGTAAGGTCCAGGTTCTGTGGAAACATGTTGGTCTCCGTGCGAGGATAACTGATAAAACTGCAGGGAATCAGACAAACTGATTTGTGATGAGGCTTATCATGCAGACCACAAAAAGAGTTGATGAAATAGCCACTAACATACCCTTGCGTATACAGCTTTTCTGCAATCTTCATGGTTTCTTTGGCACTTATCCTCAATTTTCTGGAGGCCAGTTTTTCAAGTTCCTGAACAAAAGTTAACATGTTAACAACTAAATGTAAATCACAAGTTTACATAAATTATAACATATGTAAAAACAAAAATAAATTAAACAGTTAAGGCATTTTTATTGTTGTTATAAGAATTCTATTGTAAAAAAAAAAGTATTTTTATTTTTCATGGTTTAAAAAAATTCTTCAAAAACATTATGGTTTCCACCAAAATAATAAGCAGCAAAACTTCTCCCAGCATTGATAACAAGATATGTTTCTTGTTCGAATCAGCATTTTAGAATGGTTTCTGGTGGATCATGTGACACTGAAGACTGAAGTAATGGCTATCATGTTGTAACATTTCACAGCAGTGAGTACAAAGAATTGAAGCATTTTTATCGAAATATCCAGTCTTTCATTTTACATAGAAAAAGTTTTACCACAAAAACTTACCACAGTGTCCAGGGGTAAAGGTCGCCATTTGCTTTTTGGTTTACTTGATACAGATATAACTTTTGCTGTGGGTTCCTAAACAAATACGGAAATTTCACTTCACATAATGACTCAATAATGAATTTCTTTAAAATTAATGAAAAAACAACTAAAAAGGCTATGTTTTTTATAAAAACACAATTTATCACAGACCTCCATGCACATCTGATACAGCACAAGGCATGCTGTGTGATTGAATAGTCGATGTCTTTTCCAGTTGAATTCCACCGACTCTTCTTCATTAGGTTCGTGGACAACTAAAAAACAGATTTTGTTTTT
Source organism: Danio aesculapii (assembly GCF_903798145.1). Lineage (NCBI taxonomy): Eukaryota > Metazoa > Chordata > Actinopteri > Cypriniformes > Danionidae > Danio > Danio aesculapii. The sequence continues at coordinate 40,532,610 of NC_079437.1, read as the reverse complement.
TACATAAAGCGTTTATATATATATATATATATATATATATATATATATATATATATATATATATATATATATATATATATAGATATAGTTGAAGTCAGATTTAATAACCCCCCTGTTTATTTTTTCCCCACATTTCTCTTTAACAGAGAGAAGATTTTTTCAACACATTTCTAAACACAATAGTTTTAATAACTCATTTCTAATAACTGATTTATTTTATCTTTGTCATGATGACAGTAAATAATATTTGACTAGATATTTTTCAAGACACTTCTATACAGCTTAAAGTGACATTTAAATGTTTAACTAGGTTAATTAGGTTAACTAGGCAGGTTAGGGTAATTAGGCAAGTTCTGGTATGGTTTGTTCTGTAGACTATCAAAAAATATATATATCGCTTAAAGGGGCTAATAATTTTGACCTTAAAATGGTTTTTAAAAAATCAAAAACTGTCCTATTTTGCTGCATGTAAAAGTGTAAGTGACAAATAAAGGCTTCATCATCATCATCATGTGAAGAAAAAGCAGCACTGTTATATCATACTAAATCAGGGTATCAGAAAGTGCAATTCAATACCTTTTAAGACCTTTTTTAAGACTTCATCCATTTTAGACCTCATTGCCACTTTAGCTTTCAACCGGTAACATTGGCGACATTTTAACTTACAGTATATTCACTAAATAGTGATTGTAAGAAACTAACTCTAAACTAAAACATTATTCTGAACGAAATACTGAATGAATGAATGAATTGATTAATTAACTAACACAGAATAAAAATGCTAATCCAGCAGATGGCGCCCATACAGCAGCAGAAATAACTATTTTCTGTTTAAAAAATGTATTTAATAACTGAGTTTTCCTGGTTACTGCAGTAAACAAAACGGCATGAGGTCAAATCTAGCAGAATTATATGGATTTCATAAACTACACAGTACCCCAATATTCGCATATTAAATTCAGGCTTTAGCTACATAGCATAATCAAAAATGATAAAAAATACTAAACTTTTTAATTATTTTTAAGGGCCTTATATTTCTCTAAATGGATTTTTAATACTTTTTAAGACTCAGTGGACACCCTGTAAATACATTTTAAGATTCTGTTTAATGCTGTTCTATGCAGTCTAATATAACACACAACAAATTAAAGCATCTTTGGTGTTTTTCATTGTTTTCTATAAAACCAAATTGTAAATTCAAGGATGTGTGACATCATTGGCACGGCGACGCATGACACAGTCCATGTCACTTGTTAAAAGTGCTTATTTATTTGGATTTCAACATTCTTCAAAACATTTTGAACAAAGGGCATGGCAAAATATATAACACCGTTACAGTGGTTTTTCAATATTTTAATAAAAACTCATACATATTGTGCCTTTAAATGTAAGGTGTGCAAATTACAAAAATTGGAGTACCTTTGATTTTGAAGAATGTTTCAGGGACGAAGGCTTGAATGGCTTTAAATCGTTCTACCACAAAGCCAAGGGTGGGGAACTGACAGCTGCCATAACTGATAAGCTGATCGGAGAGAGATTCTGGGAATATCTTCTGAAGGCGCAAAGTCTGGAACCTGGTAAAGGATGCCCCTGAAAAAAAAAAACACAATGTACACATGTTAAACAGGTTATCTTGTCTAGAAAGTGTTTGTGTCATCAGATATAGTGAAACGCTTACCAATCCGAAGATCAAGCTCCTGTCTCACGTCCACCGCATCACTAACATTGATATCCGGCTCAGTGAGAGTCTCACAGGCTCTCCTAATGGAGTTTGGGGTTATCTCAGAGAACCGTGCACGGAAGACCTGGATGTTTGGCTTCACTTAATTAAAAGATATCACAAGTTAGGTGGATTATTCAGCTGATTATACATACTGTCAGTGTTAAACTGTTGTTAATGAGATAGTACACCCAAAAAATGAAAATTATGTCATCATTTAGTCACCATTTAAAGGTTTCAAACCTTTATAAGCTTCATTTTTCTGTGGAACACAAAAGAAGATATTTTGAAGAAAGTCGAAAACCTGTAACCATTGACTTCCATTGTATCTGCTACTATTGAAGTCAATAGATACAGGTTTTCAGCTTTCTTCAAAATATCTTCTTTTTTTCCACAGAAGAATGAAAATCATAAAGGTTTGGAACCATTCGAGATAATAGTGAATAAATAGTAAATAGTGAGTAAATTTTTGGTGAACTATCCTTTTAATGTTGTTTCAAAACTTTTCTGACTTCCAAAATTATTTTTTTAAGAATTCTGGTAACTAAACAGCTTCAGGTTCCACTGACCTCCACAATACAGAAAAAAAGAAAACACAATGGAGGTCAGTCTTACCTTTCACTGATTGGTTATCAACATTCTTTAAAGTATCTTCTTTTTTTGTTGCATACAAGTTGGTGAATTACCCTTTAATAACAACAAATACAGAAACAGTACAATGAAAACAACAGCCTTTACTTACCTGCTTTGCAGACATCAATGACCTCAAAGCCGATATTCTCTCCTTCTCTGTCACAATCAGTCCAAACAATCAGAGCTTGACACTGCCTCACCTCTCTCTCCAAAGTCCTCTAGATTGTGTGTAAATACAACATTTTTGCTGAATAAAAACAACAACCTCACATTGTAAAATTATACATATATTCTGAATGACTGGAAACGAGTACCTTAATCGGTATAAAGTTCTCAGGGCAGTACTTTTCCACCTCAGCATCAAACAATAGGACTGGACTACAACTATGCCTGTGAAGCAGCAGCCAATATGTTTAAATATTTCCACTGAGTTAGTTATTATTAAAGTTATATTATAAAAATATACAGTTGAAGTCAGAATTAATAGCCCCCATGTTTAGCCCCCATGGTTTGTTCTGTAGACTATCAAAATATATATAGCTTAAAGAGGCTATTGATTTTGTCATTAAAATCATTTTAAAAAATTAAAAACTGCTTTTATTCTAGCCGAAATAAAACAAATCAGCCTTTCTCCAGAAGAAAAAAATATTATCAGACATACTGTGAAAATTTCCTTGCTCTGTTAAACAATAATTGGGAAATATAAAAAAAAAAGAAATAAAAATTCAAAGGAGGGCGAATAACTCTGACTTTAACTGTATAAAAACTTACCATTTCTGAAAAGGAGCTTTGAATTCAAGAGCCAAGAGATGCCCTGATACTGATGTCATGTTTACAGTTACATTCTGTAAAACAGAAATAAAATAATCAAAATATTTAACTACATTTAATATTTTGCATAGCCTTCTTGATGCCTCCGGTTTGTTCAGATTTTGTTTCAGACTTTCTCCTAACATATTCATTGTAGTGTACTCATTTTTGCACCATGATATTAAGTAATTTTTTATATTAGTGATGGATTCATATTTCAGCCTTCCAATCCATCACAGCATGGATCAATGTTTATCCTTCTACCTCATTACATTATTAATGATTATTTGAATCCGTTTTTAATCTTGAAATGATTTTGACTGATGAATAAAGTTAACACATTGCTTAATATGATATAAGAATGTTCAGTGCATTTGCCTGTCTCTTTGTAACTCTATTTTTAGGAGCCACCAGACCAGGTCAGAGGACATAGAGACCTTGAGTGGAACTGAAGGACTTGATGATTGAAAACAACTGTTTTCCTATTTGTATTGCTATGTGTTAATACTGTCTAAAGAGATTTTGATATTATTATTAGTATTATGTGTTAATTCTGTTTAAAGTGATTTTCCTTTTTATTCAGATATACTTTGTGTAGTAAAGATATTATAACTGCCTGAATGCAGATTACACCAGTTTTGATAAAGATGGCTGAAAGTAAACTCAGCCTTGGGTAAGAAACAGATTGTACTTTGAGTGTGTGTGTGTGTTATTCGATTGTAGATCCTTTTCACAGGTCTGATGTCAGCTCTAAACAGTCTAGTGGATGTCTGATGTTTATATACTTGAGAGATTGAGATATAATTCAGAATTGTAGGCACGCACCCACGTGGGAACTCTATCTGTGTTTTAACCAATCAGGTTTAAACACCTATATGTATGACGCAGTCAATGATGTTATGTGAGAGTATAACTGATGTTGATTTATGATTGTAAGCAGAGCGGCCTAGGAACTCATAGCGAGTGTGAACTGCAAACTATCTTCAGTGAACTTTATTTATTTGAATCTCTGACTCTTCTTCATCTGATAGACTGGTAATTCTTTGAGTTTAAACTGAAAACTATCCCAACATAAGCTTCAGTTTTGCTTTTGACTAAACTAATGTAAAAACAATGAGATTTGCACAAATATGTCATTGTATATCATCTCATTAAAAGTCCAAATTCTGAAAAATTTGACAGCGCGTACTTACTTATGCTGTATAACCTAATCAGTCATTTCAGATACAACCTATTCTGAGTAAAACATTTTATTCTGTCAACTACTAATGACGTTTCTTCTAAATTTAAATAAAAATGTTATCATGCTGAGTATTTTTCATTCATTTTCCTTCAGCTTAGTCCCTTTATTAATCAAGAGTCGCCACAACGGAATGAACCACCAACTTATCCAGCACATGTTTTACACAGCGGATGCCCTTCCAGCTGCAACCCATCACTGGGAAATGAGCATTTTCCTTCACATAAAATAACAAAAATGTCTCATGTTTTCAGACACGTTTCTGTTGATTTTAAACAGTTAGTATATAATCGTAAAGATAACTTACTTGGCCAAACAGGTTGTATTCATACTCATATATTTTGTTGTAAACAGAGCAGCCTTCTCTCTGTCAAGAAAACAAGATTCATGGTGAACATCATGAACAAAATAAATCAAAACAGCAGCACAACAGTCAACACTCACTCGTCTCGATCTGCCATTTGACATGATCTCTGCTATGCCTTTAGCTGCATCGTTTTTCTCAGCCACACACAGCACTTTCTTAATCTGAGTGCGTCTTATCATGCTTAACGTTACAGATATCTGTCTATAAAACCGACTGTTAACAGTAATTCTTAGTGCCCTAAACAAAACGTTCATAACTGTGATCTAACGGCGCATGATAACAGTCCACTCCGGACATTACATCAAATGAACAGCGTCCAAACTAGCATAAAAACACTGACAACTTGTACGTTAAATGAAATAAAAACATATGAACCCAATCGTAAAGTATATCTGTAAAACTGTGATCACAGCGAAGGGGGACGACATTAAAAACTTCCAATTTCGGCGCCTGACGGAAATTGTCGTAAAAATACCGTAAAGCAATGTGTCAGAATGATGTACTGTGTACTTTACATTCGAAACGTTTCAATATTAAATATAAAACCAAATAATGAATTCACAGATATTTAATAAACCACAAACATATCATACGATACGAAAAATGTAAGTCCTTTCCTGGAAAAAAGGCACAAAACACATCATAACAAATGCATCGGCTGTATCCCAAAACATTTGTAGATACCTATCTAGACAGCATATTTAGGCTCACGAGCGCCAACCCAATCGGCTGACTGGAGATCCTAGTAAGCTAGTAAGCTCACTAGGTTTTGAAACGCGGCCACTTCCTCATCAGGACAGTCACATGGGGAGGTTACGATCGTTTAAATATGGCTGCTGTTAGAGGATGTCAGTTTATTGAGCAGCTGGATTACAGTCAAACAGCGGTGTCTTCGCTGAGATATATTATGTAGACGCCTGAATATAAAGCGGTTTAAATAAGCGGTGGCCATTGATGGATGCGTCGGATGTATGGCAGGTGACGTCAAAGGTCTGTCATTCTGGCGAGCATCGCCTTCATCTCATGTTCAGCAGATCGTGATCTGGCTCAGTGGACTCAAACAGCCCTGCTGTATACAGAGAGAGTCCTCGAATGAATGATTTTGACTTCAAAACGATGTCTTTGTGAAACATCATGTCTTTATCAGTGGATATACTGACAACTGAAAGGTATTTCTGCTGATGCCTCTTTATAAACTCAGAGAACATGATTGGCTCACCAGATGTGGTGGCTTTTACCAAAGAAGATGACTTTGGGGACTTCTCAGATCCGTTGTCACTTCCAGAGGAGTTTTCTGTGCCTTTGTTTACTCATGCTGCCAATGCAAATCCATGGACGAAGACATCCTATGCGAAATTCTCAAAAGACTTCATTCTCATCTCTGAATTTTCAGAGCAGGTGGGTCCACAGCCTTTACTCACCATTCCCAGTGACCCCAAGGTGTGTGGAACATTTGACCTTAACTACTTCTCGCTTCGCATCATGTCTGTGGACTACCAGGCGTCTTTTGTCGGTCATCCTCCTGGGAGTAACTACCCAAAGCTTAATTTTGTGGAGGACTCAAAAGTGGTTCTGGGTGACTCGAAGGAAGGCGCATTCGCCTATGTCCATCACCTGACGCTGTATGATTTGGAGGCTCGTGGATTTGTACGGCCCTTTTGTATGGCCTACATTTCTGCAGATGAAAGGAAGATCATGCAGCAGTTCCAGGAACTGTCATCTGAGTTTTCAAAGGCCTCAGAATGTCTGAAATCAGGAAATAGGAAAGCTTTCGCAAACGAGCTGGAAAAGAAACTAAAAGACCTGGAGTACACCAGATCGGTGTTGCACAAAGAGACAGAGCTGCAGAAAATGAACAATGGCTGTTACTCCACACAAGCCATCGAGAAGGCGAATGAATTAGCAAATGTGGAGAAGTCCATCTATGAGCACAAAGATCTGCTGAGGCAAATCACATCCTATCCTTCCAAGAGAAAGAGAGATGTGGATTCTGTACAATGTGAGGCAGAGAAACCCCCTGTATTGGACGAGACCCTAAATAGCAATCCTTCTGACAGTGCAGAAAACACAGAAAGTAGAAAGTCTTCTTACACGCCGCAGCTCATCAAGGCCAAATCTGCAAAGTGTTTTGATAAACGCTTGAAAACGCTGGAGGAGCTCTGCGACACTAGCTTTTTCCTCCAAACTCTAGAGCAGCTAAACGCAGTGGAGAAGTCCTTCCGAGGAGATCTGTGCCTCATTTACACCAGCCAGATCGACAGGGCTCTTGTGAGCAAACAGAGAGTTACTAGTTTTCTCTTCGAAGCCGAACACGACTGGGAGGACGGAGGAACCTCAAAGAACTTCAGTATTCCTTCCAACAACCCAACAATCCCCATCCTGAACTTATCCGGCGAGCCGCTGAGTCTGGACTCCTACACCACCTGCATAGACGTAGACCACCTTAAGCCAGGTGTGGAGTCTGGGGAAGGTCCTCCCGAGTCCAGCACATCTGACATCACACAGGAGACCTCTGAAGCCGCCGACACCGAGACCAAAGGCAGTTTTAGTAGCGACAAGAGCATAGAGGCTCTAGGAAGTGTTAGTCCTTCCAGTCTACAAACAAATTTCTTTGATGGCCTTGAAAGGAGAAGCAAGATATCCAATGCATCCTATTCTGAAAATGCATCTAGCTCTATTGCTGTCCCACATAGGAGATCTGATGGGAATCTAGTACAGATGGATGCAGCTTGCTGTATTGGACATGATGGTTTTATTTTTGAGGATCCTTTACCTGAGCTTGCTCAGGAGTGTTGCGGCGACACCGTGGTCAACCAAGAGCCTCTGTCTCTTCTTCATGGAGATCCTGCCTTACAGATGGACTACATTTTGGAAGAGAGCCCCAACATGGGATTGACTTTTTCTGAACTCAACACTAGCGTTCTCTCTGAGGAGGTGGCAAAAATTAACATCGAGGATGTCTTTGATCGCACCAGCTTCATGAGTGCCTCTACAAGTTCTGACCGAGCTGTATCTCCTTTCACCTACGGCAGTGTGTTGACCATAAAGCAGAAGAAGAAAGCTGGACACAGCGTTCTTCGCTTCATCAGGCAATACCCCTTTGCTCAGCAAGCCATTTCCTGCCTTCTGAGTGGCCGAACGCTTGTTATTTTGGGAATTGATGAGGGCACGGTGAGGAAGCTGGTGAACGCTTTATTCATTTTTGTGCCAAATCTGGGAAAGTATGGTGAAACCGTCCAGCCGTGGCTCTCAACGCCATTTCAGCTTACAGACCTGCAGAGATGGAAACTTATTGGATTGCAGAGGTAAAATGACTGTATTTAGGCATTTGCTGCTATCAAATTTTCTTGTTGTGATTTAAATGCTGAAGCTTTTTTCACGGTATACTGTATTATCACAATATTGACCTGCAAAAACTGATTACTGTAACAGTAATAATGACAAAGTATACTTGGTGTGTTCCTTTATTGTTGATAAATATTCACCAAGTCAAATTGCCAAAATGTTATAAAGTACAGTAGGTAACTCCCTTACAATTAAGTCTCATTAGCAGGGGTGGATTTAACCAATAAGCAAGAAAAGCGTCTGCTTAGGGCCCCAGGAAAGCAGAGAACCCCCAAATAAATAGCTAGAAGTATAAATTATATAATTCTCTGTCATATATTTTGTATAAGTGTCTAAAAAAAATAAAAATTTGATGTTTATTACATCTGTGAAATGTATCCCCCACCCTCAATCATTGAGAAGTCCAGCAATCAAATTAGGTAAAGATTTAATTTTAAAAACGAAATATTTAATTTACAATCTTTAGTTGTGAATTCTTTTTAAGAAAACAAAACATATAAAAAGTTTTACAAGATGCTTTACATGTTGTTCTTCTTCTTTTGCATTAAGACAAAATGTAGAAAAGGAGTGATTGAGTGAAATAAGAAAAACAAAACAGCAAAATAAATCAATTAAAAATTTATTAAAGTAGAAAAAGTTCATTTCAGAACTTTTTTGGGCAGATGGATGGAATTGCTTAGGGCCCCAGATCACTAAATCCGCCCCTGCTTGTTAGTTAAGGATAGTGGATTAACAATCAAACAATCAAACATGGTCATCATTGTATAAATAATTTTTTATAAATAACATTTAACTGTGAATGCACGATATATCGGTGGCCATATCGATATCGGCCGATAAATGCTATTTTTAATGTTCTCGTTATCGGTCCAATGTCAGAATTAGGCCGATTGTACAGAGCTGCCTACCTTACGCATGCGTGGGTCGAACTTGTTCAGACTTGTCCAGTGCACTATAACGGAGCTTTCCTCGCATTGTTTATTTCTTCAACGTCTGTCCTTTCTTTGTGTGGTATTGCTGTGTGTTAATAACTCCATAAGTTACTGGGTTGAGCTGGTTTCAGTTAGTTCTTTAATTTTATTTAAAATATATTTATTTACATTGTTTGTTAATTAAATCCCATTTTGTTTTTTAACCTATTATTTATGAAAGAGTCAGGTTGCATGTTTATTTGCTGTGCGAAGAAAAGGAAATAATTTATAATCGTGAATATAGGTCTATAAAATCACCTAGCAATTTTGAAATTATTGCTTTTTTTGCTGAGCAGGCTATTCAATTTATAAGAACAGTGAAGTTTTTTAAAATAAAATCATTTGTTCACTCTATAAAATATAACATTTTGAAATATTTATCGGCTAATATATCGGTTATCGGCCTCCAAATCTTAAGTTATCGGTTATCGATATCGGTCAAAAAAAATCCATATCAGTGCATCCCTACATTTAAACAATATTTATCTTTTAATCTTTAATAAATAATCTAATCCTGCGGTGTGACTATTTCATATACACACATTGCGTATATGACAATGGGACGTATGGGACAGCAATATAACTACAAACAATATATAGTTCAGCCCTATTTCTGTCATTTTTCAAAATCAGTTTGCTTGCAATGCTTCAAATCATTTTCCAAAAGTGCAGCGTCTGATTTATTGTATTTCCAATTATTATTATTATTATTTTCCAGAGCTGCCTCTCCGGCTGGATCCAGCATCCTCCACTCTTTGAATCGATACAGCCGTTACATAAGCATTTTGGACTGTGACAACAAAACCCTCCGGTGTCCACCATACAAGGGAACACTAATAAGCCATTTGGCAGACCACAGGACTCAGATCAAACGTGGCAGCACCTACTTCCTCCACATTCAGGGTATGTTGACTCAGCTCACAGCCAAGGCCTTCCTTTATACATTCTGCCATCACATTCACCTTCCCATGGACATCAACGACCAGGGCTCGGTAACGTCACGCAGGACTAATTTCTTGTTGCAGCTCGGCTACACTGTGGAGGAAAGTAAAATCATCCAGTACCTGAGTGAGCTCATCAAGCAGCATTACATTCACGGGTCCTCCAAAGTGGGCAACCCGTCTTTTTCTTTTAATTATACCACCAGCTATTTGTACAAGATCTGAATGTGTCCACTTTATGTTTGACATAACGTTTCCCAATCCTGTTCCTAAAGGCACACCAACAGTGTAAAGAAAACAACAAATCAGGAGATCAAATGTGTCCACTGTACGCTCCACATTTAAGCAATGTTTCCCAACCCTGTTCCTAAAGGCACACCAACAGTATACATTTTCAACCTCGTCCTAATCAAACACACCTAAATCAACTCATTAGAACATTAGAAGACTCCAAAACCTGAAGTTAATTGGTCAGATAAAGGAGACCTCCAAAAACACTGAATTAAAGGGATAGTTCGGCAAAAACTGAAAGTTCAATGTCTTCGCTTGTTTCAAACATGGCTGGATTTCTTCTTTTCGCAAATGAAGATATTTTGAAGCTGGAAACCATTGAATTTAATAATATTTGTTTTTTCCTACAATGGAAGTGAATGGTTACCAGGTTTCAGCATTCTTCACAGTATCTTCTTTTGTACAAGAGGCTAAAGAAACGCCATAAAGGTTTGGAATAACTTCAGGAAGCGTAAACAATGTAAATGTTCATTTTTGGCTGAACTTTTTTTTTTAAACCCCATTTAAAATCAGGAGACCAAATGTGTCCACTGTATGCTCTACATTAAAGCACGGTTTCCCAACCCTGCTCTTAAAGGCACACCAACAGTACACATTTTTCAACCTCTTCCTAGTCAAACACACCTAAATCAACTCATCAGAACATTAGAGGACTCCAAAACCTGAAGTTATTGGGTCAGATAAGGGAGACATCCAAAATATGTACTGTTGGTGTGTGTTCAGGAACAGGTTTGGGAAGCACTGAATCAAAGGGATAGTTCGACAAAAACTGAAAGTTCAGTCTCTTTGCTTGTTCCAAACCTGGTTGAGTTTCTTCTGTTCAAAAATGAAGATATTTTAAACCTGGAAACCATTTGAATTTCATAATATGTTTTTCCTACAATGGAAGTGAATGGTTACCGGTTTTCAGCATTCTTCACAGTATCTTCTTTTGTTCAAGAGGCTAAAGAAACTCCATAAAGGTTTGGGATCACTTGAGGATGAGCAAACAGTTTGCAAATATTCATTTTTGGCTGAACTATTTTTTTAAACCCTGGTTAAAATCAGGAGACCAAATGTATCGAATGTAATCGCTTGCATTTTGTTCATGTTTTAATATGCGAGCATTCTTCCCATGGCATTCCAGGAAGCGGCAGGTTGAGCGTTTGGTGTTACAAAAGTGGTCTTGACTGTTTGTTTAGTCTAGAAGAGGTTTCAATTTCGATATATTGCCAAACTGTTTTAAATAGAGGAAATAGGCTCCTCTTGTGGTGTGAAAACCACAGATTCAGCAAGTAGACTGATTTCGAAAGAGGCCATTATTTAAGTGTGTAGTTTCCATTCACTACACCGGAAAAAAGAAACAGCAGGAGGATCTCTAATCGTGATTTAATTGATCTGCTCCTGGTGGCTTATTTAATAATTAATACTTGCCTTTACAAGGAGTGATGGTGCATGGAAATCACAAGCATAATTGTGACATAACACTCTAACTGCTGTACCTTCACCCAACAGCCTTTATAAAACACATTAGCATCATATGTATTTAAATGAGCACAGAAATGGGTCAGTGATTTAGTTGTTTTGATACTTGTGTTCTTGACTTGAGAAATCATTAATGTGCTAATATTAATATAGGGGGAAAACTTGCTAAGTAATCGTTTTTTCTGCCCTTCCTATTGTTTTTTTATAATAATAATACAAAGGTTGAAGATACTAAACGAACAAAAATGGAGCCAACCGCCCTCTGTGTTTTAATGTAATCGTGTGATACGGTGAATGAATGTACTGCATGTCAAGATTGTGAAGAGCTGTTACACGACCTCCTGCATGTTTGAAGAACTCAATGTAATGACGAATAAGATGGCACTTCCATAGTATCATGTGTTGTACTGTTCAGACTTTCTAGATATATTTAAAAGGGTTAGAAATCTCTGTCTTAAGTTGTGTGCAAGCATGAGTAACTGTGAGGATGTGACATGAACGAGAATGGTGGTTGTCGCCGAAACCCATCGTCTGTAATTGTTATTCCCACTACTGCATGTCCGCAGTCGTAGTCCAAATTACAGATCTGAACTGCCACCGCTGTGTTTCCGATGCAAGTGTGTTTTAATATGGCGTTGTTTTGGCTACCCAGTAATTATCGGCCTTCGTAACTGTTTTAAGTCAGATTGTATCAGCATCTAATTGTGGAGTCTGTTGAATGTAAATTGAGAATAAGCCATACCATTATGTGCACATTATCTTCTAAGAAGGTTTCCCGAACAAATCTTTATTGCTCTGTGTAAATCATGCTTTGCTACTTTTCTCCAATCTATTTTGAGTCAGTGTTGTGAGCTTGTCTGGGATGAGGTGTAATCTTCATGCTTAAGTATTTATGTTCATTAAATTGAGGGTCATCTAAGTTGCTTCCCACTGTGAAAATACTCTACCTTCAATTTCATTAAATTATTTATGATTTGGCTCACTGTGTTATATCTGTCTTATGTTTGGGTGGAAACATCCTTTCCTTTATTACATGGTTAAGGCACATGATTGGTCTCATTCTGAATTGGTAATGACTTGCACATGTAAAACCATTAGGAGGAAATTCTACACAGTCATCAAGAAAGACGTCACGTGTTCACATTTACAATATTTCCAGCTTTATTCATTGGAGTTCTTGGTTGAGCCGTTTCAGGTTACAGTATAGTTCAGCCACATACAAGAATAAAAGTCTACAGAAACCACCCCAATGTTTGACATTTAGAAAAAGAGGTCATCTAAATGACTTGTATAATTGGGAAATCATCTGATTGATTGTGCTGATTGTACTGAAGCCTCTGTGCACAAAGGCAAAGCAAATCTTTAGGACAGAAAAGTCAGGCACGAATTGGTTATAACTCTGGCAGCCCGGGCATTGGGAATTTTCCAGCAAAGTCTTCCACTTCCTTTCGGATTTCCTTTATTTTCAGTTGGTACTTCTCATTTTGAGCCAGTTCCTCCTTAAACTCCTTCAATGTTGCTTTAGGGTTCATGTTTTTCTGGATCTCCAAAGTCAACGCAATGCCTGAAAGCAGATTCACATCGTCAGTCTCTGAGCTAGGCTGTAACTTTGCTTAATATCAGAAGAGTATATGATATTTTCCACTTATGACGATGATAATAATAATAATAATAATAATAATATAGTTTTAGTTTTGGGTTTAGGGTTGGGGTGAGGGTAGACATTAATAAAATACAATAATGGAAAATTTTATAAATATAAATGATTCTCATTAACTTGTGGCCGCAGCCATATCCGATCTAACAACCAGTCGCCACTCAGAGCAACAAGTAGCTACAAAGTCACTGCTAGTCTGAATGAGGCATTAAACACTCATTGTAAAAAATAAAAACACCAAACATACGAATTGAATATTCTAACTCTTACTACAATTGTTGACCATTTCGCCTAAAGGCCAGCTCACACGGTGTAATTATTATTTTTATAATCCTGAACGACTGTAGCATCTCATACTGCACGAACGTTGCTCCCATGTCACACTGTTTAATTCCTCGCACCAAACAAACAATCAGTAGCAGCAACCAGGAAGAAAAAACAAACAAACAAAAAAAACAGTTTTGACATTTCCCCGCAGTCATTTGAACTGTCGCATGGATTGCGTCATCAGATTCTGAGCTACTGTTGGTTCTTAGACTGACGCTCACAGTTGTTGTTACTCTGCAGGAAAGTGTCTGAAATCTTCTGACACTGCCAGAACTTCAGAGGACAAATCTGATCACAACGGGCAATAAGCAGCTGTCTGTGAACATGCCAAACCAACAATCAAAGATCACTGATTTTAGCCTAGGATTTCCCAAATTTGTCTCCGATGACAAAATCGTGACAAAAATCTCACAGTGTGAGCAGAGCTTTAGACTACTACAGCAATAAAGACATTGAAATACCAGACAAATCACTTTTTATATAATAATGTTGAAATGCAGCCCTGTCCCAGGAAAAACAGGATGTCTGGCCATCCTACAGACAAACGTCACTGGCACTGTGTGTGAAACTAGACGTGTGGCGTGAGAGTGTGAGAACAGTGTCAAATGCGCGAATGTTGGCAGCCCTGCTGTAACAGACACTCATAGTAAAGTGCATCCCGTCCACGTAAACTGCCCTGTCAATCATCTTGTCCCAGTTAACAACCTCCACATTGCATTTCCTGCTGTATTGGGGAGAAAGAAAAAAAAAAAAAAAGTAGCAAACTGATCAGCCAGCCTTTGCTCTTTCAGCAGGAGAAAATAATTGTCAATCGATGTATTTAAAAGGCTAAATGAATGCTTACAGATCCTTACATAGTTTTTTTTTCTCTCGTCTTTAATAGGTGAGGACACTAATGAGACAGGTAGCGAAGTTGAAGAGAGAGTGGGAGGTATGGTTGGGAAATGTCCTCGAGCCGGGATTCAAACTCAGGATGCCCTGACGTGCTACTGCATCATATGTCGGCGCGCTAACCACTAGGCTATTGCGCCGATGAAATTTACATACTCGAAGATGAAATATAACATGGATAACCTTGAATAAATGTTTATTCATGCTTTTTTACCCTGACATCAAATGCAAGTAAAGCAGGTGGTAGGCCGTCAAACACACACACACATGCAGAATTATTATCAGTGGTCGTACAGCCATCCTTTCAAACTTTTGAAGTGTTGATAAATGTAAAAATATAAACTGTTAGCCAATCATGCTAGTTGCCATATATTCCAGAGTCTACAATCTGGCACACCTATTAAAACATTGCTTTACAGTTGTCCAAAACACGACAGAAAATAATCTATTACTTCCAAATGATGCTTTATTAAAAGTAAAAATCTTGATAATAGCGTCGCCATTTTGAATAAACTTCTGTGTTGCTTAGCAATAACACTTCCTAAATGCTAGTAGGCAGCGTGGTTTCAGTGTTTTCTTATGAAAGTCCCTAATTCCTTTCCCTGTACCTGACAACGTAAACAAAAATAAATGCATAAAACAAAGACAGAGTGTGCATGAACACATCCAACCAGAATCAGTAGACCCTCTGGTAACTTCTGGCATATTGTACTTTAGACACTAATACTATCTAGTGTGGATGGTATGCACACTGGGACAGCTATTTATTCATTTTTGAATGGATACTCTGTTGAATCAATGAATCCCTCATAAAAGATGGGATTTCCCCCAGCTATTAGAGGTTTAAGTGTCATACTTATTACCCATGACAGACCTGAAACAGCCTAAATACCAAAATAAAAACAGAGATTCAGTGTTGTGTTACTGACAAGCTCACCCTGGTGAATGAACTCTGCAACCTTATGGAAATGTTCCTCCAACATTCCTCGAGACGTTAGAGCTGGAGAGCCTAAACGCAGGCCGCTGGGCCGTAGGGCACTTTTATCACCTTCGAAACAGAATTTGGTAAAAGGTTAAGTGGAAACAAAAAGCAGAAGAAAAATAAACATTCAGCTGAAATGCAAGTCTTATTAACGTTTTTTTCTTCTTTAATAAATTGTGCACCTGGGCAGGTGTTTTTGTTGCAGGCGATGGAACAGGCCTCCAGAACTTTCTCTGCTCTTCCTCCATCAGTTCCATTTGAACGCAGATCAACCAAGATGAGGTGATTATCAGAGCCGCCTATTTAAAAACATTAAAAAAAGAATAATAATAAAAAAAGAATAAACTTGATGCTGCCTTTCTGTTTCCAATCTACAGTAGTCAAAGTGAATCAAAAACATCTTTCAAAACTGTCCTAGAACAAGAATGAGTGTTTTAAGACAAGTTTGATGAAAGGTGATGATCCACTTCAAATGTTGAATACGTTATATCACCCTTAGTATATGGTTATATTTATCTATAATTTACACCTAAATCCTTAAGAAACTCACCAGTAACCACTTTGTAGCCCTTGTCCATCAGGGTGGAGGCTAAAGCCTTGCAGTTCGCCAGAACTTGCAATTGATAGGTTTTAAACTCAGGAGTCAGCGCCTGCTTCAAAGCAACAGCGACACCTGTGAATCACAATAAATTAATCAAAGCACATTAATTGTAGAAAACATTTGGTTCAAATGATTTAACACATTATTTAAAACATCTTTTATAGGTAAATCTGAAATACACCAGCATTCAGAAATATTCACAAATCTAAAATTAAATTAATTTGAACGAGAACAGTTTTCATGCAAATTATTACATAAATTTACTATTTTATTACATATATTCACTATTTTATTTTAGATTTTAGAAAATCCAAATTGAGGGTGTCAAAATGTAAGATTATAAAATAATTTTGAATTGCCAAAATAAATTATTAATTCATCTATTTACCGTTTATTTAGTCATATATCTGGTTAAAATGAAATACAATTTCAGATTTGGACGTCAATTACAAAAGAGCATACATGATTGGCTGTCTCACATTTTATAACCCATTAATATCCGGAGAACTGTAAAATTTATATATATATAAATATATTACATATTATGTTATAAATATTACATTGTTATTTCTTTTTGCATTTTAGTTTTTTTTTCTTATTTAAAAAGGATGAAATAAGTTGTATATGCATGTGATATATTTGTGTGCATATTACTTCATGAGTAAACAGTGAATTTTATATATTTTTTTGATTTCCTAAGTTGGTCATCATATTACAGACTATTAACAGACCTGAGGTAAAGGGTCGGCCGATGTTCACCAATTTGGCATCGTACGATGTCTAATGTGAAACATCGTGATGGACGATAGCCTCATCGTTGTAGGCATTGGTGAATGAATTATTTATGAATAATTAATTAATTCATAACTAATTAATTATTGGTAGCCTACCGTTTGAACTACCTGACCCGCGTGGTCTTTATTTATGATTTGGTTATGGGTAAAACAAAGACAAATTACACACATATTACCACCTGTCAATCAGTTATTCCCCTGGACTCTGGCATAAATAGGCAGAGTGATCAGTGTCGTTATTATGGCGTCGACAAACTTGGTAGGTAAAAAAAAAAAGTGCACAACCAACAGGAACCAACAGTATCTGAGGTTTTTACTAAAATGACTAAGTACAAGTGTGAAAGCGAAAGATTGAAGCAGTGTACTGATGCTGTGACATGTTACCTGAGAGATTCAAAAGACCAAAGAGTCGTTAGATAGAGAGAAAAAATGAAATATCACGTTTAACAACAGTGAGACGCGATAAATCCTTGATAAACTGTCTGACGTGCACTGCTCTCTCGGGTTTTGTGCTCAAAGCTGACTACTGGGGCTCAGAAGCGCGCATACACTGCAGCATGACAGAGCGAGTGTGTGTGGGTGTGTGTGGTCACGTGATGTGCGTTTTCAGGAGTAGTGTGGAAAAAGGGCTTTTCAGAAATTCAGGGGCGATCTAGGGGCACTGGCCCCCGTTTAAATCAGTTTGGCCCCTTTTGTGGCACTTTCCTCTAAGTATTTATATCCAAGTTCGGACATATGCGCTTTAACTCATGTCGAACGCCGGTGATACCCGTTACTTCAGCGATTTGTCTTGTATGACGAGTGCTTTCATCCCTGCAGATTGACTGGTTTGTTCCGAAACAGGGATTAAAATAGTTACAATGTTGCTTGCCGTACGGTTCGCTTTTAAAATGGAATGCTTTAAAACGGACCAAAACTGATAGCCATATGCGAGCAGACTAAACATGTCATTCGTTGATCAGAGTTACAAGGTTTATTTTCCACGAATCCGCTCATAGCTGTCATAAATGCATTATCTTAAATGAACATTTTGAGCTGTTATGTCAACGGTAAAGGTGCGCGTCATGGCGAAATCGATAGCGAAAGCAAAGACGGCTTCTGCGCTGTCATTTATGGTGCAACACGGATACTGTTTAAAATGACTCTGCTTTATCACTTAAAAGTTATAGAACAACTGTGAGGGCAAATCTTTCAAAATGACAGACATCGTTTACCAAACGTGATCTGATATCTAATATCTATGACAAACATCCCGTCTTAAAAAAAAATCCGCTTTTATTTTTTTAATAGCTGCATCATTCATGACATTTACCACACATGATAGCTGTGCATCAGGTTAGGACTTAACACACTTGAACATTAAGTGATTAAGCCAGAATACAAAGTTTTTTCAGTTTGGTGAACTAATATAGTAATTTATACTGTATTTTTAATAGGACAAAGAGAGTTATATGTTCTAAACATTAAGTGCAAGCACCAATTGAATAACTTGGCCCCCCTCTGTAAACTGTGGCCCCACCCTGGCCCCTGCCTTTAAAAATTCCTAGATCCGCCACTGCAAATAGCTAGGTGAAACGCTAGTGTGGGCGTGGATTGTTTTCATTCTAAAATGCCATGTTAAAACGAAAACGTATTAGTGTAAACACGCCCACGTGTGTATTTTTCACGAGGACTGTGAAGGCAATGTTTTCAGCATCTAACAACCATAAATGTAAACATGTCTTTCCAAAAAAAAAAAAAGACATGGAGCGCAGCTGCTACCTGCGATGGCATGGTTGTGTGGGCCGCCCTGCAGTCCAGGAAACACAGCCTGGTTAATCAGACTCTCCAAGTTGTACAGAGTCTCCTTGCCGGTCTTTGCATCAACACTACGAACTCCTGAAATACAAGAGACAGCGAGTCATTAAAGCATCTCTGACCTTGATTCAGTTTGACAAAACAATCAAACCAAACTCACCCTTTCTGAAGAAAATGACTCCTGCCCTGCAGCCCCTCAGGGTCTTATGGGTGGTGGTGGAAACAACATCACAGTATTCAAACGGAGAAGGAACGACTCCTGCTGCCACCAGACCGCTGATATGAGCCATGTCTGCCAGAAGATACGCTCCGTTCTCATCCGCAATCTTCCTCAGCCGACTGTAGTCCAAGTTTCGGGAGTAGCAGCTAGTGCCTTATCAAATTACACACATAAAAATTTAAGTTTTTTTTTTATACAAATATTTATACATTTTAGTTATTCTTTTTCTCATTTTGGCAACACTGGAAAGAGATTTTTTTATGTTGTAGGGTTTCACAAATAATTTATGCTAAATAACAGATGTATTAAACACCATTAACAACAGACTGTTGAATAAAATGCTGCATATAACATAATGAACTATAAGGAAACAAAAATATTAATTAAAATGCATTGTTAAATTATAGAAATTAAATATTCAGATACTCAGTAACAGTTTTGCTCATACCTTACCAGAAGGATCAAGTATTTAATGGATTTACTAACATGAACAACTTATACAGCATTTATTAATCATAATTTAACATTTACTTATACATTGTCAAAATACAAAGTTGTGCTTGTTAACATTAGTTAATGCACTGTGAGTCGACAGGAACTAACAATGAACAACCTTATTAATTAACATTAGACCAATAAATAGTTTATTATTTGTTCATGTCTGTAAATATATTAACTAACATTAACTGATGGAACCTTATTAAACTTAGTTTAGTTAACTTTTATTAGTTAACTATATTATATAAAACAAATTAAGAATTGACAATACTTCTACAGCAATTAAACTTGTATTTAACATTTACCCAAAATCAAAAATTGTTTTCAATTATATTTATTATTTAAATAATACTAAAATCGGTGTTGTGAATGTTGTAAGATAAAGTCGCTAAATATTATTGTAAGTAATATCCACAAAATCTGACTAACAAATTAGACTTTATAATCAACTGTCATCCAAAATAATCAATAAAGAAACTCTTGATTTTGTAATCTTATCCTGTTTTTTTTGGCATATACATACATAATTTAACACACAAAAACAAAACAGGACAGACCAATCATAACTCTTGAATTATTTAAAAAAAAACAAAAAAAAAAAAAAAAAACAAGCAAAGACAAAAATGACAGGGTTTAGATAAAAAAAAACAACAATTAAAATTATTTCCTCAGATTTCATAAGAAACAACACTGACCTGCAATGATTAGTCTTGGGTGGAAGAGACGAGCATTCTCCTCAAGTCTGTTATAATCGATGTACCCAGTTTCTGGATTGACCTATACAAATAAAACAATTTTTATTTTTTTTAAAAGGTATAATACACTGGCACATTACAGATCATTTTTGTCCGGCCACTTAAATTCAGAGTTCACATGGTCACCTTATAAGGCATAGACTCAAAGAAAATGGACGTGGCAGAGATTTTCTTCTTGTCAGTCATGAAGCCGTGAGTGAGATGACCACCATCTGGCAGATCAAGGCCCATGATTCGCCCATGGGGCTCCACTATGGCTGTGTATACGGCAAAGTTTGCAGGTGACCCTAAAGAAAGAGAGAGAGAGAGAATAAAAAGTAATAACTATCTTTACAATGACAGCTTGAGTTAAAGATTTAGTTCACTTGAAAATTAATACCAGTAAAAAACCTGCTTAAAATTCCTTACTTCTGCTAAAAACAAAAGAATGTTGTAAACTGGTAGCCATTGATTTTCAAAACAATTTTTTTTCTACTATGGATATCAATGACTACCGCTTCCCAACATTCTTCAAAATATCTTCTTTTGGTGTTCAACAGAAAAGAAACCAACAAGGGTTTGGACATTTTTGTGCAAAAGACGAGTAAATATTCATGTTTGGCTGCACGGTCCCTTTAAATGATTACATCATCTCTAACAGCAACAACGGTCCAGTGACACAGAAACAAACCTACCAGAGTACGGCTGAACATTCACTCCCCATTTCTCCGGGTCAAGGCCGTACACCTTCAAAGCTCTGTCCTGACACAAACGCTCCAGCTCATCAACGTGCTCTGTGCCTCCATAATACCTAAAACATTAAACAGAGCTTTACTGATGTTTAACACAAGGCTATTTCTAAAATGTGTCCGAGCAAAGGACAAGTAACAAAGTGTAATTCATTACATAATGCTAATCTATTGCTTTACAACAACAGCAACATTAAACTGTAATTTAACAATGCAGAACTATCACCTCTGGCCAGGATAACCTTCAGAGTACTTGTTGTTCATGCAGGAACCCAAAGCCTCCAAAACAGCTCGACTCGTGAAGTTTTCAGAAGCAATGAGCTCTAACCCATACGTCTGACGCTTCTTCTCCTTCTTTATGATGTCAAACACCTGAAGAGAAACAGGAAAAAATATTAAATACTATTAACAGATAACTGGGCGTCACAGTGGCGCAGTGGGTAGCACTATCGCCTCACATCAAGAAGATCTCTGGTCAACCCGTGTTCGTGTGGGTTTCCTCCGGGTACTCTGGTTTCCCCCCCAAAGTCCAAAGACATGCGGTACAGGTATATGGAATAAGCTAAATTGGCCATAATGTATGTGTGTAAAAGAGTGTGTATAGAGGTTTTCCAGTGTTGGGTTGCAGTTGAAAGAACATCCGCTGCGTAAAACATGTGCTGGATAAGTTGGCGGTTCATTCCGCTGTGGCGACCCCTGATTAATAAAGTGACTAAGCCAAAAAGAAAATGAATGAATGAATAATAGCTAGTTTGTTTGATTATTTGTGTTTAGCGCCATGCCAGCTTCTGTGCCCATTGTCATAAAAAGAAAATGTATACTGGAGACAGAATTAAGGATTTACAATTTATGCAGATTTTAGTGCTATTATTGAGTGCAGTACAGATATGTTAACACCTAAAGGATTTACCGTCATGTAATATTTTCACCGCATTTTGCGACAGGATAGTCCATCCACACACGGCTGTTTGACACTATTCTCTGCACCTACCGAGTCAGTGAAGGACCCCAGACACCTGCATAGCGGAATGCTGAGGTAATTTTCCCAATATGGGGTGCATGTATCAAAACTTTATTAAAATAACACTCCTCCAGCAATTCATACTCCAATATCTAGTATCTCGTTTGTCACGGGGGGGGGGCCATGCATGAAATGTTCCTGAATGAAATGAAAGTGCCAAACTGCAGGTAAAGTCGACAAATTAAAAATAAACACCCCAAATTACATGAAACTCCAGAGGAATAGTGTGGTGACAGTGACAATAATTGAATTGTGCTAGAACATGTAAAACGGGATCATGAAAGAACCATTCAACAGAGTATATACACAGGTATCAGAGAGTGCAATTCAATACCTTTTAAGACCTTTTTAAAGACTCTTTCCATACATTAAGACCTAATCGCCACTTTAGCTTTCAACTGCTAACATTAGCAACATTTTAACTTACAGTATTTTTACTAATTATTGATTGAAAGAAACTAATCCTAAACTAAAACATTATTTATTTATTTATTTATTTATTTATTTATTTATTGAATAAAAATGCTAAACCAGCAGGTGGCGCCTATAAACAGCAGAAATAATGGGCTTGCCTTAGTTACTGCGGTAAACAAAGCAGTGGTCTCAAATCTAGCAGGATTTTATTGATATATTTGCAATATTTTGAGATTAAACTCAGGCAAATTTTAGGAAACTATAAATTGTACAAATCAAAAATGGTACAAAATGTAATACCTTGTAAAACAGCAATTAAGACTTAATTTTAAGGGCCTTAAATTTCTCTAAATTATTTTATCAGATTTTAATACTTTAAGACAATGTGGACACCCTGTTCAAAAAGCAACCTTAATCATAGTATTATCTTATTCAGATTAATGCAAATAATTCAATTACTGATGTCCATGTAAACTTAGTCACTGTTAAAAATTGCTTCAAAAGAATGAACTGATCGAAATCAACTCCTCACAGAATTAAAACTAACACAATCCACTGGAACATGCTTCATAGTTAAGTGCTTTCACAAAAAGAGCATGTGACTACAACAGATAAAAACAATCTGATCACACAAGTTGGAAGGTTTCTTTTACTAACATTAGGGTTAACTTTATGAAGTTTGTTATTTGTATGTAGATCACAGTGTTCTGCCATTTGTTATTTATGTATTGACAAATTGTTGGTTTTAGATCCAAAACATGCTTTGACCCAATCAAATTCTCGGATCTAAACAAAGTGGATAATTTTGGGGTTCATCAATAGTATTTATTTTGCAGCAGAGTCTGCTTCCTCATTGTCTTTGATTCCACTGTGTCCAGGTATTAACAGAAAAGCAAAGATAGAAGCTGTTTAGATTGAGCCGATATGAATCACTCTGCAGATCCACATCAAAGGGCAGATCATAGTCTAAGAGACGTGATTTCATCAGAACTCCCAAAACAGCCCTTTGCTCTAGAGATGCACTGATCAACCAAACACCAGAACTGGCCAGTTTTAACATTATTGACCTGACCAGTCATTCCAGCCACTCATTGTTATAAATTGATGTATATAAATATATATAACTTCAGAATTTTATTGTTTACTTAATTTTCCACCTTTTTAAATGTCATTCTGTGTTCTTGTGTTAATATGATTCTATGTACTGCATGTATCCTGAGCTCCTGAAAAAACTAAACATTTTGTGTGTGTTTGCGGCACAATTGGAGAACAAAGCTCATTCTGATTCTCTTTGATTCTGATTGCTAACGGCCGTGTTGTCACTGCACTTGTGCAGACTTCTATGTTCAAGGCTATTTTGACCGGTTACCCATTAACAGAGCTAGAATTTTGTTCTAGCTAATGCTGTGTTCACACCACAAACAAAGCACTGCATCACTTGCTCTGGTTTACTCATGAGATGTTTTCTCCCTCATGTGAATTTTTTGCTTGAGTTCAATTGAACTTGCACGGTAGGCGTGACTGAGGCAAATTCCATGACTTACGCTGCATGATTTGCACAACACTGCGATAATTTGTTTTGCATGCAATTTACTTGCAGGAATGCTTAATTCCTTGTTTGATGTGTGAACCCAGAATTATACTTTGAGTTAAATGGTTTAAAATGTAATTTGTTCAAAAAATAAATAAATAAAAACAAATCTAAACTAAAGTAGACTTGTCGTAGCAATTATGTATTGCTGATCTCTGATCATTTGAAGTGCTCCTTTGATCTTCACATGTAACTCACTTTGGATAAAGGCATCTGGTAAATGAATGAATATAAATGCCATTTAATTCATAGTTTTTTCCTTTCAAGCCATTTAAAACTTTTTGCTGTACAAGTAAATCATTCTGATAGACATGTCAAAATTGTGAGAGTGAGAAATTCTTGTTTAAGTTGTAATCAAGTGGTTAACCCGGACAAGATTAAATATAGTCACAAATTAAGCATCTACAAAAACAATAGTACAAACCTATACATATAAAATAGGTTCTGATTCATATTTGTAAGAATATGCTTATAGTCTCTGGACTTAATAGAATTTTTTTTTTTATAATTTTGTTATTTTTTTATTATTTAAAAACATGTTAAATGAGTATATTTTTGTGTGTACATGCTGTCAATCGTGGTTTCTAGAAGAAAAAATAAATTTGAATCTGCAAATATCAGCAAGTCACACTTACCAAAACATGGAGATCGAAATCAGAAGCAAGACAATAGCCATTGGTGCATCTCTACTTTCTCTTCCATAGCAAATTACTACTTATGATTCACTACATGCAATCAAAATAATAAAGTCGAGCCTAAATTATACCTATGGGTTAATTACAAGTATTTTGTGTAATGCATAATAACTGTAAAAAGTGTCTGCTTTAATGTTTCCATTGAATTTAGAAAATTAAAAATGTCAAAAATGGGTGAAAAAGTGTTCCATTACCATTTAGTGCAAAAGGTGGCTTCTTTAGTAAATCATGGTAAAATGTCTAATTACTTTTGCTCAGGTGATTTAATTGGGGAAAACAAAAACTTTTAATGTGCAAAAAAAAAAAAGTTACCTGTATTAATTTTATTTTGGTGCTTAAAAGGACTAATAAAATAAGGGAAGATTCTGCCATCATTTAATCCTGCTGCACAGTATTGAATATAAAGATATTTTGAATATAAAGATACTCTGAAGAACGTTGGATAAAAGCACCCATTAAGCTCCACTGTATATTTGTTCCTACTATGGATGTCAATGGCTGTTGTTCTCCAACATTCTTTAAAATATCTTGTTTTGTGTTCAACAGAAGACAGAAAGTTATATTTGAACCACATGAGTGCGAGTAATTTTCATGTTTGTATGGACAGTCCCTTCAAAACGGTCCATGAAATGATCATCGTCTTACCTCAGGATCATTTGTGCTCAGAGGCTCCAGCATCATCTTGTTATGAGATTCCCATGTTTTCTCAGTATGACCGTTGAGCTGGGACATGGTTGATGAACTCTGGAATAAACATTATTAATAAATATAAGACGACTGCCAAATTAAAGACAGCTGCATAAACTTACCTCTGTTTTTAAACTTGCATATTTTTGCCTCAAATGCAGGGAATGTATGCATTTGTGCAGTATTTATCAAATACAACTACTAATATTCATGATTTTCAATTGAAAAAATAAAAAATAAATGTGTATATACACATATACATTACATACATATATATATATATATATATATATATATATATTATATATATATATATATATATATATATATATATATACATACATACATACATACATACATACATACATACATACATACATACATACTAATCCATACATACATACATACATACATACATACATACATACATACATACATACATAACATACATACATACATATTATATATATATATATATATATATATATATATATATAAATAAATAAACACACACACACACCCACCCACCCATACATAATAAAACGTATTAGATTAAATAAAGACACACTTGCAAAAACAGTGGAAATTTTTTACCTGAAACGTGTTATAGAAGTAATAAATGGACATTAAAACACTTTACAATAACTACATTAGCTAACACGAACAATGAAAAATAAAAGCAGTTAATCACGTACGAACACATTATTAAAATCAAATAATCATTAAAGCAAATAATACTAAAACATTATACTACTTTTAACAAATGTGATCTTATTGTATAGATCTTATAGTATTATAAGACAATGGATATTACACAAAAAAAAACTGCTCAGCTGTCAATCAAATGATGCAACTGACTGCAGCTGCCAGACCACAGCACGCCTGTAACAGCTTATGAAACATCTTTGAGAAGTGCTTTTCATGCACAAGTATATAACTTTAGATTTAAAAGTAGCGACACATTAACCAGAACGACTACCTTTAAGATTATAATTTTGCCGCGAAATACATTCGATAACGTCTAGCAGCGATTCAAACTATGGCTACATATGATTAACTCATAATAACAAACGTGGTGTGATTAACTTAAAATATCATATAGCGATGTTTTACACGTTCGTCATGTAACGGTTTGCACAACAGTAACAGATTGACATTCATCGGTCGAGAATGTAAAGCACATGCAGAAAGTCACAAGGGTTTGATTTGACACACTCGGTTAAAACTCTGCCTCACGCTGACGTTAGCCGTTTCAAACAGTTTATGTTTAAGTATTAACACTTACATTAAAAACACCTTTCTCTTACCTTCGCAAATGTGTCAGACAGTTTGGCCCAAACCTACTTTGTGGTCTCTTTCAGCTTTCCTCGTGCCAAAGTCCGCGAAATTTGGAGACCAATGAGCGTCTCCGGGGCGTGGCTACTCGGGCAGTTCCTGCTCCGCCCACTGAGGAAAAAACACACACAGAGCGACTTCTGAACAAAGCATTGTGTGTGCTTTTTTTGATGCGGACTCACATTACTCACATTCAACGTTATGCCATAGAAGACTTAAAGACAACCTGAGATTTCCTGGACAATATTATTAATGCTAATATTGAAATATAGTTGACACTTTATAGAAAGGTCTGTTAGTTTGAATTAATGCATCAGTCCACTTAACTAATAGTGAATGTATTTGTCACACTGCTTATTTTTCATGATTTACATACAAGTGTTCATTGTTGGCTCATGTTAGCTCCTTCCCTAAAATTAGATCATATATGATATACGCTATGTAAATATGATATACGCTATGTAAATACTAAGTTTGCAATAGTGAATTTGTATTTGTTAACATTAAAACTTTAATACTAATAAATGACCAATAAATATTTTAATGTTACCACTATATAGTATACGTGTGTGTGTGTGTGTGTGTGTGTGTGTGTGTGAGATTTACATATATACACTTTGCAATGCTTGTTATACACACAAACATATAGCAATATCTATGCAGTTGAGATGACATGATATGAATTACTGAACGTTAAAATATATAATGTATAATATAATGATGTATAACAAATGTGAAAATATTGAATGGTGAAAAAGTCAATTCTTTTTTTTTTTCTGGAATTATGAGCAAAATTAAATGTGTTGTATTCTGAAAACTACAAGATATTTCTTCCAAATAAAAAATAAAATGACATGCCAATTTCAAAATTTCAAATGTTTATAAAAAAAAAAAGTGTTTTATAGTCAGACATAAGAGATTTTACACTATACAGTGCATCCAGAAAGTATTCATAGCGCTTCACTTTTTCCACGTTTTTATGTTACAGCCTTTTTCCAAAATGTATAAAATTTATTTATTTCCTCAAGATTCAACACACAATACCCCATAATGACAATGTGAAAAAAAGATCTTTTCAAATTGTTGCAAATTTGTTAAAAATAAAAAACCTGAAAAATCACATGTCACATCAGTATTTACAGCCTTTCCAGTGAAGCTCTAAATTGAGCTCAGGTACATTCTGTTTTCACTGATCATTCTTGAGAGTGTTTAGCAGCTTAAATCGGAGTCTCACCTGTGGTAAATTCAGTTGATTGGACATGAATTGAAAAGGCATTCACCTGTCTAGATAAGGTCCCAGGGTTGACAGTGCATGTCAAAGCACAAACCAAGCATGAAGACAAAGGAATTGTCTGTAGACCTCCAAGGCAGGATTCTAACGAGGCACAAGGCTGGGGAAGGTTACAGAAAAATTTCTGCTGCTCTGAAAGTTCCAATGAGCACATTGATCTCAATCATCCATGGGGTCTGAGCTCCAGCATTCTTCTGTGGAGAAAGGAGAACCTTACAGGAGGACAACCATCTGTGCAGCAATCCACCAATCAGGCCTGTATGGTAGAGTGACTAGTTGGAAGCCACTCCCTGCCTGGAATTTGCCAAAAGTCATCTGAAGTACTCTCAGACCATAAGAAACAAAATTCTCTGGTCTGATGAGACTAAAATTGAACTCATTGGAGTGAACACCAGGCGTTACGTGTGGAGAAAACCAGGAACCGCTCATCACCAGGCTAATACCATCCCTACAGTGTAGCATGGTGGTGGCAGCATCATGCAGTGCGGATGTTTTTCAGCAGCAGGGAATTCAATTCAATTCAATTCACCTTTATTTGTATAGCACTTTTACTACGTAGATTGTGTCCAAAAGAAGCTAGCTTTCCCTAAAAAGATCATAGTAAAAATTGAAGCAGTGTAGTTCATTTTTCAAAGTTTAAGTTCAGTTCAGTTTAGCTCAGTTCAGTGTGGTTTAATAATTACTACTGTGGGTTCATATACTGAAGAGCAATCCATCGGTACACAGCTCCACAGATCCCGAACCATGCAAGCTAGTGGCGACAGCAGCGAGGAAAAAAAACTTAACCAATTGGCGAAGGTGAAGAAAAAACCTTGAAAGAACCAGGCTCAGATGGGCATGACCATTTCTCCACTGGATAAAAATTTTGTGCAGAGCTGCAGTCCAAGTGCCGGAGGCTGGAAGCTGGACCTTAGCGAAGACTTGTCTGTCCCTGGAGCGTTACAGGAATCAGTCTCATGTTCTCCACTCCTCCATGACCACCAGAGTAGCTGCTCAGAATACGGCCTGGTCCAGGATTATGGAAACCTTGGGATCATCTCGTCGCTGGTCTTGGATCGAATCAGTGGCGCTGCGTGGTCTGAGGGTCTCAGGATGAGTATCCCCAGGTGGAAATGGAGAATAAAGAGAATAATTAGCGTAGCTGCTGTTCATAGTGTATATAAACAAGATGCAGAGACCTGTGTGGAACACATTCATGTCTCATACTGCTAAGTGATGCACTGAGTGTATGCTTTACTAAACAGATAGGTCTTTAGTTTTGAACTGCGAGAGTGTGTCTGAGCCTCGGACGTTATCAGGAAGGCTATTGCAGAGTTTAAGAGGCTTAAATGAGAAGGCTCGAACCTCTTTGCTTGACTGCTATTCTAGGTACTACCAGAAGCACCTGAGTTTTGAGATCTTAAAAAGCAAGCTGGATTGTAGCGAGACAGAAGGTTGGTTGGATAAACAGGAGCTAGATTATTTAAAGCTTTATAGGCGAGAAGCAATATTTTAAATTGAATGCGAAACTTAACAGGCAGCCAATATAAGGAGGATAAAATTGGGGTGATGTGATCAAATTTTCCAGACCTGGTAAGAACTCTGGCAGCTGCATTTTGTTCTAGTTGAAGTTTATTAATAGAGGATGCTGGGCAGACAGTAATCCAGCCTTGAAGTCATAAAAGCATGGACTAGCTTTTCTGCATCTGAGATGGATAGCATACTTCGTGATTGGCAATATCTCTCAGATGAAAGAAAGCAGTTTTTGTGACATGGGATATATGATTTTCAAAATTTAAATTGCTGTCCAATATGACACCCAGATCTTTTATAGTACAGCTAATGCTAACTTTGTATCCCTCTAATTGCAGGTCAAGTTGTGAGATATGCTGTGTACAGGATTTCTGCATAGCAGTGAAAACCGATCCCATGTCTTCTAATAATGTCTCCCAGGGGTAGCATGTAAATTGTAAACAGCAAAGGGCCTAAACTGATCCTTGAGGCACCCATACTTTACTGTGCTGACTTGTGAAGGCTGTCCATTAATATTCACAAACTGGTAACGGTCAGCTAAGTATGACTTAAACCATTGTAGAGCCTGTCCCTGGACACCTGTAGAGTTTAAGCGATTTATGAGGGTATTGTGGTCAATGGTGTCAAATGCCGCACTAAGATCGAGTAAAACTAATAGCGAGATGCACCCTAGGTCAGCAGCTAAGAGTAGATCATTGGTTATTTTCACTAATGCAGTTTCTGTTCCGTGATGACAGTTTCTGTCAAAAGCCTTCTATTTTATCACTGAAAAAATTCATGAAGTCATCACTACTAATTTGCGGTGGAACATTTTGTTTCAAAGATGACCGATTATTTGTTCATTTAGCAATGGTGTTAAATAGGAATCTAGGATTGTTATGATTATTTTCTATCAGTTTGCGGAGGTGCTCAGCCCTGGCAGATTTTAGAGCCCTCCTATAGCTGGACATACTGTCTTTGTACGCAATTCTAAAGAATTCTTCTACAATTCTTCTTTTTTTTTCCATTTACGTTTCAGGCCACGGGTTTCTGTTTTGAGAGCGCGGGTATGACTGTTATACCATGGTGTAGTTTTATTCTCTCTAGCCTTTTTTAATTAGATTGGTGCCACAGTATTTAGTGTGCTAGTAAAGATGGCATCCATACTGCTGGTTACTACATCAAGGTCATTTGCGTTTGCATTTCGAAATAGAGAAAGATCAGGTAGGTTTATTTGGGAATTCATCTTTGGTGGACGGAACGATAGTTCTATTCAGGCAATATTTTGGAGAGGATCTGCTCATTTCAGGTAAACACAACTTATATAGTAAGAGGTAGTGGTCTGTAATATCAACTGGAAGACTCGTCAGGATAGAGGGAAAGACTAATGCAGCAATGTACAGAGACATCCTGAATAAAAAACCTGCTTCATAGTGTTCTTGACCTCAGACTGGGGTAACGGTTCTTCCAGCAAGAAAATGACCCAAACCACACCTCCAAAATATCAATGGAGTGGCTTCACAACAACTCTGTGAATGTCATTAAGTAGCCCAGCCAGAGCCCAGGCCCTAAATCCTATTGAACATCTCTGGAGAGATCTGAAAATTGCTGTACACCATCACTTCCCATCCAACCTGATAGAGCTTGAGAGGTACTGCAAAGAGGAATGTGCAAAAATTCCCAAAGACAGCTGTGCCAAGCTTGTGGCATCATATTCAAAAACTCTTAAGGCTGTAATTGCTGCCAAAGGTGCATCAACTAAGTATTGAGAAAAGGCTGAGAATACTTATGTACATATGATTTTTCAGGTTTTTTATTTTTTATAAATTTGCAACAATTTCAAAAAATCTGTTTTTACATTGTCATTATGGGGTATTGTGTGTAGAATTTGGAGGAACTTAATATTAGGTGCAAAAGCTTTGATTCTCAATCATAGCATGAAAAATTGTTATACTGTGATTTCCTGTAAATAAATGTTTAAAAGGCCAATATGTAGCAATATTTTCGTATTTGTAATTTGAAAAAAAGTTCTCAAACCTTTATATATTAAAACAAAGATTAACCCTTACCCAATAAATCCAGTTAGAGTCTCTCTTTTCTCCCCATAGCTGTACATTCAGGTTCAAACCTTCACCTTTAAAAAAAGGTCTTCATAAATGCTATTGAGAATAACAAAACAATTCACAAACTAAAACAGATGTGTTTTCAATAAAAAGTTCTGACACTTTATTGTTATCCTTTACATTATTTTAAGAGAATACCATCAGAACATCGCTCTAAATTACCCCAGGTCCTTTACAACTGAGGACAGACTATGGCGTCTTTATATTGTACAATCCCCTCAGTTACATGTGGCAATATGTTAATATATTAATAAATATAACTATATTCCTAATATCATTGAGTGAAAGCAAGCATTAAAATTGAACAAATCTGGGCTCTCAAAAGGCGTTTTGTTTTTGGACGATGCCCACTTTCTGGGTTAATATACTCTGAAATGTTCCCTTTCATTAGAACATCGTGTTACATCGTTTTGCGTCGCATACCTCACTATCATTTGCGTTTTCTTCAAAAAATAACATTGTCAATAGAACCGTATACTGTCCACAAAACCTCTGAGAATCCGCTATTTAAATTATTTGAGAGACAATGTATGCAGTCCTTTAGCTGCTGCTGCTGCCGCTGCTGCGTCTTCTTTTGCTGCAATGACAAAAAAAAACATCAATTTCTAGTTTCAGACATTTTCATACATTTAAATAGTTGTTCTATTACACTGCTAGGCATATAATAGTATCGGTTAAGCTGCAACATGGGTTCTATAACATGTATAATAACAAAATGAACACATATTGCTGATTCTAGAATTGTGGGTATATGTTTCGTGTCTCCAAGATAAAACTTTTTTTTTACAATAACTGATAAAACCTGAAGCCCTATATTGGCTATTATTGAGATCTTTATGGTATCTTATGACTAGATAAGATCTGTTTTACTAGGAAACCAGCCGAGTAGATTTTGTAGGAGCTTTATTCTACTTTTGGCCCATTTTTCCAAAAAAAAGTGCCACCTCATTTACTGCAGTTAACAGTAGCAGTGGAAGGCTGATCAATGAATTCAGATCTTTCGTACCTTTAAATAAATATCGATACTTGGATACACCAATGATGTTGCGCAGAAGCAGAATTATCACAATAAATCAGTATATCGATATTTTAAGATCTCTTTTAATAGGAGACTATCTGATGTATTTATTTAGTTTATTCTTTAATTCATTCAATCTTCCATGTTGTGTTATTTTTTGGGCCTATATACATATATATACCCACATACTTATATACATATACACACATATGTATATACATATACATATATATACCAGATTTATTAGCCCCCCTGTTTATTTTTCCCCCAGTTTCTGTTTAAAGGAGAAGATTTTTTTCAACACATTTCTAAATAAAATAGTTTCTAATAACTGATTTATTTTATCTTTGCCATAATGACAGTAAATAATATTTTACTAGAAATTTTTCAAGACACTTCTATACAGCTTAAAGTGACATTTAAAGGCTTAACTAGGTTAATTATGTTAACTAGGCAGGATAGGGTAATTAGGCAAGTTATTGTATACAGATCGTTTGTTCTGTAGACTATTGGAAATATATATAAAGCGGCTAATAATTTTGACCTTAAAAATGTTTTTTTAAAAATTAAAAACTGCTTTAATTCTAGCCGAAATAAAACAAATAAGACTTTCTCCAGAAGAAAAACATATTATCAGACATACTGTGAAAATGTCCTTGCTCTGTTAAACATCATCTGGGAAATATTTAGAGAAGAAAAACAATTCAAAGGGAGACTAATAATTCTGACTTCAACTGTATATATATATATATATATATATATATATATATATATATATATATATATATATATATATATATATATATATATATAGACTCCCACTATACCTATTTTCACCATCTCTGCCTCTGAATCACACACTCAGCTTCCATTATCATGAAATAATTAAGTCAAGCTTTCATCTTTTTTGTACGTTTACTCTAACAAGTTAAACCGGTTACTTGCATAACTTGTCATTTCAGTTATAATGCAGTACATTTTGTGCCTGCCCCTAGATTCTAGTCAACTCTTTTACATAGATTATAAAAAGAGTTTAAATAACAAATAATTATTAACTGTACTTTAAATGGCCTATTATAACAACATCATTCATGTTCATTATCACAATTAACAGTGTTATTGAATATCTCCATGTCTAAATGCTACCGAATGCTGCTTATTTACCTTTACGTTCCTCGTCTTTTTTCCGTGCAGCCTCCTCACGCTGTTTTCTAATAATGGCAAGTCGAGCGAGGTCAGCTTTAGCTTGATCCGTCTTTCCTGCTAAATGCATTTTCATATACCTCTCTTTCGCCTTTTGCTTTTCAATCTCTTCTCTGAAATGTGGAAGAAAAGACACATTAAAAGAGCTGAAGAAGTACTCATGGACATGAGATTATTAATTTGTCTAAATGTATAATATAATATTTTAAACAATGAAGCAAAGTGTGAGCAGTAATGAATAAAACCGATACATATATTACTGTAATAAAGATAGAGTACACAAAGAAAAATTGCTGTGAACACTCCATAATCATAATTTAATTTCACGATAACAGTTCATGATGTTCAATTCAGAACTGCTGATGTCCACGAACACAGATGACAGTATCAACACATGTCATAAGTCATATCTTTTAGAAGACTTCCAGTTGTATATACAATTTCACCAAGCATGTAATCTCCTTGGTATCTTGTAATTTCAATTCAGTTCAATTCACCTTTATTTGTATAGCGCTTTTACAATGTAGATTGTGTCAAAGTAGCTTCACATAATAGGTCATATTAAATTGGAACAGTGTAGTTCAGTTTGTAGTGTTTAAGCTCAGTTTAGCTCAGTTCAGTGTGGTTTAAAAATCACTACTGAGAGTCCAAACACTGAAGAGCAAATCCAACGATGCGCAGCTCTACCAATCCCAAACCATGCAAGCTAGTGGTGTCGGCGGAGAGGGAAAAAAAACTTCACCAATTGGCAAAAGTGGAAAAAAAAAAAAACTCATGATAATTATGATAATAATTATAATAATCACCACATTGCATGAACACACCTAATGAGATTGGCTTAACTCACCCCAGCGTCTCTTACCTTTCTCTTCTGGAAAGCTGTTTGGGCCCCTCGAGTTCTATTTCTGTCACTTTCTTCGCTTTCTGGGCGATTCGATTGGGATTTTCGATCTCTATCAAGCCCTCGACCCCCTTTCTTTTCTGTAACCAAATTGAGATTGCCAGTGTTGTTAATGTTAACGTTGAAAATAAAATATACTGACTAATTTTGTTAATTAAAATAAAACTAAAAAGAAAAAAAAAAAAAGAAAAACGAGCTAAACAGGCAAGCAGAAGGACTTTGACTATCTTTAGGAACCATATATAAATATTATGTAAATTGTGTGTTTGTAAACATATATTTTATTTTTTTTTTATTGTATTTTGTTTTTGTTATTTTGTCATTATCTATTTTTCAGTGTTTCAATTCATTATTTCTATTTATTTATTATTATTTTATTTACTTATTTTATTATGTCATTTGAATGTTTATAAGTGTGTGTGTGTGTGTGTGTATATATATGTAAGAAGGTTGTGTAAATGTGCTGCTTTGTAGGCTGCATTGTTATTGTATGCCTAGCTGATGGGAGAAAAAGGAAAAAAAAATCAATAAACATATTTGGGGGAAAAACAAGTTAAACTAAAATCATAAATTTAGCATCTGAATCTGAATTCAATTAAGTTCAAGTAACTAAAGTACAAAGGCTGACAAAACAACATAAAGCTAAACAGAAATATACAATTGAAAGCAAAA
Source organism: Danio aesculapii (assembly GCF_903798145.1). Taxonomy (NCBI): domain Eukaryota; kingdom Metazoa; phylum Chordata; class Actinopteri; order Cypriniformes; family Danionidae; genus Danio; species Danio aesculapii. The sequence continues at coordinate 40,497,136 of NC_079437.1, read as the reverse complement.
TTAAAATGTGTGTTATTACAAAAATTATATTTAGGGATGGTAATTATTATAATGATATTCAAGAGTATTTAACACCTTAACTAACAGTTTTCAATACAAATAAAACTTGTCTAAACCTGAACTTATCCTGACAAACTATACATGTATCATATGTACATATAATTTTAGTGATTAACAGTTTTATTGATCATTAAGTAAAACACAGAATCGAATCCAGTATCGCTGTACAGAATCAAACTCTTACTGTTAACAAACCCAAACAAACTAAAGCCCAACTAAGGTCACAACTTGGCTATAATTAAATAAAATTAATATAAAAAGTCAGAAAGTAAGAAGAAAAAAAATCAACTAAGAATAAATATGACAATAAATTAGGATAATAAAGGGCAGCACAGTGGCGCAGTGGGTAGCACAATCGCCTCACAGCAAGAAGGTCACTGGTTACTGGTCACTGGTCAGTTGGCATTTCTGTGTGGAGTTTGCATGTTCTCCCCATGTTTGCGTGGGTTTCCTCCTGGTGCTCCGGTTTCCCCCACAAGTCCAAAAACATGTGAATTGGGTAAGCTAAATTGTTTGTAGTGTATGCGTGTGAATGAGTGTATGGATGTTTCCCAGTGATGGGTTGCAGCTGAAAGGGCATCCACTGCGTAAAACATATGCTGGATAAATTTGCGGTTCATTCTGCTGTGGCAACCCCAGATTAATAAAGGGACTAAGCCGAAAAGAAAATGAATGAATGAGGTTAATAAATGAAATCAGCTCTTATAAACCCATCAGATAACACTGTCATAACAATTCTCAATCTTTGACCCATCCCATTTCCAAAAAGTTTAAGTACTTGAACCGATGTTTATAGTAGAAGTATACTTTGTCCATCAGCTTATATGCTATTTTTACCAAAGCAGCCATTTTGGCTAATTCTATACTGCACAGTGGCCACTGCTGAAAGGAAGGGGAATCCTCGGATTTCCTGAGGATTATTTCAACCAATTAGTAAGCTGGTTTGAACCCAAGATTTTGTGTGTTTAGGTTTAATTTCAAAGTCTGTCCACCCACCAAATGTATATATAATTCAAGTGTGCAATAGAAGACAGGGTTAATATTGCAGCTGCTTGAGTATCACAAAGCCAATCTTCATCCATAAGACCACTGAAACACACATTTATAATTGCTACATTATAGAGACAGCGGCTAATCAATGACTAATCAGAAAACAATGTTCTGCTCCACCCAAACATGTTTCATTTAACTGTGTGATGTTGGAGAAGCTGGCTAAAGGTTCAAATACTGCCACACTGGTCTCTTATATTGTAAATAAATCTGAGATAGATGCCTAGTCTACATGTATGGATAGTAACATCCTCGTACTCATTCAATTCTGAGATATAGTGTACCTGAGACCCATCATCGTCACTGTCCTCTGAGCCCGATGCTGTCAGTTTGTCTTCACTCAGGTTGTCATTCACTGCTGCACCTTCTTCTTCTTCATTCTACGACGCACAGTTCAACATGACACAAACAGCAATGAATTAGCTTAGCTGATTTGATCATCGAGAAGACAAATATTTTATGATATCATTGAAATTCATTACAACACATTACAAATCAGTATTAGCCCTATTGGAATTATTGGAATTCAATTAAACTCGTGTGGATTTAATTCTCACAATGGCTTAACAAAGAAAAAAAAAAACTTTTCTGACAAAAAATGATCAAATAATATAAATATTGTTTTGAAAATACATTTATTTTAACTGCGTAGCTATCACTTTCAGCTAAAAGTTGTGATTAATATTTTTGCTGCTATGCTTTGTCAATAGGAATATACATTATTATTGATATATAATTGGTAATCATCAAAATTTTGGCCCAAAAGAGGATGCGATATGAAGAAAATTGATCCAAATTGGTATTTCTTTAGAAATAAATGCAAAAAACATTTGACACATTTTATTTTAACCATATGAATACAGTATCATTCAGAACAAACTCATAAAAAACTCAGGAAAAGTTCATTTTAAGTAACTAAAAGACTATTTGCATAATTTCACATTTTGATTTAAATGATGTGATAAGAACAACATTTAAAAATGACACATTCATGCTTAATATCTATCTTAACTTATTTGCTAAATTATCTTAATTATTTGATAGCACATATTAGGCATGGGACGATAACTGTTTTCAAAGTATACCGCGGTTTGGAAAAGTCAAGGTTTTAAAACCGCCAAAATTTTCTGCTATAATGCTCTTTAGGTATTTGTAAAATTATTTATTTACATGTTTTGTTTTGTTTTTAGACAACACTTTCTCCAGGAGAAAAGATATCCAAAAATGGCATTTTAAATGGTGAAAAAAATCTGTGTTATTAAAACTAATGAAGACAGCAGAAGTCGATGATTGCTTTGAATTAATTAGTCTGAAATGATTACTGCTCCAAAATATTTTAAATGTTTCTTAAAATAAAATATATTGTGTTCAAAGAGGGAAAAAGTTCTTGTTTTTTAACCCAGACATTTAACGAGAATATGTTTTAGAGCAGTAATCATAATACCGTGAAATCGTGATATTTTTATCCGAGTCATAGTGTCAGAATCTTATCCCGGCCCATGCCTAGCACATATATATAGTAGTCAACATCTGAAGTGGATCATCACATTTCAACATATGAACAACGCCCATTCTTTTTGGACATTTTTGTAACAATATTTTGACCCACTTCAAATGCTGACTACTGTATATCGATACATAATAGTTACCACTAAATGTTGGAACTTTCTAGAACAACTTGAATTAGTCAACATGTTGCATTTAATGTATGTACATAGAAGTTGAAATCAAATAACACAAAGTGTGACCAATGAAATTAACTAATATAAGTGACTGTATCTACCAATAATAACAAGCATTTGGAAAATCAGAGTGAATTTCCATTTTATGGCAACTTTAAACAGCAGTGATGCTGAGAGATACTGCTCAATACTAACACTCTCCCATAAATGCTAATGCTAAATGTCACTCATTCTTCAACACAAACTGACCTTCTTTCGTTCTTTTTCTGCTTTCATTTGAGCATCAATTTCTTCGGGACTTGTGTAGGTTCTCATGCGACCTTTATGGCCACCTTTTTTCCCTATTGTAAAACACATGGGTAACCATTTTCAAACGACATTGTTTTCAAGTTTAGAAAACATTCATACAACGCAGTAAAAAGTTAATATATCTATATAGTCTCCACGTATTATCAGTCATAACAACAGACTGTGACAGCAGAGCGTTCACGAGCACGAGCTCATGACGTGTACCGTGTGAACGTGCTCAGTCACTGACCACACAAAAAACAAAACAATCTCTTACCTCCTTTAGGCATAGTGAAGAATAAACTTGACTTGATATAAAAATAATCGAGTTAAACACAGTAGCAGTCCCAATAAAGGCTTGGTACACTGATGATATCAGGTTGCCACAGTCCACAACCTCGCGTATTTAACTTAAGTACTGAATGCCAGTATTTAATTGCTCGTGTTTTTAATCGGCTCGGGTGATATACAGTAAATGACACCAACACAAAATCCCACGATTATGTAGGTAGTCATCGATTAGCATTTAGCCAGCGGGTCCATGTTCTTATATTTACATGCAGGCACACGATCAGACACCTAGCCTGATGCAATATGGTGGACCACATAATAACTATTACAGCTGTACCATAATAAAACTGTTACTGATATCTGAGATAGTCTGGAATTTATAACAAACAATGTCAGCTTTTGGATGCGTCAAAATATAACGCTGACAATAATTGTAGTTGGTTTTTTATGTGTAAGAACAAAGACAGCTTGATGACGTAACTTTAGTGTAATGAAATACTGAAAGGACCTTTGGTGTGACGCCATAACTCTGCGCCTGAGATCGGGGATGTTCTAGAGCAGCAGCTCGTTTTTTTTTGGTTAATAGCGTCGAGTTGATTGTAAATTCCGAAAATAAAATAATGCCGAAAGTAAAAAGGAGTAGAAAACCTCCTCCAGATGGGTGGGAGCTTATAGAACCGACTCTTGACGAGCTGGATCAGAAAATGCGCGAAGGTTTGTTTTACCATCGACGAGCTTGCCAGAATGCTAGCAAGCGCTAACGATTGTTTACTTGATTTTGATTGTTGATTACTAGACCGAATGTTAGAGCAATTGAAAAACTATAGGCTAATTAGCATGTTGAATAAAATAGGTAATTAGACTGTAATGATATGAATGATTTCATATTTTGAGTCTGCTACTGAGTGATTAACTGAAGCTTTCAATTCCCAGCTGAAACCGAGCCACATGAAGGCAAACGTAAAGTTGAGTCTCTGTGGCCAATCTTCCGACTTCACCACCAACGTAGCCGTTACATCTTCGACCTTTTCTACAAGAGGAAGGCCATCAGTCGAGGTATGAATTTCGGTTGAGTTTTGTCGACATCAGTTTTATCAGTGGGGGACGAAGTGCACAAATCAAGTTCTTCTTAAGAGGACTAATAAATCTAAAGTATTGCTCCCGTCAAAATATTATGTACCATTTTTTATGTAATTGGACTACAAATGTACTTTTGTTGTAATCTGATGGAATGATAACCTTGGATAAAAATATCACAATTTGACGGTATTGTGATTACTGCTCTGAAATATATTCTTTTGGACTACAAATGTACTTTTGTTGTAATCTGATGGAATGATAACCTTGGATAAAAATATCACAATTTGACGGTATTGTGATTACTGCTCTGAAATATATTCTTTTTAAATGTCTGGGTAAAAAAACTAAAACAATTTTCCCGTTTGAACACAATATATTTTATTTCGAGAAACTTTTAAAATATTTTTGAGCAGTAAACATGTCAGTGTAAATGATAAAATGAATCATTGACTTCTGCTGTATTCATTAGTTTCAAAAACACAGATCTCTTAACAATTATAACGACATCTTTTCTGCTGGATATACTGTTGTCTAAAAAACACAAATAAAAAAAAAACATTTGAAACAACCTTATTTATGCTTTAGGAACAGTATAACATAAAATTTTGACGTTTTAAAACCTTGACTTTTCTAAACCGCAGTATAGCTTGAAAACGATTATCGTTCCATGCCTAGTAATCACAATACAGTGAAACCGTGATATTTTTATCCAAGGTTAACATACCATCAGAATCTTATACTGGCCCAGGCCTAATAGGGCTGCACGATATTGAAACATAAATTGACATTGCAATATATTTTTTTCTGCAATATAAATACAATTTCACCAGATGACTTAAGTAGTTTTATTTGGAAAGTCATTAATTTAGATTGATTGTGATGATTTTGTAGGGTAATATATTATATGCATATAACAAACAAACTACAGTCAGAAAAAAACCCCACCATGGAGCAAATAATAAAGTGAAATAAACAGTGCTTTGTATTTTAAGTCTAACTGTATTCAGGCACAGAAAGTGTATAATAAAATGTAAAATAACATTGGATAAGTTTCATGAATAATTAAATTAATCTTTATTTAGCTTCTTGTGTTATTAAAATGCTTTAAACTCTCTTAAAATGCTCACACAGTAACAGGCCTTAAAACACTATATCATGGTCTAATTCTGCAGTGTCTCTGCAATCTCATGTGTTTTGATCTGTGGCTCCGGGTATCTCTGAACCAGCATCGCAATCCTCCACCCCCGTTGCAGGAGCATCCCGCTCGTGAAAAACACACACTTAGACCCCGTTTACAGTAATACGTCTTAGTTTTAAAATGGCATTTTAAAATAAAAACGATTCACGTCCACACTGGCCTTTCAACTAGCTTTTCTGAAAAGCCCTCCTTCCACACTAAACTGCTGAAAACGCACATCACCTGACCACACATACACTCGTGTGCATGAGCTGCAGTGTATGTACACGTCTGAGCTCCAGGCAGTCAGCGGGTGCTTTGAGCACAAAACCTTAGAGAGCAGTGCACGTTGGACAGTTTATCAAGGGTGTACTGCTGGATCGCATCTCACTATAGTTGTTAAACGTGATATTGAATTAATCTAGTCTCTATCTGACGACGTCTTTTGAATCCATCAGGTAACATGTCACAGCATCAGTACACTGCATCAATCTTTCGCTTTCACACTTGTACTTAGTCATTTTAGTGAAAACCTCAGATACTGTTGGTTCCTGTTGGTTGTGCACGTTTTTTACCAACCAAGTTTGTTGATGCCATTATAATGACACAGATCACTCTGCCTATTCATGCCAGAGAACAGTGGAATAAGTGATTGACAGGTGGTAATATGTAATTTGTCTTTATTTATTTTTGATTTGGTTATGGGTAAAACAAAGACCATGCGGGTCAGGTAGTTGAAACGGTAGGCTACATATAATTAATTCACTGCCATCTATGACGACGATGCCATCGTCCATGGTGATGTTTCACATTAGACAACGTACAATGCCAAATTGGTCGACATTGGCCAACCCTAGCTCCTGGTCAGCTATAATCCAGACTCAACATTGCAAATCCTGAGATGTGACAATTGTGGATGCACACATTGCAATATCGATGTTGAAACGTTGTATTGTGCAGCGCTAATGTTAGGTATAATTGTATATTTTGGTAAGGTTTTATCAATAACCACAACGTCAACAAAGAATAATTAATTCTTTGATAATAAATCATTTTGTTTTTAATTGAAAATAATAATAACAATTATTTAAGATGTCAAAAAAAAAAAAAAAAAAAAAAATATATATATATATATATATATATATATATATATATATATATATATATATATATATATATATATTATCCCTTTAAATTATGAAAAACAAACATGTTGTTATATTTATTTGTGTGAGAAAGTGTGAGATTATGTTTTGGAATGTAGTGAAGTAAAGGTTTTCCAAACTAAAGTACGCTAGGTGCTGCTTAGTACTGTTTTTTTTCTTACAGTTGTTTTTTGCAAGTTAAATCATCTTTTATTTTCCTCTGTAGAGCTCTATGAGTACTGCATCAGAGAGGGTTATGCAGACAAGAATCTGATCGCCAAATGGAAGAAACAGGGCTATGAAAATCTGTGCTGTCTGCGGTGCATTCAGACACGGGACACTAACTTTGGAACAAACTGCATATGTAGGGTTCCTAAGGGCAAGCTCGAAGTGGTAAGTTATGAATTTATAAAGACAATTAAGAGTTATTCAGTGCATTCATGTGTTGGAAATTCAGTTTTATTATTAACAACTGTGTGTGTGCTGAATCTGTTTTGTTCTCTGTTTTCTAAGGGTCGTATCATTGAGTGCACTCACTGCGGATGCAGAGGATGTTCTGGATGAGTCCGCAGGAACAGGCTTTTTGACTTTACTGAACTTTTGCTTTGTATTTTTAATACATTTATTGGTTTGTCATTTATGACGTTGGATCTCTTGTAATCGTATGATTATTGTTTGTGAATGCATTTTTTTTTTTTTTTTTTTTTTCTGTATTTTTATTAAATTGTGCTGTATCTTAATCATTCTTGTTTATCAATCTTGTGCTTTAAATGTGCTTTATATAGCTTTGCTCTGAAGAAAAGAATGAGGTAGGGTTAAGATGGGGATTCTCATCCTATACAAACCAAAATATTTACATTTTCATCATGTTTAATAGCAGACACGTTTACCTACACTGGCTTGGAAATGAGGACAAAAGAAAAAAAACAACCAAGCTGATTTAAGAGCAACAATGTTGTTTTAATTCTAGATAAAAGTACATAGTAGTAGTGTTAGAGTGCAAAGTGTGTCTTTAGCAGTTTCTTTTTTTGTAAATGTGTAGATTGTATGAGTCTTGATTCATTTCTGTCTTCATTGATAGCTGCATACCCACTCTATCATTTTTCACCCTGATTTTTTTCACAATTAAATTTTTTTTGGTACACAATTCCTCATTTACCCATTTAAAACTTTTTTTTTCCCCCTTATCAACTTTTTGGCTATTGATTCCAGGGCATCCGCTGCGTAAAACAAATGCTGGATAAGTTGGCAGTTCTTTTCGTTGTTGCGACCTAGATTAATAAAGGGACTAAGCCGAAAAGAAATGAAACTACTGTTTAGAAATCACTGCCATAAATGTAACATGATCCATATTTACAGTACAAAGTTATTACAATTAGATTCCCCTTTGCATTCAAAATAAAGAAACTAAAAACTAGGGGTTCAGCTACATCTGTTTAATACATTGATAGTATTTCCTTTTTTTAGATTCAGAATGAGACGAAAGTTGTTGTTTTTTATTATTAGAATAAACAAAGTTCAAGCTTAGGAAAAAAATAAGACAAATGGGGATTTCTGTGAAAACTCTTTAAATGTTATTTTATGTTATACATTTATGTATTCATTTATTTCAAGTAGGCTGGACTTAGCAGATCAGGAATTCCGAAATCCTGAAGTTCAGGACACCCATTCAGCTGAGCAAATGTATAAATATAGCAAATTTATGAAGAGTTTAGATGCAAAAGCCGTCTGCCGTCTGAAATTTTCTTCTAAAATTTGCATCTTACTCAGTCTCCTGTTTATGGTCAGTTATTTTACTTTAAAGTCAATAAAAATAAAATATTTGTCATCATAAAAGAGAAATAAGTGGTCATAAGCACAGGATCCTGAAAAAAAATTTTTTTTAAGAATTTCAGACGCCATTTAGAGGCTTTTGCATCTAAACTCTTCATATTTTAATATAACTACATCATTCTGATAATATTTACTCAATACTGATTAAACAATGATGAGATTATCATGGTTTCATTATTACTTTATGCACAACAGATATATGCCACTGAAAAAAAAGTTTTCTTTCCATCTTAATATTAATAGTAGCCAAAGGTATAAATAAGTTTTTCTTAGAGTGTAGAAATACAACATACGTTTCAAAATTAGTTTTAATAAGCTCCCAATAACACAATTTAATATAGATTTCTTGGAAGAAAAATTGAAAAATAGCTTCTAGATTGTATAAAGCTACGTTTTGTCATATTTTGTTTAACATACAAACGTATTTATCAGATTAAAATCCTAGTTCCCTTTGTCAATAGGAACCTCCTGCCACACCACTGTCAGCACTCCTTTATAATGCTGCATGGCGCGAGTGACTACAGCAGACCTTTTAATCAACGACCAACACACTGATCAACAGCAGCGTTTCACATAATCGGTGTTGTTTATGCCACCATCTAACAATTAATTGTCAGAATAACATTAAATAACGTTTAAATATATTTTCAGTACAAAATTGCGCAAACTGTTTTAAAACGCACTCCTGCATTTCCAGAAACCACCATTTTGCTGTGATCGATTATAGAGCCTGAAGTTCGTGGGTCAGAGTTCACACTCGAGCAGCGCTGTGGAAGTGGACGTTTCTGAAACCAACTGTTTATTTACAATGTTTTTTCTGCTTTACCGATTCACTCATGCGCTACATTAAAACCCGTTTACATAGATAATATATCTGCGTGCTTTCTCCGCATTTCTCTCTTATTACGTCTGATATTAAACCACAACAAATCCTAACTGATAACTTGTTAGCCACTAAGACTTTTCTGATCAAGTGTTATAACGAGAAGAGGTACAGCTGCTGGTTAAAATATCTATAATATAGACAACACAAAATAATTCCAGAATGCAGGAATTAATCGCCACTGTCGATCACATCAAGTTTGATCTTGAAATCGCTGTTGAACAACAATTAGGCGCTCAGCCGTTGCCATTTCCAGGAATGGATAGTAAGTTAATGAAATAATATTTGGTTATGTTCGTCTATTTTTCAAAACATCAGACGAATTAAGTACAGAAAACCGTTTAATAATGATAAATATTCTCTCTCTTCAGAATCTGGCGCTGCTGTGTGTGAGTACTTCATGAGAGCTGCTTGTATGAAGGGTGAGTTGTGCGTTTCTGAAGCTTGTTGAAGTGTTCATGTGCAAATCAGATTATTATTTACCTTCAGTGACTCTACTTACCCTTTTTTGACAGGTGGAATGTGTCCCTTCAGACACATCAGTGGAGAAAAGACTGTTGTGTGCAAGCATTGGCTTAGAGGCTTATGCAAGAAAGGAGACCAATGTGAATTTTTACACGAGTACGATATGACTAAGATGCCTGAGTGTTATTTCTATTCTAAATTTGGTTAGTATTCTATCTATCTATCTATCTATCTATCTATCTATCTATCTATCTATCTATCTATCTATCTATCTATCTATCCATCTATCCATCTATCCAATCATCCATCCATCCACCCACCCGCCCATTCATCCATCCATCCATCCATCCATCCATCTTTTGTGTGTGTGTGTTAATAATGCTAATACAATGTTTGTATTGTTTTGCAGGGGAGTGCAGTAATAAAGAGTGTCCATTCTTGCACATTGACCCAGAATCTAAGATTAAAGATTGTCCATGGTATGATAGAGGTTTTTGTAAACATGGTAAGTTCTTTTCTCCAATTTTCAGATATTGCCAAGGATGACATACATACATTCATATGCACGCAAGTCAAAACATTTAATAATATTACCAACAACAACAACAAAAAAACTCATGTAAGAATTTGTGTCACCCAAATATGTCAAGTAAAAGCATATAGCTTATCTACATCTTATAATGAATTGTAACTAATTATGATTAATTATTAATATTTGCCCCTCGAGCTAGTTCACTACACTAATAATGTTTAAATAGCAGACATTAAAGGGATAGTTCACTCAAATATGCAATTTACTCACTTGTTTACTCCCGCCTTAAATGGTTTCAAACATTTATGAGTTCTTTCTTCTGTTGAACACGAAAGAAGATTTCTTGAAGAACGCTGAAAACCTGTAACCACTGACTTCCATAGTAGGAAAAACAAACACTATAGAAGTCGATGGTTACAGGTTTCCAACATTTTTCAAAATATCTCCTTTCGTGTTAAACCAAACATAAAGAGGTGAGACCAGTAAACGGTGAGTAAATGATGACGAATTTCGTTTTTGGGTGAACTTTCCCTGTAATTCCAATATTTACATTGCAATCATTTGTCAAACCTGAAAGAATAACAACAGTGTATTGTGTTTATGATGTTCTAGTAAATACATTTGTTAAAATATTAAACTTAAACTGTAATTTTACAGTTATTTTATAATAAATAAATAATAATTGCAGATGAACTTAAAGTAAAACCATAATGTGCATAAAAGTACACCTTATCAAATAATTAATTTAAATATCAGTGCAACACAGTGAAAAACACTCAATGTGTAATTTTGCTCATTTTAGGAATTACCAAATAATATGATTGTATTGTCTATTTGTGTATACACAAACATAGGGCTTTATAGATAAAAAATATACCAATTTAGTTCCTCTCTATAGTGATGTTTAGTTTAAAGGAAATATAATCAGTGATGCTTTCAGTAAGCTGCATTAGTAATCAGTCTATCAGATGGAGCCTGTAGCACATAAAAAAAAATGTATGCATTTCTATACACCTGAGAATCAAGTAAATAATGGTCAAACTGTTTCAATGAGATTTTTTCAAGCTCTAAAAGTGATAAAACCTATCAAGAGAACACTTGATTCATTCAAGTACATCTGTGTGATGTGATTGGTTTATTCTGTACCATATTACCTTAAATGTCCTGCTATTTAAAAGTCATGGCCTGTTAAATCTGTAAAAGTTCCTTGACTGATATGAAATCTGTCTTTAACCGTTTTAACTTTATTGTATGATGATACTGCATGATATAGATAGTGTCACCTGTTTTTCAATAGGATAAATTAGAATTTTTCTACTATTAATAAAAACTGAAATTTAGGTTGAAGCTAACACAGAGCTTCGAGGAACACCTCATTTCACCAATACATAAAGATTATTTCGAAATTAGTATCAAAATAAAATCTGTTTACCTCATCTTCCTTTAAGGTCCGGATTGCAGGCACAGACACACTAGAAGAGTCATTTGTGTAAATTACCTGGTTGGCTTTTGTCCAGAGGGCAAGTCGTGCAAATTTATGCAGTGAGTAACCCTGATTTCATCTTATGCACATTCATATATGTAATTTAAATAAACATTTTTGTATTCATTCCAATTAATCATTTGAATTTGTATTTTGTAATTCCTAGCCCAAGATTTGAACTTCCGATGGGTGCGACTGAACAGCCACCACTGCCACAACAAGCACAGACTCAGCAAAAGGTTTTGAATCTTTTTTTTTTTTTCCTCAAAATGTGTTTAAAGTTAGCATTAAAATTGAGGTTGTAATCATCTTTTCTTCTTTACTGTGATATAAAAATGGCTTATGAATCGGCCTCTCGAATGAGAGTTTTTGGGTGGGGCTTAATTTAGTTTTTCAGGATTGTAATGATTGTTATTGTCCTGCTTCAGAAGGCATCATTAAATGCCTTTTAGATTAAATTAAAGGAACATATTGCGTTTTTTTTTTTTAAATAGGCTAATTTTAGCATTTAACAGTTGAATTTGACAATTTTTTTGATCCGTTCACTGATTTCTGGGTCTGGCAGAAACACTTTTAGCTTAGCTTAGCATAGATTATTGAATCGGATTAGACCATTAGCTTCTCACTCCAAGATGGCCAACGAATTTTGATATTTCAGTGTGTAATATCATTGTGCCTGCTGCAGCCATGCTACGGCAGCTCAATAATAATAAGTTCCTTGATTATTACACCAGAATAAGAGTATAGTGCCTAGTCGTATTGGCCAAGAAAACAGTAACTTTTCATTATCTGTTGGTCTTTGTACTCAATGTAACTACAGAAGAGTCACACTTTAAATAGGAATATTATCAAAACATTTTTATGAGCAAGATGCTAATGGGCTAATCCAATTTAATGATTTATGCTAAGCTAAGCTAATAGTGCTCCCACCAGGCTCATCAATCAGCTGAATGGATTCAAACTGTTCAGCTCTAGGGAGTTGTAAAATGAAAAAAATTGGAACGTCGCTTTAAAGATAATAAGCAGTCATGAACTTAAAATAGTTATTTATTTATAATTTATTGTTAAGCTTATTATTAAAAAGGATAAATTATAAAGAAAGCAGATTTCATGGTGATTGTAGCCCTTACCTTAATACAAATTTATCATTTAAATTTGATTCTCCAGCAGCAAAACATGCAGCCCATGAACAGGTCAACACAGTCACTCATCCAGTTAACCAACCCCAACATCAGCAACAACAACCACCAGAGAATTCCAAACGCTGTAGGGATAGTGCACTCTAACAGCCACATGGGTGGAGCTCGCGGCCCTCGCCCACTGGACCAAGTTACATGTTACAAGGTACAGGCTCTATTTGATTCCATGCATAAAATACACACTTATTTTCCTCACAATTGTGCCATCACATTCAGCGTCTGCTTGTTTCTTGCAGTGTGGTGAAAAGGGCCATTACGCAAACAAATGCACAAAAGGACACCTGGCGTTTTTGAGTGGACAGTGAAGCTTTCTGTAAAGAGGATCTCCAATAAATGTGGTTACAACGTGAGGTATTTGATTCCTGGTACATTAACCTTTCGCTGAGAAGGGTGTAGTTGTGTGGCATAAATGTGGCTCTACCTCACTACCATCACGTGTGCCAAGCGTATCACAGTCACAACACATTCAACAGGTAGAACATGATCAGTAAAAGCGCTTTTTATATTGAGTTTTGTTTTTCTTTCACATGAAACCTTACATACCCACTTTCATGCTCTGAAATGCGAATCTCTTCTGTTTGGAGCAGGAAGGATTTTGAATGCTTAAAGGGATAGCTCACACAGAAATTAATGCAATTTTTTTTTACCTTAATAAAGGTTTCTTTCATCAGTTGAGCACAAAAGAAGATATTTTGAAGAATGTTGGTTGCTATCACTTATTGTCTTCCTTAGTGGGGAAAAATTACTATGGAGGTCATGGGGTGCTAGTAACTAACATTTCTCAAAACATCTTCTTTTGTGTTTAAAAGAAGAAACTCAAATAGACTTTAGGGAAAGTAAATGATGGCAGAATTTTCTTTTTTGGTGAACTATCTCTTTAAATTTGAAAGCAATTCTGAAATTAGAGCAAAATATATGAAAGTCTTTTGGGGAAGTATTGCCAGTAGCAGCCAGTGTGATCTGTAATTGAAGAAGAGGACCACTTTGCAGTGTCAAAATGGCTTGTTTATATTAATTACATTTAAAACAGATGTTTGGGTTGTACTTACAATAAAGATTAACTGGATTTATGAAACCATGGTCTTGTTTTTATCTATATTAGACAATGATTTGGAAATATGTTGTAGCTTTTAATCTCGGAAAAGATAGTCGCTCTTTCAGATCTTGGTGCTTTACATATGAGACTATTTTTTTCACCTTAAAAATAGTGTTCATGTGTTTCTCAACAAATTATTTTGCACTTTACTGAATTGTGTGTTTTAAAATCTGCATATATTTACATGACAATGATGTACTTTATACTAGTTTTCCTTTGGGATATTTTCAATGTTGAAATTAATCAAAAAGACTAAACTGTTGTGTTCATGACAGGCATGACAGTAGTTGATGTAATTTCCACCTTTCTTGTTTGGGTCATCCAGTATGTAATACAAATTTGCACGATGCCATAATACAGAATTTTGAAATGTACATAAAGACAATCAGTTTTATATATATATATATATATATATATATATATATATATATATATATATATATATATATATATATATATATATTTATTAAAGATTACTATTTGAAATCCATTCAAAAGTTTTATTAAAGCCCCACAAACGGGCAGATTTAGGGATTTGGGGGCCCTAAGCAATTCCAGCCATGGGGCCAAAAGTCCTAATATGCACCCTTTCTACTTATTTATTTAGCTGTTTTAATATCACTCATTGAACTTATTTTCTACATTTTATCTCAATGCAATCTGTACATTTTAAATGTAGATTTTAAACTAACAATTTTAAAAATGATACATTTGACTGCTGGACTGCTCCATGATTGGGGACAAATTTGTGCAGATGTAATAATATTTTATAATATTATTATTATTACATAACATTATATGACATTTTATTTTATATTAAATAATATTTAATTGCTGTATTTTATTTGTGTGACACTTACCATACAAAATATGATAGAAAACAACATTATATATCGTTTATAGGTATAATTTGCACCCACAGATTTCCTGGGGTCCTAAGCGGCCGCTTACCTCGCTTACTGGTTAAATTCGCCCCTACCCACAAGCATTGTGCAAACATACCCTCAGAGAAATTATCCAATCACCAGAGAAAAATCTTAAAGCCAGCCTATATAATACAAGACATTAATCTCATGAATTGTCAAGCTCCAGTACTTAAAGTGACAGTTCACCCCCCAAAAAATTTAATAATTGTACTAACCCTGTTTGAGTTTCTTATGTTGAACACAAAAGAAGATATTTTGAAGAATGTTGGGGGAGAAAAAGCAGCCATTGACTTACTATGGAAGTCAATTGTTGCTTCCCCCCCAACATTCTTCAAAATATCTTCTATTAAAATATCAGAAGAAATTCGTAAGTTTATAACCACTGGAGTAAAAGGTGGGAACTTTTTCATTCAAGTGAACTGCAGCTTTAATAGTCTGCATTTTTATGCGTTCAATAAAGAGTCCATTTTAAATAAATGTCATTTTATTCTTGGTCACAACAGTCACAAAGAGAAAGCTGAGAGGGGATCACACTGCTGCAGAAGATAGATTTGAGCGGCCCGGTGGTCCATTGGTTTCAGTGGTACTTCCTCCACCTGTCGTGCTCTATAGATGAACAGAAAAAGGAAACACTTCTTTAGTGACGCTGACAAAAGTGAAGGATAATAAAACGGTCTTCATTAGGTTTGTACTTACTGATGTGGTCGTATTCCCAGGCGTAGCTCAGGATAACGTAACCAGCAAGGAACATGGCAATTCCACCAATGCCACCTTTCTTCACATTGATGTATTTGTTGTAATATCTGTCATAGCCTAAGAATGATTATAGCACAGCCAAATGACAAACAGATTTTGATCAAGACGTTTGTCTAATAGTAATCCTCAAAATGCATTCAAAATCTGTACGGTTTGAATTTGTACTCAGACACAAGGTATGATTATTTTTAACTCGTCAGCATGTTTATTACTTACGTGGAATTTCTTTATATGCAAATTATGAGCCATAATATTATCATCATTATGAACATAGTAGTATTACCCGAATTTTTTTATATCATTATATTTCTCAGAATTTATTACTCATGGTTGCTCAAAAGTCCAAGTTTAAGAAACCTATATTAACATATCAAATTGAACAGTTTCCAAATGAAAAAGTGATGAGTGTTTTGTTGAATTTGTCAATATTAGCCATAAATACACTCACTGGCCACTTTATTAGGTACACCTTTCCAACTGCTCATTTCTAATCAGCCAATCACATGGCAGCAATTTCATGCATTTAGGCATGTAGACATGGTCAAGACGATCTGCTGCAGTTCAAACCGAGCATCAGAATGAGGAAGAAAAGTGATTTAAGTGACTTTGAACATGGCATGGTTGTAGTTGCCAGATGGGCTGGTCTGAGTATTTCAGAAACTGCTGATCTACTGGGATTTTCATGCACAACCATCTCTAGGGTTTACAGAGAATGGTCAGAAAAAGAATATATCCAGGGAGCGGCAGTTTTGTTGGCTCAAATGCCTTGTTGATGCCAGAGGAGAATGGCCAGACTGGCTACTTCCAGCAGAATAGCATGCCATTTTATAAAGAGTGAATAATCTCAGACTGGTTTCTTGAACATGACAATGAGTTCACACAGTGTTTTCTCTAGGATTTTTTCCAGCTGTGGCGGCAGGCCTTTTACACAGATCTACCAACTACCTATGCCATTATTTCAATGACAAATGTCGTGAGTGCAGTATTACAAGTTGAGATCGCATTCATGTAATACAAGCATGCGAATCTCAATTTCCTCTGTTCGTGCAAATATACGCTGCTCAAGTGCAGATTTTCTTGTGCGCTCTCAAATAAATGCTGCTCAAATGCGATTCAGTGTGTTTATATAACGAGTGCGTCTCCAAGACTTATCAGGCTTGCTAGGAATATTTATTAATGTCTCCAATAGACCTACAGAGCGGCATTAATGCGTCCTGAAGTAAAGTGAAACGGCTATAAACTCCATTAAGATAAAATAATTAATTGCAGAACCACAGACCTTAATCTATAAAGTATAATAATGGAAACTGTAAAAGAAACCACTGAATGTTTTGAATGAGAAGCTGTAATGTAGCAATGGCCGGATGAATTTCGGTGTAGCGCGCTGCCATGGAAGAATGAATGTAGCGGAAACCATGTCACTGTACTCAAATGGCCTCCACAGTCACCAGATTTCAATCCAATAAAGCACCTTTGGGATGTGGTGAAAAGGGAGATTCAAATCATGGATGTGCAGCCAACAAATCTGCCGTAACAGTGTGATGCGATCATGTCAATATGCACCAAAATCTGAGGAATATTATCAGTGCGTTGTTGAATCTATGCCACAAATGATTAAGGCAGTTCTGTAAGTTGTACCTAATAAAGTGGCCAGTAAGTGTATTTGTTAATCTACAATATTCATTCCAAAACTATGTTCGATATGGGATAAAGGCTAAATGTATTTCACAACCATAAAACTACAGAACATGGTGTCGCTTTTTTGTAAAAAAGATTTAAGTAATTTGATGGAAATTGGGTTGAAAGCATTTATATAAAGCTTCATTATCTTACTAAAACTCTTTAAATCAAACTTGAGCCATTTATTACTCTCCTACATATCCAAAAGAGTCACAAATGGGTTATGAGGGTGAAATACAATGAAATGTACCTCCACGAATTCCTCTAACAACTCCATTTGGTGTGAAGTCTCTTGTTCCGAGCCAAGCTGGCAGTTGCCCGAGCTTCACGTCCATAAGCCTCTTCTCGGCCAGGGCCACTAACAAACAAGACACAATTAAGTTTAAGGAGGAAGGGAAAAAAAGGGGTATTAAATTTTATTATCTCAGTAAGATAGTATCCTTGTGAATCCAAATTAAGTTTATAACTAACTTTTTTTTTAAACAATATGTATTGCTATGAGCGTCACGGTGGCGAAGTGGGTAGCACGATCACCTCACAGCAAGAAGGTCACTGGTTCGAGCCCCGGCTATGTCAGCTGGCATTTCTGTGTGGAGTTTGCATGTTCTCCCTGTGTTCGTGTGGGTTTCCTCCGGGTGCTCCGTTTTCTCCCACAGTACAAAACCATAAAGCTGCCACCCACCCCCCACTTTTAAAATGTCCACTACGCCCCTGTATGTATTTATTTATTGTAAGAAATGTCACACTGACACTGAAGCTTATGGAAAAAAAAAACTTCTTTGCAAATTATCCAAACAACTGTATCATAAATACTGTAAGTGTGTTTGTTGCATGACAGTATTATTTGGTTAAAATAATAATGGTTTTAATAGTGTAAATAGATGGACTATAATAATGTTTTTATTATTAATAAACAATTCGACCACAAATACAAACATTTGCATAATTATTTTATAAACATTTATAGAACTTAGTCGTGTGCACAAGTCAATGACAATTTAAAATGTACAAAACTAAACACTGTCGCTTTAAAACTCTCAGATGTTGAATGAAAGGCGTCAAGCATTAACGTTAGCATATTAATTCTGCTTTATCTCATTGGCTAAGCAACAGGCTTAACTAACCAACCTCTTACAAACGCTAAAAGAAAACATACACGTCCTGGACTTTATATTCAGTCATTAATGTAATCTGACAGTCAATGTTACTGAAAGTCCTTGACATGACTCGCGTCTGCCTTCATGGAGGCCTTCAGCGCCATTACACACAAACGACACACTGAAGATTCACTGCAAACACATCTCACGGCGCAGTGAACAATTAAAACGCAGAGTTTTATAAAAGCATCGCATCAAACAGTGGAATACAATAAGCTATGCACATCTCATTGAGCCATACCTGCTTTATCCGCCATCTTGCTCTGAACCTCAAGATGAGAGCTGTAGCGGGGAATGCTGGGAGTAAAATGGAGTGACGTCAACGGACAAGCTGTGAGGCGGGGTTTAGAGATCGATTGAGTGAGGGTGAGGGACTGCTGAATGGAGGAGATGTATGAAAATCTTATCATAATGTTATGGAACATCTTGTAGTTTAGTAAAAGTAAAACGATCTTATCTGTTAATATATCTTATCTAGTACAATTCCATACAGGGCTGCAAAACAATAATTTCATTCATTAATTTTCCTTCGGCTTAATCAGGGGTCGCTACTGTGAAATAAACCGCCAACTTATCCAGCATATATGTTTTACACAGCGGATGCCCTTCCAGCTGCAACCAGGTACTGGGAAACATCCATACACACTCATTCACACACACACTCATACACTACGACCAATTTAGTTTATTCAATTCACCTATACCACATGTGTTTGGACTGTGGGGGAAACCGGAGCACCCGGAGTAAAACACTGGGAGAACTTGCAAACTCCACACAGAAATGCCAACTGACCCGGGGCTCAAATCAGTGACCTTCTCGTGTCGCCCTAAAACAATTTATACTGTAATAATACACTATGTTTTCTACAATTTTCTAGTGCAAGTATGATTTGGAGAAATCTAGCATGCATGCTTTTATTGTTTAATAATTCTTAATTATTATTTTTATTTTGCCTTAACTGGGCCTTACATCAAAAAGCATCCCAGATGCAAGTAAACAAATTAAGCAAAGGCTTTTCACACTGCGTTTGCATGAAAAACAATCTTCTGGTTATCCTTATTCTAAGCATCACGTTTAACATTGGGCAGGGGCGTAGCGGACATTTTAAAAGTGGGGGGGGATGGCTGGTTGAGATCATAGGTTCATATAATTATTAATCACCTGTTTCTAAATGGTCTGTCTCTAAAAGTGAGGGGGACGTATCCCCCCCCCCCCCACCACATCCCACCCACCCCCTCCCGCCCCTGAAGTGTTTCAGAAATGTTTACCCCTGTAAAACTGAAGTGTTTACACTCCTTATTGACCACTTTGACGATCCACAGAAGAGTAAATCCAGAGATGCACAAATTCACCAGCCCCAACAAAACAAGCCAGAGGTGAAGGAACACGGAACAAAGTTCACCAATTGATGAAGAAAAACCATGGAAGAAACTCAGCCATGACTTTTCTTTGGAAATGATCATAGGGGGCTGAAAGTGACCATCACCAAATCCTTCATTTCAAAGGGCCCTTTGAAGTGGTCAATTTGAGAACTTCGGTTTAGAATGATACTTCATTATGGCAGCCATGATTGTTTTCACTTCAAAGTGCCTTTTGTAGGGTGATATATCTCCTTTGGTACACATGACAAGAAAATTCTAGTGTGTTTGAGCACTTTGGTCTCTGACATCATGTATATGGTTTATTTAAAATAATAAGAGAGAGAGAGAGAGAGTATGATGGAACTGTTGTTGTTGTTATATAAAAATGTTTTCTTATTTAGGGTGACACGGTGGCTCGGTGGTTAGCACTGTCGCCTCACAGCAAGAAGGTCGCTGGTTCGAGACCCGGCTATGCCAGTTTGCATTTCTGTGTGGAGTTTGCATGTTTCCTCCGGGTGCTCAGGTTTACCCCACAGTCCAAACATGTGCTGTAGGTAAATTGAATAAACTAAATGGGTCGTAATGTATGTGTGAATGAGTGTGTATGGATGTTTGCCAGTACTGCGTTGCAGCTTGAAGGGCATCCGCTGTGGAAGGGCATATGCAGGAATAATTGGCAGTTCATTCTACTGTGGCGAACCCTAATGACTAAAGGGACTAAGCCGAAGGAAGATGAATGGATGGATGGATGAATCTTAGTTAACTAAAATGATAAAATAAGCTGAAATTAAATCAGAAAAATATTACTAGCTTATTATTCAAAGTTAAGTTTACACACACTTAGTCATAGACACATGACATTTTTATGGACAGGGACCAGACAGGAACATTTGGACAAAATGTTATTAGGCCTTGCATTTATACACAGTTACCACTGGAGGGAGATATTTACCGCATGACCAGACTCGTTGATAATACAGGCATGTGGAAAACGAATCAAAACATATCGTCCATCTTTCTTGTGCTAAAGCATGTGCCTATTGATAAGTATTCGAAATACTGGTTGGTTTATTGTAGTACGATCTCAGGCATGTGCCTTCGGATGTCTGTGCAGAATCAGATCAGATTGTTTTTTGTTTATCCACAAATATATATATATATATATATATATATATATATATATATATATATATATATATATATATATATATATATATATATATATATATATATATATATATATATATGACTTTGCAGTAGGTGAGGTTTTTGGCTAGGCATATTCTTTGCACTTTCTTATTAAAACTGGGATCTTCTATAAGACTTGTTAATAAACAAGTACTCTTCATTAAATATGGACAAGATTCATTTTGTTGTGTTACTGTAACAGAATGTGATGATTCGTTATTTTCTGTTTGTTAACGGTCACAAAAATCTGATAAATAAATCTTTTGAGTTTGAACATGATGATTCAGCGCCTAGACTCAATGTGGGTTGAGTTACATTCAAGATTTTATAATTATAAAGTTTTCAAAGTCACAGAGTACTACAGGTGACAAAAAATGGCATCATAGCTATTTATAGGCTCTTTCCTTAATTGAAGGCCCAGAGTAAACCTCAATCCAAGTCTTTCTTATTGCCATTCGCATTTAGGTGCTCATAGATCTTCTTTTATGGCAAAAGACCAAAAGCTTTCATGCCAACTGAAAGCCTTTGAGTGGAAAGATATCTTAGAAAACATATTTATTGTATGTATGCTAATATTCGTTAAATAACATGTGCAATGTCAATTTATGTATGGTGGAATCTCTCTTAAGACAGTATGATAGGTGTTTTGTTACATTCAAAATGTGCGATTATTGTCTTTATATCTTCTCTCCATGGTTTTGCACCAGTGTTCAATAATAACATTGGGTAAATGAGATCTCATTAGAATGGATGAGACACACGCAGCTGCATGATTCACTATGGTGGATGCATTTAGACAGGAGGTCAAAGGCATAAGTGCCATTCATTACTCCGTTCCGCCATAAAAACAAATCCCAGGCAGAATGATAATTTTCAGATTTTAATTAAGATGGTGCAGCAGTGACATCAAAGGACGCCCGGGTTGGTAGGCTTTCAGAACTGTCCAGCGTGCAGTTACATTATATTGATTTCATCATTCACATGCCTGTTCTGATTTTCTCTATCCGTATGTTTGCTGCTCAAATATTATTCTTTCATTGCTCCAGGACACATGATAGTTGGGTTATCACATTTTAAAATAATATTATTGCTAATCTACGTTTTCAGAGGACCGGGTTTATTAGTTCATCCACGATGTCTGCTGACAGATGGAGGATCAGGCCAATATCAATTCCAGACTCTAATTCAATAAGTTAATAATCCCCATGATTAGGAATATGAGGTAATGGAAGGAATGTTATTGTTCTAGCTTGTTCGTCTGCCACACGAAAAATATATGAATTGAAATGCCTTTTCTGTCTTTATCTTTTTTGTTCTTTTTGTATTGCAACAAATTGTCTTCAAGATATTCTGAAGAATTTTGGGGAAAAAAAACAGCCATTCGTAGTAGGAACAAAAATACTATATAAGCCAATTGCTGCTTTTTACTTCCAACATTCTTCATAATATCTTCCCTTGTGGTCAACAGAAGAAGAAACTCAAACTAGAGGCTGAATAATAGCAGAACCGTTCTGGTAATATTTGCTAGCACTGTTTCAAACTCAGTTATATCATACTACGCATTCTACTGTTGCAGTAAAGTAATAGTTTTCTGTGCATATGGCACTTAGATGTCCTACGGCATTTTCCAAGACACACATCCAGAATTGGATTTTTTGGATGAGATTCTTGATAATGTACTTATTTAGAGTACTTTGTGACATGCTAAAACATATGTGCTAAATACTGGTATGAGTTAGGAATTAACGCACACAGCTTAATGATTTTTAATTTACGATATTCAATCTCATTACATATACATGAAAAAAATATTGTAATGACCTAGACTGCTTAAATTGGATGAACAAGGCCTACAGTATGATAAATGCCACCTCTGAAAGCCCTTCACCCTCCCACAGTCCCACAAATGATATTATAGTACACAGACTAACTTTATTAGACTCTCAAACAGCTTTTCCCTGAGGCTGTTAGGAGTCTTAACGCCCTCGTACCTAATTTCAATTCTAAGAAAATGATTTAAATTGAACCCATGTTTTAATTCCCCGCAGCGTTCACACTGTTCTGATGAAGTCTACTTGCACTCTGAGTATATGTTCAGATTCATGATGGATTGTGGTTCTGCGAGGGCCTCAGGCACAGCTTTGTTTGGGGACCACCATTCAATATTTAGTGTTAAAATAATGTAACAATAAATCAAAATGAGATTTACAATCACAACAGTGTGATATAATGTTACAAAATCATTAAATGCAGTTGCAATTGCAGGATTATGCAAGCAGTGTTTACAGAACATTGCTAATAATAAACATAAAGTGCTTAGAATACATTATTAATATAGAGGAAGGTCTAGAAAGAGGTAATATTTCTTAATTCAAAAGTATTTACTCAAACACACTGAAATACTGTTTGTAAATTCATATAATTTTATTGTTGAGTGTTTGATGATAGTTGTAATGTGAATTGACACTGACAACAAGGGTGTGGATCCATACGGATCCAAACACAGGTTTTATTATGCAGAGAATGGTCAGGCAAGCAACATTCAACACAGGAGCATACAGATTTATACAGGCAATCCAGAATCGTAGTCAAAAAGCAGGCGGATGGTCAAAGGCAGGCAGCAGACAAGAATAAACAAACAAAACAAAGCGAAGATTGGTGCAAGACTAGGCAAGGGAAACGTGTCGTAATGTTCACAGTAACGTATAACAAGCAATGTGTGTTTGTTTGAGAGGTATATAAATAGTCTGTCATTAGTCCTGAACAGTTTCAGCTGTGTCTATCTATTTGCAATCATGGGGATCTAGGCCAGGTGTGGGAGTAAAGTGCATGACTGGATCTTGTAGTCCATATAATGGCAGATTTGTAGTTCTATGTAATCTGTGTGTGATCTGCCAGGATTAGATCGCTGTTGATTGTGACAATAGTGGGTATTTCAGTTTTATAATTTGTCTTTGTCATATATAATGTCTTATTTTTTAGTGTTATTGGTAAGACTTTACAACAAAGTCAGCTCAATTATTATTTAAACGGTAAAGGTGACCTATTACGCAAAAAACTTTTTATAGTGTAGTATAAACGCACTTGTGTGGCAACAGTGTGTGGATAAAGCCAGTCTCTAATGGTAAAATATTGATTCATTCCTTTTTTTATAATCACACTTGATAAAAAGAAACTGCAGAAACAGTTTGATTGACATTCTCCCTTTGTATGTGTCATCAAAGTCCTGCCCATTAGTGACGTATATCCTAAGAAGGATTATAAATGTAATTTTAGGATGCACAAATGTCTGTCTCCATAGACTGTCCTCTTCTGAGCCACTTCTTTTAACATTTTCAGTTTTTCACAGAAATAAGGTTAGTCCTGTTTTAAATCTGCTGCTCTGCTGATGGACAGGTGTTTGTAGCCCCGCCCTCTTTTGAAAAGAGCACAACCTCATTTAAATTTAAAGCAACAGTCACCAAAACCGCACATTTTTGGTTTAAAGCATTTTAATCAATGCTCCTCCTCCTTTTTGAAAATAACCAATAGCATTTAGTTAATATCACTCTCAGTCAGAGCTGTTGAGCTAAAGTGTATCAGACTCATGATATCTACAGTCTGTAATATCAATACTGACCATTTCTCTGCTTTAAAATACGTTTTTGTGTAATTCAAATGGCTCAGAGATGTTTTGTGTTCATGCTTTATAGTGTCTTGAAGTAGGCAGGGCATGTCAGAGAGTAGAAATCATTTGCTCTGTCAGAAAATTTGATTAGTTAAAGATGACGTTAGAAATTTGTTGATCCATTTTGGTGTAAGTGATAAACTACAAGCTTTGAACATTTATATCTTCTGAATGTACATTTTGCCACTGTTTTGGAGCACATCACCTTGACTAACATATTGATAATAGCACAGAAAAACTTTAATCTTGATTTCATTTGCATCACACATGATTAAAAAATGCACTGGCAAATGTCGAAAGGAACAATAAATAAGAATGTAGATTAATTCTTCATTGTTTCTTCGTATTAATGAATGTAGTTTATGAATGAATTATTATTTAAAGTGCTGTAACAAACATACTATAATAGTTGTTTACACCAAGGACAATAATAAACAACTAATAATAACAACTACAGCTATAAAGATAGTGATATAATTCCAAAAATGTTGAAGAGTATAGCAGACACCAAAAGTACTGTAGTGTTGTCTCTTAACTTTACCCAGAACTTTAATCAATACAACTTCTTTCTTGTACAATAAAAACACTCACAGGCGATCATAATCCATCTCTAAAGACTGCAAACATTTAAAGCGACAATATGCTAATAATAATAAACATTTTGCCTGCTGTCGTGAATGCTAATTTAGTTATTACATGTAGTGTTTACATTGTTATTACGATATATTTTTCATTTTGATATATGGGATTTGTAATACATGTGAAGTCAGTTTGGAAAATGTTGTAATGGTAAGTTGTAGCTTATGAAGCTTATATACTTTTTGTTTGTACCAGTTTCAGCTCAGCTCAGAATGTCTTACAAACCACAATGTTAGATGCGATTAATGATCGCACCGTGTTTGAGCTATATCTCATTACTCTCTAGCAGATCTGGATCTTGTTTCTGCATGATTTGGTTCATCATTCGTTTCCTGCAGCACCATATGCTGAAACAGCAGCCCTGCTACTTGCACTTAACTAAATAAGAAGCAATCAGCTCAAACCTCAGCTGGAGGCCAACTATATACTAAGATAAACTCAGGTCCTTGTTAGTTGAATTTTAGTTTTTAGTAGAATGTGCAGTCCTAAATATTGATTGATTGTGCGCTGGTTGATATAGCTGCTTTTATCAAGGAACCATTAATTTAACTTAAAATAACTTCTTATGTTCTGTTATACTTTAGTTTTATGTGTTTAACCCTTGCACACAAAACATTAGTTTTAAAGTGATAGTTCACCCCAAAATGAAAATTACCTCATCATTTACTCTCCCTTGTGTGGTTTTAAACCTTTATGACTTTCTTGCTTCTGTTGAACCCATATTGAACAAGAAGATATTTTGAAGAATGTTGGTTCAACGTCCTTAATAGGAAAAATGTACTATGAAAGTCAATGGGTGTCAGCTAGCATTTAAAAAAAAATATCTTTCTTTGTGTTCAACTGAAGAACGAAACTCAAATAGGTTTTGAACAAGTGAAGGGTGAGTACATTTTGTTAGAATTTCATTTTGGTGTGAACTATCCCTTTAACTATCCCAAATAGGGTTTACTGCTTGTGTAACAGTAACAAACCTCTTACTAAATAGAACTTTATTCATAAGAACCATGTTTGAATGTGCTCTTGAGGAAATAAAATGGTGTTTTTAACTTTTCCATAGAGTTTATTTTTATTTTCCACACCAGGCTTATTGGAAATATGTGCCCAGGTCTACATTTTTGAGAACCAAGAAATATGAAGCCTGGACTATATATTCGTGCCGTATTTATTTACACAAATTAACTAGTGGCTGCTATGTACATTTTTGACAATCTCAAATTACGTGGGCACGTTTTCTCATATGTGCCATTTATCTTAAATCCACTAGAGGCCACTGTGTACATCTCTGCCAATCTAATAATAATACTACTGAACTACGGTGATGACAGTCAGCCCGCTGGTTTGTCTATTATAGCTGTCCACTGCACCCATTTTTATCATTATATGATGTCTTACAGTAAATCACATAGCTTTTTTTAACGCAAATACTGAAATTTATTCGGTAAATTTGTTTCCATCCTAGTTTATGCACATTGTTTATGCGATAATCCAAAATGTGCATAAAAATAGGTGAGTGAAAACATAGATGTCTGATAGAACAGCGAGGCAACAAGTCAGCAGCCTAACCTTTATTTTAACATAGGCTCAGTCTGAAAACGTAGCCCTATATATGTTTCTGAAGATCACAGATTATGTAACCAGAGCTACGTATAGCTGAATTTTGTCTTTAAAATGAGCGCTACGGGATGCCATTTCTTTTCTTATTTAACAGCTGACCACTTACCTCCGTAAGGACTGCTTTTCAGCTGTTAGCAGTTTGTCCAATGGCTCGACATGTACGTCGACAGACTTGGTCCAATAGTCCAAACAGTCAGTAAATCAGTCAGATAGTGAACTCTGGTGGATTTATGCAAGAAGAACAGGCACGAATGGCACTTGCGAGAGAAATTTGAGATCTGAAAAACATACACAACGGCCTCTGGCGGATTTGCAAAAACAGCAAAAAAACGTACATCCTGGGACGTATTTTGCTCTCTCCAGAAATGTATATAGGGGTACGTAATCAAAATGAGCCTGGGTTGCTTATTTTCCAAGTGTGTTCTTGTTTGTTACCATGGTTACCAGTTGTGTCCACATGTGCTTTGTTAATTTACTCCCTTTTTCTTAAGTTCATTGCTGGTTATTTCTGATCAAACGAGTGGCTTTTCTCTACGTTTAGAGAAGGTCCTGTTGGTTTTATTATTTACTAATTCCTGAAATGTGTCTATTTACTGTAAATTGTAGGTTAATTTCCTTCTCATTGTTTGCAACCCAGGCTCATTCTGAAAAAGTACCTCTACATACTTCTCTGGAAAGCGCCAAAAACGTCCCAGGAGCTACTTTTTTTGCAGTTTGTATTGTCGTGATCCATCAAAGGCCGCTGTGTATGTTTTTTGAGAGCTTAAATTTCTCTCGCGCCTGTTGTTCACGTAAACCCACCAGAGGTCGCTGTCGACTGACTGTTTGACTGACTGATCAATCGACTGACCCACCCTCATCCTTCCTTAAACCCAACCAATTGTATTGATTGACCCACCCACCCACCCACTTCCCATACCCAACCAACAATTTTCAAAAACAATACAGAAAAAGAAAAGTCCTTGCCTGTTTTTTACCACATTCTCAGATTTTACCACAGTCTCACCCTGTTATTTACTTTTGTTTATGTCTTACCACGTTGTCGTGGTCAACTCCTCTCTGCATCTCAGGTCTCCCGACATACATGGCGAGCTAACTGGACAAACAGGTAACAGCAGGGAAGCCGTCCATAGGAGGCAAGCGGTCAGCTGATAAACGTGAAAAGGAACAGTGTCAAACCGCCCTGTATGTGTTCAACATTTAAAAATGAAATGCAGTCATACGTACTTCTGGCTACATAATTAGTGATCTCCAGAAACGTATATAGGGCTACATTTTCAGAATGAGCCTATGTTGATTGTTTGCCTACTGTGCCATAATGTCCAAATATTTGACTCTAGTTTAATCCTTAGGCTCTATTTTCACATGGTGTAAACACCTATTTATTCTCTCTTGTATAACCAAGTCTTAATAAAGAAACAAACAGACATACAATATTCGTTCTGTCAATATGAATATGGAAAAATACAAATTAAAGTAAAGAGTGGCATTACCATCTGGCATGAAATCTTCAAAATGCCTTTGGGCAAATGCCTTTAAGCTATTTTGTATGGTAACACTACACAGCAAAACAGAGCAGGTGATAGAGGAGTTAATGAAACAGCCCAGTCAGCTTTGTGAATACACAAGCACAGAGAGGCCTTCTGGGGAAATGACATTGGGAAGGAAATTAGATTCCCACTGGGTTAACATAGCATCTAGAGTAAGGACGCACTCATTTAACTCATGGAAGGATTAATTTCCCCAGTTCATTAAGCTTGCAAATGCTGCATGTGAAAATGAAGGAAATATATAGACTGGTGACTTATTGACTGAATGATATTGACTTGCTTCCTATCAATCAGCCAAACAAAACAATCGCCACATGAGTTTTTACCCACATGAAAAGAACCTATATAATCATATATGTTTTAACATAGGTTTTGATATAGGTCTTTGATATATGTATAAAATATAAATATATATATAATTGGCAGTTTTCCTATATTATATGTACATATATGCACATATATGGGTACATATATGTTCGCCTATATGTTTGTAAAAGTATTAAAATACAGCTGCTGGACAACATAATTTAAAATAATTTAAAATTTTTATTTACTTAATCAAATAATACAAGAAATATATATATAGTACAAGAACAAAAATAAGGCAAAAAAAACAACAATAAAGAAAAAAAAAGACAAACTATTTTGTTATACATTTCTTTCTTTTCCACTATCTTCATACAAGAAAGAAATGGCCTTGTAAATGTTTCAGGAAAACAAGTAGACATCATAGCTTACCATCTCCTCTCACTTATTTGCCATAGTTAAAATCCATAACATGCCATTTACAAGCGATACCAAATTTAAGTGGCACATACACAAGTTTTTTGCATTTTTTTAAAGTCAGTTCTTAACCAGATAGCAGACCTAAGTTAAATTAACATTGAATAAATGTTAAAACATCGACCAAACTATCACTGAAACAATGTTAAAACTCATCAAATTGTTGAATTATCATTGTTGATTCAATGTACGTATTTTTCAATGTTGGGAAATGGGTAAATTATCAACAGTTATTTAATGTAAGTCATTTCAACAAAGGCAAATTATTGAATTATCAGCATTGATTCACTGTATTTTCAACGTTGGGAAATGGGTAAATTATCAACATTTATCCAATATCAGTATTTTCAACAATGGCTAAATGATTTAATTATCAATGTTGATTCAATGTCAGTATTTCCAACAAGTAAATGACAAAAATATCAACGTTAATTCAATGCAAGTATTTTCAGTGCTAAGAAATGTGTAAATTATCAACATTGGTTCGATGTAAGAGTTTACAACAATGGGGAGTGAATAATTTAATTCAATGCTGAATATTAAACCTCAACCAAAATAATGATTCTGATAGAATTTCACCAGTGAATTAATGCCACTCTGCTATCTGGGTAGTTACTGCTTTGATAATAGAAAATATGACCTATAGGCAAGGCATCATGCATGACAGTTGCCAAAGTGAGATATGAGCTATATAGGACACATGTATGAATATAAAAGGCTTATATGTGGATATGAAGAAGCAATACAAGAGACCTATTTGGCTTGTATATGCACATATATGCACCTCAATTCTTCCTATATGTGGCATATATACACATATATGCAGCATATTATCATATATGTGCATATATACTGCACATAGGTTTCATATACGAGCATGCATCCTCATATGGGTTCTTTCCATGTGGGTAGTGATATTGTGAATCAATCATGCATGGAAACAAGATGGTTACCTTGCACTGTTGAATCTCAGAACTGCCCATTTTCACAGTTAACAGTAAACGAAGTTAAAATTGATGAAAATTGATGACTATATAAGTGTGATTAAATGTAGACCATCTTCGAGGGATTAATAATGCACAATTTAGCTTAAAGCAGTTTTACATTTTGTTATCTGAGCTTGAAATCTGTCTGCAGTTTCTCATAGCTGATTGAATTGTTTACCTCAAAGAAGAAAAATAAAGCTGACTTTCACTTTTACGTAGTGACAGAACAAGAGTGATATGCTGTTTATCATACACAGGAAACAAAAGTCATTCTGTGTTTACACAGAGAGTGCTTTATAACGCATTGTTTTTTTTCGGCAGGTCATTTGACAGCTGAACACTGCACGCTCAACTTGTTTTCTCTCAATCAATAGGTGATCACAGACACTTCAGTAGTATTGTGTATTATGCATGTAGCATGTGGAGTCAGTACGTTCAATATGCAAAGGTGTCCCATTGATTCCTTTAAATTGCAAATAAAGCAATCTATCATAGGGCCCTTCCCCATCGACAGTCAATGTTGATCTCCCCCAGTAATGCTGTCTGGACATCTACTGCAAAATTAAGTTCAAGGCTGAATGCTGTAATAGTTTGAGGAGTACAACACATTAACTATATAAAAAATGTCAAAACGGTTAATAATGCTAACAATAAATGTATATTGTTTCATTTTGAAGGGACAAAGCTGTCTCAATTCCATGCCTCGTTCAAATGTGGACTTCAAATCTGTTTTTAAGTAATAAAGGATCCCAGCAGGCACACAACATCTTTTAAGTTAGATACAGGTCATTACGTCAGGTGACCAAATTTTAATGTCTAGCCAGCGTCTATGGACAATGTTATTTGATATTTGGGAGATTTTAGGTTGGGTTGGAAAGTGACCAAAATCCAACGTCTGATAGATGTCATAGTGAAAACGTCCACACAACGTCAAGGTGTAACATGATTAGACGTTGATATTTGGTTGATTTTAGGTTGGACGTTGGACATTGACATCGGCCTGATGTTGGGGTCTGACGTCAACCTGACTTTCATTTCCCAACAAAATCCAACGCCCCATGACGTTGGGATACAACGTCAATATGACCTCATGTTGACATCCTGTGCCTGCAGGGATACAACTGACAGATCTTTTGTGCCCCAGAATATGCCAGTATTCATTGTGTGCTGTTGAAAACAGTACATTTTGACTAAAGTAAAATATATAATGAGATTAAAATTTTGCATGTAAGTTTTGCATTTCAGTTTAGTTGGATGTCTAAAATTACATCTGCTAAAAATACAAACAACAAACAATATGATTACATATTTAGACCTGCTTGTAAAAACTGTTCAAAACATCAATAATATATATATATATATATATATATATATATATATATATATATATATATATATACAATTAAATATAATTTAAAAAATGATATGCATCAATATTGCAAATAAAGCAATCTATCATAGGGCCCTTCCCAATCGACTGTCCCTGTTGAGCTCTCCCAGTAATGCTGTCTGTCTGGACATCTGAATGCTGCCCTATAATGTTTTGAGGAGTACAACACATTGATTATCTAGAAAATGTCAAAAATGGTTAATATTGCTAAAAATAAATTTCGTTTAATTTTGGAGGAAAAAGGGCTGTCTCAGTTCAAAACCTCCTGTAAATGTGGCCTTGAAATGTGTGTTTTTTTGTTTCCTGGGTAATAAAGGATACAACTGACAGATCATTTGTGGCCCAGAATACCCAGGATTCATTGTGTGCAGTTGAAAAACTGTACATTTTGACAAAAATAATCAAATAAAAACAATGAGATCACAAGTTTTGCATTTCATTTTAGTTGGATATCTAAAAATGCAGATGCTAAAAATACAAACAACAAATATTATAATCATTTTAGGACTAAGTGGGTTCATATTTTAGATGTAAAGGTATATGTTTGTTTTCAGAGAATTTAAATGTTAGTTTAATATCAAACATTTCTGCCTCTCATCAGTGGCATGTTGTCACAAGTTGCTAGGCAACAAAATAAACCACATGTAGACAATTCTATTTTACAAAGCAATTCAGTCCATGGACATCAGATGATAGAGTCTCTAGCTGTGGTCACACTGCACTTTTCTTCCCAGGTTCTATTCCAGACCCTGACTTATGTGTATCGTATATGTATATGTATATGTATATGTATATGTATATGTATATGTATATGTATATGTATATGTATATGTATATGTATATGTATAGAGTGTATCATGTGTGCATATTTATAGAGTGTATTGTGTGCATATTTATGAAGTGTGTATATGTGTATAATGTATCAAGTGTGCATATGTATAGAGTGTGTGTATATGTATAGAATGTATCATGTGTGCAAATGTATGGAGTGTGTGTATCATGTGTGCCTATGAATAGAGTGTATCATGTGTGTTTATGAATGGAAGCAAGTTCCCGGGTTCTAACGCCAGAGACTCTGGTTCTATCCCAGACCCTGACATATGTGTATCGTATATGTATAGATTGTATCATGTGTGCATATGTTTGGAGTGTTTCATGTCTGTATATGTATCAAGTTCATGTTGTATATGTATCAAGTGTGTGTATATGTATCTTGTGTGCCTATGTATAGAGTGTATCGTGTGCATATGTATGGAGTATATCATGTGTGTATATGTATGGAGTCTATCATGTGTGCATATTTTTAGAGTGTATATGTATAGAATGTATACATGAGTGTATCATGTGTGCATATGTATGGAGTGTATCATGTCTGTATATGCATGGAGTATGTCAAGTGTGTATATGTAACAGGTGTGCATATGTATTGAGTGTATCATGTATGGAGTGTATCATATTTGTATATGTATGGAGTATATCATGTGTGCCTATGTATAGAGTGTATCATGTGTGCATATGTATGGCGTGAAACATGTGTGCAAATGTATATGTATAGAGTGTATATGTATGAAAGCAAGTATGTATCATATATATGTTTAAAGTATATCATGTGTGTGTATGTGTGTATCAAAAGTATGGAGTGTATATGTATAGAGTGTATCATCAACTGTATGTATGGAGTGTATCATGTGTGCAAATGTATGGAGTGTGTATATGTATAGAATGTATAATGTGTGATTATGTATAGAGTGTATTATGTGTGCATATGTATAGAGTGTATCATGTGTGCATATGTATGGAGTATATCATGTGTGCATATGTATGGAGTGTGGATGTATAGAGTGTATCATGTGAGCATATGTATGGAGTGTATCATGTCTGTATATGTACGAAGTGTATTATGTGTGTATATGTATGGAGTGTATCATGTGTATGGAGTGTATCATGTGTGTAAGCAAGTTCCCTTTTGTTGTATGTGTTCATCAACTCCCAGTAGCTCATGTGACTCACTTCTCACGCCAGAGACCTGAGTTCTATCCAAGACCATGACTTGTGTGTATATGTATGAAGTGTATCTTGTTTGCATAAGTATAAAGTGTATATGCATAG
Organism: Danio aesculapii; assembly: GCF_903798145.1. Lineage (NCBI taxonomy): Eukaryota > Metazoa > Chordata > Actinopteri > Cypriniformes > Danionidae > Danio > Danio aesculapii. Next base: position 40,463,065 of record NC_079437.1, on the reverse strand, counting down.
AGTGTATCATGTGTGCATGTGTATAGGGAGTACGATGTGTGCATATGTATGGAGTGTGTCATGTCTGTAAATGTATCGTGTGTATCATTTGTGAGTCTGCATGGAGTATATGTATAGAGTGTATCATGTGTGCATATGTATGGAGTGTATAATGTGTGCACATCTATGGAGTGTAAAATGTGTGTATGTGTATCACGTGTGCTAATGTATGGAGAGTGCATACTGACATGACTGTATATGTAATGATTGTATATGTATGGAGTGTATCATGTGTCTCTATGTATTAGAGTTTCATGTGTGTATATGTATCATATGTGTATGATTTGTGTGTTTATGTATTGAGTATTCTTGTGTGCATATGTATAGAGTGTGTCATGTGTGCATATGTATGGTGTGTATAGAATGTATCATGTGTGCATAGGTATGGAGTGTATAATAGAATGTATAGAATTTATCATGTGTGCATCTGTATGGACTGTCTCACGTGTGCATGTGTGTCATGTGTGTATATGTATAGAATGTATGATGTCCTTTCGTGGCAATGGTTCATTAAGTTCTGGTAGCTCAGTTGGTATTTGACTCACCTTTCACACCAGAGACCCGGGTTCTATTCCAGACCCTGACATGAGTGCATATGTATGTATATTTATGTGTGTATATGTATAGTGTGCATATGTAATGATTGGATATGTATAGAGTGTCTCAAGTTTGTTTATGTATGGAGTGTGGCATGTGTGCATATGTATTGTGTGTATAGAATGTATCATATTTGCATCTGAATGGACTGTATCATGAGTGCTTATGTATTAGAGTTTCATGTGTGTATTTGTATGGAGTGTAAAGTGAATCATGTGTGCAAATGTATGGTCTGTATGTATGGAGTGTATCATGGGTGCATATGAATTAAGTGTATCATGTGTGTAAATATATGGAGTCTATCATGTGTGCATATGTATGGAGTGTATCATGTGTGCATATATATGGAGTGTATCAGAGTGTGTATATGTATGGAGTGTGTCATGTGTGCATATGTATTGTGTGTATAGAATGTATCATGTGTGCTTATATGTTAGAGTTTTATGTGTGTATCTGTATGGAGTGTATCATGTGTGCAAATGTATGGTCTGTTTGTATGGAGTTTATCATGTGTGCATATGTATGGAGTGTATCTTGTGTGCATTTGTATTGTGTGTATCATGTGTGTATATGTATGGAGTGTATCATGGGTGTATAGAATGTATAGAGTGTCTCATGTGTGCATATGTATTGTGTGTATAGAACGTATCATATGTGCGTCTGTATAGAGTGTATCATGTGTGCATATGTATAGAGTTTATAGTGTATATGTATAGAATGTATCATGTCCTTTCGTTGCAAGGGTACATCAACTTCTGGTAGCTCAGTTGGTATGTGACTCACCTTTCACACCAGAGACCCGGGTTCTATTCCAGACCCTGACATAAGTGCATATGTAATGATTGTATGGAGTTTATCATGTGTGCATATGTATGGAGTGTATCTTGTGTGCGTGTGTATCATGTGTGTATATGTATGGAGTGTATCATGTGTGCATATATATGGAGTGTATCTGGTGTGTATAGAATGTATAGAGTGTCTCATGTGTGCATATGTATTGTGTGTATAGAATCTATCATATGTTCATCTGTATGGATTGTATCATGTGTGCATATGTATAGAGTTTATAGTGTATATGTATAGAGTGTATCATTTATCATGTGTGCATCTGTATGGAGTTTCTCATGTGTGCATCTGTATGGAGTGTATCATGTGTGCATATGAATTGAGTGTATCATGTGTGTAAATATATGGAGTGTATCATCTGTGCATATGTATGGAGTGTATCATGTGTGCATATATATGGAGTGTATCAGAGTGTGTATATGTATGGAGTGTGTCATGTGTGCATATGTATTGTGTGTATAGAATGTATCATGTGTGCTTATGTGTTAGAGTTTCATGTTTGTATTTGTATGGAGTGTATAGTTTATCATGTGTGCAAATGTATCATATGTGCATCTGTATGGAGTGTATCATGTGTGCATATGTATAGAGTGTATAATGTGTTCATATGTATGGAGTGTATCAAATGTGCATCTGTATGGAGTGTATCGTGTGCATATGTATGGAGTATATCAGGTGTGTATAGAAGGTATCATGTGTGCATATTTATGGAGTGTATCATGGGTGTATAGAATGTATAGAGTGTCTCATGTGTGCATATGTATTGTGTGTATAGAACGTATCATATGTGACTTGTGATCATGTGTGACTCACCTTTCACACAATGTATGGAGTGTATCATGTGTGCATATGTATGGAGTGTATCTTATGTGCATATGTATTGAGTGTATCGTGTGTGTATATGTATGGAGCGTATCATATGTGCATATATATGGAGTGTATCAGGTGTGTATAGAAGGTATCATGTGTGCAAATGTATGGTAAAATGTATGTATGGTGCAAATGTATCATATGTGCATCTGTATGGAGTGTATCATGTGTGCATCTGTATGGAGTGTATCATGTGTGCATATGTATGGAGTGTATCATGTGTGCATATGTATGGAGTGTATCGTGTGCATATGTATGGAGTGTATCAGGTGTGTATAGAATGTATCATGTGTGCATATGTATAAGTGTATCGTGTGTACATAGGTATGGAGTGTATCATGGGTGTATAGAATTTATCATATGTGCATATTTATGGAGTGTATCATGGGTGTATAGAAGGTATAGAGTGTCTCATGTGTGCATATGTATTGTGTGTATAGAACGTATCATATGTGACTTGTGATCATGTGTGACTCACCTTTCACACAATGTATGGAGTGTATCATGTGTGCATATGTATGGAGTGTATCTTATGTGCATATGTATTGAGTGTATCATGTGTGTATATGTATGAAGCGTATCATATGTGCATATATATGGAGTGTATCAGGTGTGTATAGAAGGTATCATGTGTGCAAATGTATGGTAAAATGTATGTATGGTGCAAATGTATCATATGCGCATCTGTATGGAGTGTATCATGTGTGCATCTGTATGGAGTGTATCATGTGTGCATATGTATGGAGTGTATCATGTGTGCATATGTATGGAGTGTATCATGTGCATATGTATGGAGTGTATCAGGTGTGTATATAATGTATCATGTGTGCATATGTATAAGTGTATCGTGTGTGCATAGGGATGGAGTGTATCATGGGTGTATAGAATGTATAGAATTTATCATGTGTGCATATTTATGGAGTGTATCATGGGTGTATAGAATGTATAGAGTGTCTCATGTGTGCATATGTATTGTGTGTATAGAACGTATCATATGTGCATCTGTATAGAGTGTATCATGTGTGCATATGTATAGAGTTTATAGTGTATATGTATAGAATGTATCATGTCCTTTCGTTGCAAGGGTACATCAACTTCTGGTAGCTCAGTTGGTATGTGACTCACCTTTCACACCAGAGACCCGGGTTCTATTCCAGACCCTGACATGAGTGCATATGTAATGATTGTATATGTATGGATTGTATCATGTGTGTATAGAATGTATCATGTGTGCATATGTATTGTGTGTATAGAATGTATCATATGTGCATCTGTATGGAGTGTATCATGTGTGTATATGTATAAAGTATATAATGTGTGTATAGAATGTATCATATGTAACTCTGTATGGAGTGTATCATGTGTGCATATGTATTGTGTGTATAGAATGTATCATGTGTGCTTATGTGTTAGAGTTTCATGTGTGTATTTGTATGGAGTGTATAGTTTATCATGTGTGCAAATGTATGGTAAAATGTATGTATGGTGCAAATGTATCATATGTGCATCTGTATGGAGTGTATCATGTGTGCATCTGTATGGAGTGTATCATGTGTGCATATGTATGGAGTGTATCAGGTGTGTATAGAATGTATCATGTGTGCATATGTATAAGTGTATCGTGTGTGCATAGGTATGGAGTGTATCATGGGTGTATAGAATGTATAGAATTTATCATGTGTGCATATTTATGGAGTGTATCATGGGTGTATAGAATGTATAGAGTGTCTCATGTGTGCATATGTATTGTGTGTATAGAACGTATCATATGTGCATCTGTATAGAGTGTATCATGTGTGCATATGTATAGAGTTTATAGTGTATATGTATAGAATGTATCATGTCCTTTCGTTGCAAGGGTACATCAACTTCTGGTAGCTCAGTTGGTATGTGACTCACCTTTCACACCAGAGACCCGGGTTCTATTCCAGACCCTGACATGAGTGCATATGTAATGATTGTATATGTATGGCTTGTATCATGTGTGTATAGAATGTATCATGTGTGTATAGAATGTATCATGTGTGCATCTGTATAGTGTGTATATGTATAAAGTATATCATGTGTGTATAGAATGTATCATATGTGCATATGTATGGAGTGTATCATGTGTGTATAGAATGTATCATACAGTATGTGCATCTGTATGGAGTGTATCATGTGTGCATATGTATTGTGTGTATAGAATGTATCATGTGTGCTTATGTGTTAGAGTTTCATATGGAGTGTATCATGTGTGCATAGGTATTGTGTGTATCTTGTGTGCATATGAATTGAGTGTATCATGTGTGTAAATATATGGAGTGTATCATCTGTGCATATGTATGGAGTGTATCATGTGTGCATATATATGGAGTGTATCAGAGTGTGTATATGTATGGAGTGTGTCATGTGTGCATATGTATTGTGTGTATAGAATGTATCATGTGTGCTTATGTGTTAGAGTTTCATGTGTGTATTTGTATGGAGTGTATAGTTTATCATGTGTGCAAATGTATCATATGTGCATCTGTATGGAGTGTATCATGTGTGCATATGTATAGAGTGTATAATGTGTTCATATGTATGGAGTGTATCAAATGTGCATCTGTATGGAGTGTATCGTGTGCATATGTATGGAGTATATCAGGTGTGTATAGAAGGTATCATGTGTGCATATTTATGGAGTGTATCATGGGTGTATAGAATGTATAGAGTGTCTCATGTGTGCATATGTATTGTGTGTATAGAACGTATCATATGTGACTTGTGATCATGTGTGACTCACCTTTCACACAATGTATGGAGTGTATCATGTGTGCATATGTATGGAGTGTATCTTATGTGCATATGTATTGAGTGTATCATGTGTGTATATGTATGGAGCGTATCATATGTGCATATATATGGAGTGTATCAGGTGTGTATAGAAGGTATCATGTGTGCAAATGTATGGTAAAATGTATGTATGGTGCAAATGTATCATATGTGCATCTGTATGGAGTGTATCATGTGTGCATCTGTATGGAGTGTATCATGTGTGCATATGTATGGAGTGTATCATGTGTGCATATGTATGGAGTGTATCGTGTGCATATGTATGGAGTGTATCAGGTGTGTATAGAATGTATCATGTGTGCATATGTATAAGTGTATCGTGTGCACATAGGTATGGAGTGTATCATGGGTGTATAGAATTTATCATATGTGCATATTTATGGAGTGTATCATGGGTGTATAGAAGGTATAGAGTGTCTCATGTGTGCATATGTATTGTGTGTATAGAACGTATCATATGTGACTTGTGATCATGTGTGACTCACCTTTCACACAATGTATGGAGTGTATCATGTGTGCATATGTATGGAGTGTATCTTATGTGCATATGTATTGAGTGTATCATGTGTGTATATGTATGAAGCGTATCATATGTGCATATATATGGAGTGTATCAGGTGTGTATAGAAGGTATCATGTGTGCAAATGTATGGTAAAATGTATGTATGGTGCAAATGTATCATATGCGCATCTGTATGGAGTGTATCATGTGTGCATCTGTATGGAGTGTATCATGTGTGCATATGTATGGAGTGTATCATGTGTGCATATGTATGGAGTGTATCATGTGCATATGTATGGAGTGTATCAGGTGTGTATAGAATGTATCATGTGTGCATATGTATAAGTGTATCGTGTGTGCATAGGGATGGAGTGTATCATGGGTGTATAGAATGTATAGAATTTATCATGTGTGCATATTTATGGAGTGTATCATGGGTGTATAGAATGTATAGAGTGTCTCATGTGTGCATATGTATTGTGTGTATAGAACGTATCATATGTGCATCTGTATAGAGTGTATCATGTGTGCATATGTATAGAGTTTATAGTGTATATGTATAGAATGTATCATGTCCTTTCGTTGCAAGGGTACATCAACTTCTGGTAGCTCAGTTGGTATGTGACTCACCTTTCACACCAGAGACCCGGGTTCTATTCCAGACCCTGACATGAGTGCATATGTAATGATTGTATATGTATGGATTGTATCATGTGTGTATAGAATGTATCATGTGTGCATATGTATTGTGTGTATAGAATGTATCATATGTGCATCTGTATGGAGTGTATCATGTGTGTATATGTATAAAGTATATAATGTGTGTATAGAATGTATCATATGTAACTCTGTATGGAGTGTATCATGTGTGCATATGTATTGTGTGTATAGAATGTATCATGTGTGCTTATGTGTTAGAGTTTCATGTGTGTATTTGTATGGAGTGTATAGTTTATCATGTGTGCAAATGTATGGTAAAATGTATGTATGGTGCAAATGTATCATATGTGCATCTGTATGGAGTGTATCATGTGTGCATCTGTATGGAGTGTATCATGTGTGCATATGTATGGAGTGTATCAGGTGTGTATAGAATGTATCATGTGTGCATATGTATAAGTGTATCGTGTGTGCATAGGTATGGAGTGTATCATGGGTGTATAGAATGTATAGAATTTATCATGTGTGCATATTTATGGAGTGTATCATGGGTGTATAGAATGTATAGAGTGTCTCATGTGTGCATATGTATTGTGTGTATAGAACGTATCATATGTGCATCTGTATAGAGTGTATCATGTGTGCATATGTATAGAGTTTATAGTGTATATGTATAGAATGTATCATGTCCTTTCGTTGCAAGGGTACATCAACTTCTGGTAGCTCAGTTGGTATGTGACTCACCTTTCACACCAGAGACCCGGGTTCTATTCCAGACCCTGACATGAGTGCATATGTAATGATTGTATATGTATGGCTTGTATCATGTGTGTATAGAATGTATCATGTGTGTATAGAATGTATCATGTGTGCATCTGTATAGTGTGTATATGTATAAAGTATATCATGTGTGTATAGAATGTATCATATGTGCATATGTATGGAGTGTATCATGTGTGTATAGAATGTATCATACAGTATGTGCATCTGTATGGAGTGTATCATGTGTGCATATGTATTGTGTGTATAGAATGTATCATGTGTGCTTATGTGTTAGAGTTTCATATGGAGTGTATCATGTGTGCATAGGTATTGTGTGTATCTTGTGTGCATATGAATTGAGTGTATCATGTGTGTAAATATATGGAGTGTATCATCTGTGCATATGTATGGAGTGTATCATGTGTGCATATATATGGAGTGTATCAGAGTGTGTATATGTATGGAGTGTGTCATGTGTGCATATGTATTGTGTGTATAGAATGTATCATGTGTGCTTATGTGTTAGAGTTTCATGTGTGTATTTGTATGGAGTGTATAGTTTATCATGTGTGCAAATGTATCATATGTGCATCTGTATGGAGTGTATCATGTGTGCATATGTATAGAGTGTATAATGTGTTCATATGTATGGAGTGTATCATATGTGCATCTGTATGGAGTGTATCGTGTGCATATGTATGGAGTATATCAGGTGTGTATAGAAGGTATCATGTGTGCATTTTTATGGAGTGTATCATGGGTGTATAGAATGTATAGAGTGTCTCATGTGTGCATATGTATAGAGTGTATCATGTGTGCATATGTATAGAGTTTATAGTGTATATGTATAGAATGTATCATGTCCTTTCGTTGCAAGGGTACATCAACTTCTGGTAGCTCAGTTGGTATGTGACTCACCTTTCACACCAGAGACCCGGGTTCTATTCCAGACCCTGACATGAGTGCATATGTAATGATTGTATATGTATGGATTGTATCATGTGTGTATAGAATGTATCATGTGTGCATATGTATTGTGTGTATAGAATGTATCATATGTGCATCTGTATGGAGTGTATCATGTGTGTATATGTATAAAGTATATAATGTGTGTATAGAATGTATCATATGTGCATCTTTATGGAGTGTATCATGTGTGCATATGTATTGTGTGTATAGAATGTATCATGTGTGCTTATGTGTTAGAGTTTCATGTGTGTATTTGTATGGAGTGTATAGTTTATCATGTGTGCAAATGTATGGTAAAATGTATGTATGGTGCGAGTGAATGTATCATAGAATGTATCATATGTGCATCTGTATGGAGTGTATCATGTGTGTATATGTATAAAGTATATAATGTGTGTATAGAATGTATCATATGTGCATCTGTATAGAGTGTATCATGTGTGTATATGTATAAAGTATATCATGTGTGTATAGAATGTATCATATGTGCATATGTATGGAGTGTATCATGTGTGTATAGAATGTATCATATGTGCATCTGTATGGAGTGTATCATGTGTGCATATGTATTGTGTGTATAGAATGTATCATGTGTGCTTATGTGTTAGAGTTTCATATGGAGTGTATCATGTGTGCATAGGTATTGTGTGTATCTTGTGTGCATATGAATTGAGTGTATCATGTGTGTAAATATATGGAGTGTATCATCTGTGCATATGTATGGAGTGTATCATGTGTGCATATATATGGAGTGTATCAGAGTGTGTATATGTATGGAGTGTGTCATGTGTGCATATGTATTGTGTGTATAGAATGTATCATGTGTGCTTATGTGTTAGAGTTTCATATGTGCATCTGTATGGAGTGTATCATGTGTGCATATGTATAGAGTGTATAATGTGTTCATATGTATGGAGTGTATCATATGTGCATCTGTATGGAGTGTATCGTGTGCATATGTATGGAGTATATCAGGTGTGTATAGAAGGTATCATGTGTGCATATTTATGGAGTGTATCATGGGTGTATAGAATGTATAGAGTGTCTCATGTGTGCATATGTATTGTGTGTATAGAACGTATCATATGTGCATCTGTATAGAGTGTATCATGTGTGCATATGTATAGAGTTTATAGTGTATATGTATAGAATGTATCATGTCCTTTCGTTGCAAGGGTACATCAACTTCTGGTAGCTCAGTTGGTATGTGACTCACCTTTCACACCAGAGACCCGGGTTCTATTCCAGACCCTGACATGAGTGCATATGTAATGATTGTATCATGTGTGTATAGAATGTATCATGTGTGTATAGAATGTATCATATGTGCATCTGTATGGAGTGTATCATGTGTGTATATGTATAAAGTATATAATGTGTGTATAGAATGTATCATATGTGCATCTGTATGGAGTGTATCATGTGTGCATATGTATTGTGTGTATAGAATGTATCATGTGTGCTTATGTGTTAGAGTTTCATGTGTGTATTTGTATGGAGTGTATAGTTTATCATGTGTGCAAATGTATGGTAAAATGTATGTATGGTGCGAGTGTATCATGTGTGCATCTGTATGGAGTGTATCATGTGTGCATATGTATGGAGTGTATCATGTGTGCATATGTATGGAGTGTATCGTGTGCATATGTATGGAGTGTATCAGGTGTGTATAGAATGTATCATGTGTGCATATGTATAAGTGTATCGTGTGTGCATAGGTATGGAGTGTATTATGGGTGTATAGAATTTATCATGTGTGCATATTTAAGGAGTGTATCATGGGTGTATAGAATGTATAGAGTGTCTCATGTGTGCATATGTATTGTGTGTATAGAATGTATCATTTGTGACTTGTGATCATGTGTGACTCACCTTTCACACAATGTATGGTGCGAGTGTATCTTATGTGCATATGTATTGAGTGTATCATGTGTGTATATGTATGGAGCGTATCATATGTGCATATATATGGAGTGTATCAGGTGTGTATAGAAGGTATCATGTGTGCAAATGTATGGTAAAATGTATGTATGGTGCAAATGTATCATATGTGCATCTGTATGGAGTGTATCATGTGTGCATCTGTATGGAGTGTATCATGTGTGCATATGTATGGAGTGTATCATGTGTGCATATGTATGGAGTGTATCGTGTGCATATGTATGGAGTGTATCAGGTGTGTATAGAATGTATCATGTGTGCATATGTATAAGTGTATCGTGTGTGCATAGGTATGGAGTGTATCATGGGTGTATAGAATGTATAGAATTTATCATGTGTGCATATTTATGGAGTGTATCATGGGTGTATAGAATGTATAGAGTGTCTCATGTGTGCATATGTATTGTGTGTATAGAACGTATCATATGTGCATCTGTATAGAGTGTATCATGTGTGCATATGTATAGAGTTTATAGTGTATATGTATAGAATGTATCATGTCCTTTCGTTGCAAGGGTACATCAACTTCTGGTAGCTCAGTTGGTATGTGACTCACCTTTCACACCAGAGACCCGGGTTCTATTCCAGACCCTGACATGAGTGCATATGTAATGATTGTATATGTATGGATTGTATCATGTGTGTATAGAATGTATCATGTGTGCATATGTATTGTGTGTATAGAATGTATCATATGTGCATCTGTATGGAGTGTATCATGTGTGTATATGTATAAAGTATATAATGTGTGTATAGAATGTATCATATGTGCATCTGTATGGAGTGTATCATGTGTGCATATGTATTGTGTGTATAGAATGTATCATGTGTGCTTATGTGTTAGAGTTTCATGTGTGTATTTGTATGGAGTGTATAGTTTATCATGTGTGCAAATGTATGGTAAAATGTATGTATGGTGCAAATGTATCATATGTGCATCTGTATGGAGTGTATCATGTGTGCATCTGTATGGAGTGTATCATGTGTGCATATGTATGGAGTGTATCATGTGTGCATATGTATGGAGTGTATCGTGTGCATATGTATGGAGTGTATCAGGTGTGTATAGAATGTATCATGTGTGCATATGTATAAGTGTATCGTGTGTGCATAGGTATGGAGTGTATCATGGGTGTATAGAATTTATCATGTGTGCATATTTATGGAGTGTATCATGGGTGTATAGAATGTATAGAGTGTCTCATGTGTGCATATGTATTGTGTGTATAGAACGTATCATATGTGACTTGTGATCATGTGTGACTCACCTTTCACACAATGTATGGAGTGTATCGTGTGCATATGTATGGAGTGTATCTTATGTGCATATGTATTGAGTGTATCATGTGTGTATATGTATGGAGCGTATCATATGTGCATATATATGGAGTGTATCAGGTGTGTATAGAAGGTATCATGTGTGCAAATGTATGGTAAAATGTATGTATGGTGCAAATGTATCATATGTGCATCTGTATGGAGTGTATCATGTGTGCATCTGTATGGAGTGTATCATGTGTGCATCTGTATGGAGTGTATCATGTGTGCATATGTATGGAGTGTATCATGTGCATATGTATGGAGTGTATCAGGTGTGTATAGAATGTATCATGTGTGCATATGTATAAGTGTATCGTGTGTGCATAGGTATGGAGTGTATCATGGGTGTATAGAATGTATAGAATTTATCATGTGTGCATATTTATGGAGTGTATCATGGGTGTATAGAATGTATAGAGTGTCTCATGTGTGCATATGTATTGTGTGTATAGAACGTATCATATGTGCATCTGTATAGAGTGTATCATGTGTGCATATGTATAGAGTTTATAGTGTATATGTATAGAATGTATCATGTCCTTTCGTTGCAAGGGTACATCAACTTCTGGTAGCTCAGTTGGTATGTGACTCACCTTTCACACCAGAGACCCGGGTTCTATTCCAGACCCTGACATGAGTGCATATGTAATGATTGTATATGTATGGATTGTATCATGTGTGTATAGAATGTATCATGTGTGCATATGTATTGTGTGTATAGAATGTATCATATGTGCATCTGTATGGAGTGTATCATATGTGTATATGTATAAAGTATATAATGTGTGTATAGAATGTATCATATGTGCATCTGTATGGAGTGTATCATGTGTGCATATGTATAGAATGTATCATGTGTGCTTATGTGTTAGAGTTTCATGTGTGTATTTGTATGGAGTGTATAGTTTATCATGTGTGCAAATGTATCATATGTGCATCTGTATGGAGTGTATCATGTGTGCATCTGTATGGAGTGTATCGTGTGCATATGTATGGTGTGTATAGAATGTATCATGTGTGCTTATGTATAAGTGTATCGTGTGTGCATAGGTATGGAGTGTATCATGGGTGTATAGAATTTATCATGTGTGCATCTGTATGGACTGTCTCATGTGTGTATATGTATAGAATGTACCATGTCCTTTCGTTGCAAGGGTACATTAAGTTCTGGTAGCTCAGTTGGTATATGACTCACCTTTCACACAATGTATGGAGTGTATCATGTGTGTATATGTATGGAGCGTATCATATGTGCTTATATATGGAGTGTATCAGGTGTGTATAGAAGGTATCATGTTTGCAAATGTATGGTAAAATGTATGTATGGTGCAAATGTATCATATGTGCATCTGTATGGAGTGTATCATGTGTGCATCTGTATGGAGTGTATCGTGTGCATATGTATGGAGTGTATCAGGTGTGTATAGAATGTATCATGTGTGCATATGTATAAGTGTATCGTGTGTGCATATTTATGGAGTGTATCATGGGTGTATAGAATGTATAGAGTGTCTCATGTGTGCATATGTATTGTGTGTATAGAACGTATCATATGTGCATCTGTATAGAGTGTATCATGTGTGTATATGTATAAAGTATATCATGTGTGTATAGAATGTATCATATGTGCATATGTATGGAGTGTATCATGTGTGTATAGAATGTATCATATGTGCATCTGTATGGAGTGTATCATGTGTGCATATGTATTGTGTGTATAGAATGTATCATGTGTGCTTATGTGTTAGAGTTTCATATGGAGTGTATCATGTGTGCATAGGTATTGTGTGTATATTGTGTGCATATGAATTGAGTGTATCATGTGTGTAAATATATGGAGTGTATCATCTGTGCATATGTATGGAGTGTATCATGTGTGCATATATATGGAGTGTATCAGAGTGTGTATATGTATGGAGTGTGTCATGTGTGCATATGTATTGTGTGTATAGAATGTATCATGTGTGCTTATGTGTTAGAGTTTCATGTGTGTATTTGTATGGAGTGTATAGTTTATCATGTGTGCAAATGTATCATATGTGCATCTGTATGGAGTGTATCATGTGTGCATATGTATAGAGTGTATAATGTGTTCATATGTATGGAGTGTATCATATGTGCATCTGTATGGAGTGTATCGTGTGCATATGTATGGAGTATATCAGGTGTGTATAGAAGGTATCATGTGTGCATATTTATGGAGTGTATCATGGGTGTATAGAATGTATAGAGTGTCTCATGTGTGCATATGTATTGTGTGTATAGAACGTATCATATGTGCATCTGTATAGAGTGTATCATGTGTGCATATGTATAGAGTTTATAGTGTATATGTATAGAATGTATCATGTCCTTTCGTTGCAAGGGTACATCAACTTCTGGTAGCTCAGTTGGTATGTGACTCACCTTTCACACCAGAGACCCGGGTTCTATTCCAGACCCTGACATGAGTGCATATGTAATGATTGTATATGTATGGATTGTATCATGTGTGTATAGAATGTATCATGTGTGCATATGTATTGTGTGTATAGAATGTATCATATGTGCATCTGTATGGAGTGTATCATGTGTGCATATGTATTGTGTGTATAGAATGTATCATGTGTGCTTATGTGTTAGAGTTTCATGTGTGTATTTGTATGGAGTGTATAGTTTATCATGTGTGCAAATGTATGGTAAAATGTATGTATGGTGCGAGTGTATCATGTGTGTATATGTATAAAGTATATAATGTGTGTATAGAATGTATCATATGTGCATCTGTATGGAGTGTATCATGTGTGCATATGTATTGTGTGTATAGAATGTATCATGTGTGCTTATGTGTTAGAGTTTCATGTGTGTATTTGTATGGAGTGTATAGTTTATCATGTGTGCAAATGTATGGTAAAATGTATGTATGGTGCGAGTGTATCATGTGTGCATCTGTATGGAGTGTATCATGTGTGCATATGTATGGAGTGTATCATGTGTGCATATGTATGGAGTGTATCGTGTGTATCAGGTGTGTATAGAATGTATCATGTGTGCATATGTATAAGTGTATCGTGTGTGCATAGGTATGGAGTGTATCATGGGTGTATATAATTTATCATGTGTGCATATTTAAGGAGTGTATCATGGGTGTATAGAATGTATAGAGTGTCTCATGTGTGCATATGTATTGTGTGTATAGAACGTATCATTTGTGACTTGTGATCATGTGTGACTCACCTTTCACACAATGTATGGAGTGTATCATGTATGGAGTGTATCTTATGTGCATATGTATTGAGTGTATCATGTGTGTATATGTATGAAGCGTATCATATGTGCATATATATGGAGTGTATCAGGTGTGTATAGAAGGTATCATGTGTGCAAATGTATGGTAAAATGTATGTATGGTGCAAATGTATCATATGCGCATCTGTATGGAGTGTATCATGTGTGCATCTGTATGGAGTGTATCATGTGTGCATATGTATGGAGTGTATCATGTGTGCATATGTATGGAGTGTATCATGTGCATATGTATGGAGTGTATCAGGTGTGTATAGAATGTATCATGTGTGCATATGTATAAGTGTATCGTGTGTGCATAGGGATGGAGTGTATCATGGGTGTATAGAATGTATAGAATTTATCATGTGTGCATATTTATGGAGTGTATCATGGGTGTATAGAATGTATAGAGTGTCTCATGTGTGCATATGTATTGTGTGTATAGAACGTATCATATGTGCATCTGTATAGAGTGTATCATGTGTGCATATGTATAGAGTTTATAGTGTATATGTATAGAATGTATCATGTCCTTTCGTTGCAAGGGTACATCAACTTCTGGTAGCTCAGTTGGTATGTGACTCACCTTTCACACCAGAGACCCGGGTTCTATTCCAGACCCTGACATGAGTGCATATGTAATGATTGTATATGTATGGATTGTATCATGTGTGTATAGAATGTATCATGTGTGCATATGTATTGTGTGTATAGAATGTATCATATGTGCATCTGTATGGAGTGTATCATGTGTGTATATGTAAAAAGTATATAATGTGTGTATAGAATGTATCATATGTGCATCTGTATGGAGTGTATCATGTGTGCATATGTATTGTGTGTATAGAATGTATCATGTGTGCTTATGTGTTAGAGTTTCATGTGTGTATTTGTATGGAGTGTATAGTTTATCATGTGTGCAAATGTATCATATGTGCATCTGTATGGAGTGTATCATGTGTGCATGTGTATAATGTGTTCATATGTATGGAGTGTATCATATGTGCATCTGTATGGAGTGTATCGTGTGCATATGTATGGTGTGTATAGAATGTATCATGTGTGCTTATGTATAAGTGTATCGTGTGTGCATAGGTATGGAGTGTATCATGGGTGTATAGAATTTATCATGTGTGCATCTGTATGGACTGTCTCATGTGTGTATATGTATAGAATGTACCATGTCCTTTCGTTGCAAGGGTACATTAAGTTCTGGTAGCTCAGTTGGTATATGACTCACCTTTCACACAATGTATGGAGTGTATCATGTGTGTATATGTATGGAGCGTATCATATGTGCATATATATGGAGTGTATCAGGTGTGTATAGAAGGTATCATGTTTGCAAATGTATGGTAAAATGTATGTATGGTGCAAATGTATCATATGTGCATCTGTATGGAGTGTATCATGTGTGCATCTGTATGGAGTGTATCATGTGTGCATATGTATGGAGTGTATCATGTGTGCATATGTATGGAGTGTATCGTGTGCATATGTATGGAGTGTATCAGGTGTGTATAGAATGTATCATGTGTGCATATGTATAAGTGTATCGTGTGTGCATATTTATGGAGTGTATCATGGGTGTATAGAATGTATAGAGTGTCTCATGTGTGCATATGTATTGTGTGTATAGAACGTATCATATGTGCATCTGTATAGAGTGTATCATGTGTGTATATGTATAAAGTATATCATGTGTGTATAGAATGTATCATATGTGCATATGTATGGAGTGTATCATGTGTGTATAGAATGTATCATATGTGCATCTGTATGGAGTGTATCATGTGTGCATATGTATTGTGTGTATAGAATGTATCATGTGTGCTTATGTGTTAGAGTTTCATATGGAGTGTATCATGTGTGCATAGGTATTGTGTGTATCTTGTGTGCATATGAATTGAGTGTATCATGTGTGTAAATATATGGAGTGTATCATCTGTGCATATGTATGGAGTGTATCATGTGTGCATATATATGGAGTGTATCAGAGTGTGTATATGTATGAAGTGTGTCATGTGTGCATATGTATTGTGTGTATAGAATGTATCATGTGTGCTTATGTATGGAGTGTATCATGTGTGTATAGAATGTATCATATGTGCATCTGTATGGAGTGTATCATGTGTGCATATGTATTGTGTGTATAGAATGTATCATGTGTGCTTATGTGTTTAGAGTTTCATATGGAGTGTATCATGTGTGCATAGGTATTGTGTGTATCTTGTGTGCATATGAATTGAGTGTATCATGTGTGTAAATATATGGAGTGTATCATCTGTGCATATGTATGGAGTGTATCATGTGTGCATATATATGGAGTGTATCAGAGTGTGTATATGTATGAAGTGTGTCATGTGTGCATATGTATTGTGTGTATAGAATGTATCATGTGTGCTTATGTGTTAGAGTTTCATGTGTGTATTTGTATGGAGTGTATAGTTTATCATGTGTGCAAATGTATCATATGTGCATCTGTATGGAGTGTATCATGTGTGCATATGTATAGAGTGTATAATGTGTTCATATGTATGGAGTGTATCATATGTGCATCTGTATGGAGTGTATCATGTGTGCATAT
Organism: Danio aesculapii; assembly: GCF_903798145.1. NCBI lineage: Eukaryota > Metazoa > Chordata > Actinopteri > Cypriniformes > Danionidae > Danio > Danio aesculapii. The sequence goes on along the minus strand of NC_079437.1, from coordinate 40,445,888 downwards.
GTATGGAGTGTATCATGTGTGCATATGTATGGAGTGTATCATGTGTGCATATGTATGGAGTGTATCGTGTGCATATGTATGGAGTGTATCAGGTGTGTATAGAATGTATCATGTGTGCATACGTATAAGTGTATCGTGTGTGCATAGGTATGGAGTGTATCATGGGTGTATATAATTTATCATGTGTGCATATTTAAGGAGTGTATCATGGGTGTATAGAATGTATAGAGTGTCTCATGTGTGCATATGTATTGTGTGTATAGAACGTATCATTTGTGACTTGTGATCATGTGTGACTCACCTTTCACACAATGTATGGAGTGTATCATGTATGGAGTGTATCTTATGTGCATATGTATTGAGTGTATCATGTGTGTATATGTATGAAGCGTATCATATGTGCATATATATGGAGTGTATCAGGTGTGTATAGAAGGTATCATGTGTGCAAATGTATGGTAAAATGTATGTATGGTGCAAATGTATCATATGCGCATCTGTATGGAGTGTATCATGTGTGCATCTGTATGGAGTGTATCATGTGTGCATATGTATGGAGTGTATCATGTGTGCATATGTATGGAGTGTATCATGTGCATATGTATGGAGTGTATCAGGTGTGTATAGAATGTATCATGTGTGCATATTTATGGAGTGTATCATGGGTGTATAGAATGTATAGAGTGTCTCATGTGTGCATATGTATTGTGTGTATAGAACGTATCATATGTGCATCTGTATAGAGTGTATCATGTGTGCATATGTATAGAGTTTATAGTGTATATGTATAGAATGTATCATGTCCTTTCGTTGCAAGGGTACATCAACTTCTGGTAGCTCAGTTGGTATGTGACTCACCTTTCACACCAGAGACCCGGGTTCTATTCCAGACCCTGACATGAGTGCATATGTAATGATTGTATATGTATGGATTGTATCATGTGTGTATAGAGTGTATCATGTGTGCATATGTATAGAGTTTATAGTGTATATGTATAGAATGTATCATGTCCTTTCGTTGCAAGGGTACATCAACTTCTGGTAGCTCAGTTGGTATGTGACTCACCTTTCACACCAGAGACCCGGGTTCTATTCCAGACCCTGACATGAGTGCATATGTAATGATTGTATATGTATGGATTGTATCATGTGTGTATAGAATGTATCATGTGTGCATATGTATTGTGTGTATAGAATGTATCATATGTGCATCTGTATGGAGTGTATCATGTGTGTATATGTAAAAAGTATATAATGTGTGTATAGAATGTATCATATGTGCATCTGTATGGAGTGTATCATGTGTGCATATGTATTGTGTGTATAGAATGTATCATGTGTGCTTATGTGTTAGAGTTTCATGTGTGTATTTGTATGGAGTGTATAGTTTATCATGTGTGCAAATGTATCATATGTGCATCTGTATGGAGTGTATCATGTGTGCATGTGTATAATGTGTTCATATGTATGGAGTGTATCATATGTGCATCTGTATGGAGTGTATCGTGTGCATATGTATGGTGTGTATAGAATGTATCATGTGTGCTTATGTATAAGTGTATCGTGTGTGCATAGGTATGGAGTGTATCATGGGTGTATAGAATTTATCATGTGTGCATCTGTATGGACTGTCTCATGTGTGTATATGTATAGAATGTACCATGTCCTTTCGTTGCAAGGGTACATTAAGTTCTGGTAGCTCAGTTGGTATATGACTCACCTTTCACACAATGTATGGAGTGTATCATGTGTGTATATGTATGGAGCGTATCATATGTGCATATATATGGAGTGTATCAGGTGTGTATAGAAGGTATCATGTTTGCAAATGTATGGTAAAATGTATGTATGGTGCAAATGTATCATATGTGCATCTGTATGGAGTGTATCATGTGTGCATCTGTATGGAGTGTATCATGTGTGCATATGTATGGAGTGTATCATGTGTGCATATGTATGGAGTGTATCGTGTGCATATGTATGGAGTGTATCAGGTGTGTATAGAATGTATCATGTGTGCATATGTATAAGTGTATCGTGTGTGCATATTTATGGAGTGTATCATGGGTGTATAGAATGTATAGAGTGTCTCATGTGTGCATATGTATTGTGTGTATAGAACGTATCATATGTGCATCTGTATAGAGTGTATCATGTGTGTATATGTATAAAGTATATCATGTGTGTATAGAATGTATCATATGTGCATATGTATGGAGTGTATCATGTGTGTATAGAATGTATCATATGTGCATCTGTATGGAGTGTATCATGTGTGCATATGTATTGTGTGTATAGAATGTATCATGTGTGCTTATGTGTTAGAGTTTCATATGGAGTGTATCATGTGTGCATAGGTATTGTGTGTATCTTGTGTGCATATGAATTGAGTGTATCATGTGTGTAATATATGGAGTGTATCATCTGTGCATATGTATGGAGTGTATCATGTGTGCATATATATGGAGTGTATCAGAGTGTGTATATGTATGAAGTGTGTCATGTGTGCATATGTATTGTGTGTATAGAATGTATCATGTGTGCTTATGTATGGAGTGTATCATGTGTGTATAGAATGTATCATATGTGCATCTGTATGGAGTGTATCATGTGTGCATATGTATTGTGTGTATAGAATGTATCATGTGTGCTTATGTGTTAGAGTTTCATATGGAGTGTATCATGTGTGCATAGGTATTGTGTGTATCTTGTGTGCATATGAATTGAGTGTATCATGTGTGTAAATATATGGAGTGTATCATCTGTGCATATGTATGGAGTGTATCATGTGTGCATATATATGGAGTGTATCAGAGTGTGTATATGTATGAAGTGTGTCATGTGTGCATATGTATTGTGTGTATAGAATGTATCATGTGTGCTTATGTGTTAGAGTTTCATGTGTGTATTTGTATGGAGTGTATAGTTTATCATGTGTGCAAATGTATCATATGTGCATCTGTATGGAGTGTATCATGTGTGCATATGTATAGAGTGTATAATGTGTTCATATGTATGGAGTGTATCATATGTGCATCTGTATGGAGTGTATCATGTGTGCATATGTATGGAGTGTATCATGTGTGCATATGTATGGAGTGTATCATGTGTGCATATGTATGGAGTGTATCGTGTGCATATGTATGGAGTGTATCAGGTGTGTATAGAATGTATCATGTGTGCATACGTATAAGTGTATCGTGTGTGCATAGGTATGGAGTGTATCATGGGTGTATATAATTTATCATGTGTGCATATTTAAGGAGTGTATCATGGGTGTATAGAATGTATAGAGTGTCTCATGTGTGCATATGTATTGTGTGTATAGAACGTATCATTTGTGACTTGTGATCATGTGTGACTCACCTTTCACACAATGTATGGAGTGTATCATGTATGGAGTGTATCTTATGTGCATATGTATTGAGTGTATCATGTGTGTATATGTATGAAGCGTATCATATGTGCATATATATGGAGTGTATCAGGTGTGTATAGAAGGTATCATGTGTGCAAATGTATGGTAAAATGTATGTATGGTGCAAATGTATCATATGCGCATCTGTATGGAGTGTATCATGTGTGCATCTGTATGGAGTGTATCATGTGTGCATATGTATGGAGTGTATCATGTGTGCATATGTATGGAGTGTATCATGTGCATATGTATGGAGTGTATCAGGTGTGTATAGAATGTATCATGTGTGCATATTTATGGAGTGTATCATGGGTGTATAGAATGTATAGAGTGTCTCATGTGTGCATATGTATTGTGTGTATAGAACGTATCATATGTGCATCTGTATAGAGTGTATCATGTGTGCATATGTATAGAGTTTATAGTGTATATGTATAGAATGTATCATGTCCTTTCGTTGCAAGGGTACATCAACTTCTGGTAGCTCAGTTGGTATGTGACTCACCTTTCACACCAGAGACCTGGGTTCTATTCCAGACCCTGACATGAGTGCATATGTAATGATTGTATATGTATGGATTGTATCATGTGTGTATAGAATGTATCATGTGTGCATATGTATTGTGTGTATAGAATGTATCATATGTGCATCTGTATGGAGTGTATCATGTGTGTATATGTATAAAGTATATAATGTGTGTATAGAATGTATCATATGTAACTCTGTATGGAGTGTATCATGTGTGCATATGTATTGTGTGTATAGAATGTATCATGTGTGCTTATGTGTTAGAGTTTCATGTGTGTATTTGTATGGAGTGTATAGTTTATCATGTGTGCAAATGTATGGTAAAATGTATGTATGGTGCAAATGTATCATATGTGCATCTGTATGGAGTGTATCATGTGTGCATCTGTATGGAGTGTATCATGTGTGCATATGTATGGAGTGTATCAGGTGTGTATAGAATGTATCATGTGTGCATATGTATAAGTGTATCGTGTGTGCATAGGTATGGAGTGTATCATGGGTGTATAGAATGTATAGAATTTATCATGTGTGCATATTTATGGAGTGTATCATGGGTGTATAGAATGTATAGAGTGTCTCATGTGTGCATATGTATTGTGTGTATAGAACGTATCATATGTGCATCTGTATAGAGTGTATCATGTGTGCATATGTATAGAGTTTATAGTGTATATGTATAGAATGTATCATGTCCTTTCGTTGCAAGGGTACATCAACTTCTGGTAGCTCAGTTGGTATGTGACTCACCTTTCACACCAGAGACCCGGGTTCTATTCCAGACCCTGACATGAGTGCATATGTAATGATTGTATATGTATGGATTGTATCATGTGTGCATATGTATTGTGTGTATAGAATGTATCATATGTGCATCTGTATAGAGTGTATCATGTGTGCATATGTATAGAGTTTATAGTGTATATGTATAGAATGTATCATGTCCTTTCGTTGCAAGGGTACATAAACTTCTGGTAGCTCAGTTGGTATGTGACTCACCTTTCACACCAGAGACCCGGGTTCTATTCCAGACCCTGACATGAGTGCATATGTAATGATTGTATATGTATGGCTTGTATCATGTGTGTATAGAATGTATCATGTGTGCATATGTATTGTGTGTATAGAATGTATCATGTGTGCATCTGTATAGTGTGTATATGTATAAAGTATATCATGTGTGTATAGAATGTATCATATGTGCATATGTATGGAGTGTATCATGTGTGTATAGAATGTATCATATGTGCATCTGTATGGAGTGTATCATGTGTGCATATGTATTGTGTGTATAGAATGTATCATGTGTGCTTATGTGTTAGAGTTTCATGTGTGTATTTGTATGGAGTGCAAATGTATCAAGGGTACATTAAGTTCTGGTAGCTCAGTTGGTACTCACATGTGTGTATATGTATAGAATGTATCATGTCCTTTCGTTGCAAGGGAACATCAACTTCTGGTTGCTCAGTAGGTATGTGATTCACTTTTCACGCCAGAGACCGGGGTTCTATTCCAGACCCTGACATGAGTGTATATGCATAGTGTACAAATGTAATGATTGTATATGTACGGAGTGTATCATGTGTGTATAGAATGTGCATATGTATAGAGTGTATCATGTCCTTTCGTTACGTGGGTACATCAACCTCTGGTAGCTCAGTAGGTATGTGACTCATCTTTCACGCTTGAGACCCGGGTTCTATCCCAGACCCTGACATGTGTGTATATGTATGGAGTTATTATGTATTTGTATGGAGTATATCATGTGTGCGCATATGTATGAAGCATATCATGCATGCATATGTATGGAGTGCATCATGTGTGCATAAGTATGGTGTGTATATGTATAGAGTGTATAATCAACTGTATATATGGAGTCTGCCTTGTCTGCATATGTAGAGAGGGTATCCTGTGTGCATATGTAGCTCAATGATACGTCACTCACCTCTCCCGCCAGAGACCCGGGTTCTATTCCAGACCATGACAAGTGTGTATGTGTGCATATGTATAGAGTGTGTATTTGTATCATGTGTGCAAGCAAGTTGCTTTTCGTTGTATGTGTTCATCAACTCACAGCAGCTCATTGGTTATGTGACTCACCTTTATCCCTGACTTGTGTGTATATGTTTGGTCTCTCATGTGTATATATATATATAGTATATATCATGTGTGCGCATGTATGGAGTGCATCATGTGTGCATAATCATTTACTGGAATCTTCTAGAAATACTTATTTCTGCTTTGCATTACAGTGCGTTTTGGTTCTGTCAATGTAATTCAATGAATTATGCTACTCATATGCTTTCATATTTAGACAGCTTTTAAACACTGTTTGCTTTTAGAGAATTTAAATGTCAGTTTAATATCAATCTAAAAAGTTCAGTACAAACATTACTGCTTTTATCAATGGCATGTTGTCACAAGTTGCTAGGCAACAAAAACAACCAATTGTAGACAATCCTATTTTCCAAAGTAATTCAGTTCGTGGACTTCAGAAGATACACTTTGCAGGTCTGTTCTTAATAGGATGCATCCTCTGAATTTAAATACAGCTTACGCGTTCAGACCTTATGTTTCCAAAGTTATTATGTTGCACACCTTTTCCAGTTTAGTTGTTTTAATCTGTATGAGTATTTATTACCCACAGTCTGTACAGTTGTCACATATTTAAATTATATATTTTTTACTTTTCTTTTACTCAAGATTTTCTCACATGGCCCAGATTGAAAATGGATGGATGGTTTTTAAAATGTATTCATTTTGTCTGTTCTATTTTTATAATTGATGTTTATCTTCTGTGTTCATTCATTTTCTTTTCGGCTTAGTCTCTTTATTAATCTGGGGTTGCCACGGTGGACAGCTGCAACCCATCACTGGGAAACACCCATACACTCTCATTCACACACGTACACTACTGACAATTTGGCTTACCCAATTCACTTATACCATGTCTTTGGACTGTGGGGGAAACTGAAGCACCCGGAGGAAACCCACGCAAACACGGGGAGAACATACAAACTCCTCACAGAAATGCCAACTGACCCAGCTGGGGCTCGAACCAGCGACCTTCTTGCTGTGAGGCGACAGTGCTTCCCATTGAGCCACCGCGCTGCCCCATCTCCTGTATTTCATTTTTAAATTAATACATGAATGAATTTCAGAAGTGCTGCATAAGATCCGCTTCTTGTCTTGTATGGATCTCATTGACAAATTAATAAACTTCAAAATCAGAGACAAAATGACTAAGATGACAAGGAGATGTATAAGCAAAAAATGTTGTGTCGTATAGGTGTTTCGTCCAAACTGATCCAGCGTTTTGAAAGACTGAAACTATTATTTTAAACTGGGTCCCAGAATGGGTACATCTGAAAATAACACCTTGGCATTTTTATGTGTACAGCCAATCTGTATATTTGTGAAATTATAATATCACATCAGTCCATGTCTCAACACTATAATACAATGGTTTTAGTCAGTTTCAGTCAATGTACACAATTATATTTTTTCAGATGACTATGTTTAAATTATTTTTTTTGGATGAGGCAAAAAAAGATAGGATAGGAAAAGTTCTGGCTTAGCCTAAAACACTATGTTCATGTAAAATAAACTTAATAATCTTCCTTTAATTTAAATCTTTAAAACAACAACAACCTATACGCCTATTTCTTATTTGTTATTATTATTCCATCTTAAATATCTTTTCAGCTACATTACTTCAATCTTCAGTGTAATAATCATAATTGAAAATTCATTCTAATGTTCATCTGCTGTCTAAGAAATATTATTAGTGTTGAAAATGTATGCCTAATATATTTTTGCATAAACCATAATAATGTTTTTTCATGTGGCGCAGTGGGTAGCGCTGTTGCCTCAAAGCAAGATGATCCTTGGTTCGAGCCGTCAGCTGGCATTTCTGTGTGGAATTTGCATGTTCTCTCCCTATTCGCGTGGGTTTCCTCCGAGTGCTCTGGTTTCCCCTACAAGTCTAAAGACATGCACTATAGGTGAATAGGCTAAATTGTCCGTAGTGAATGAGTGTGTTTGTTTCCCAGTGATGGGTTGCAGCTGGAAGGGCATCCGCTGTGTAAAACATATGCTGGATAAATTGGCGGTTCATTCCGCTGTGGCAACCCCGGATTAATAAAGGGACTAAGCTGAAAAGAAACTGAATGAATGCATGTTTTATGTCTCTGATATATAAGATTTTAAAATGTGTTCGTTAATTATTGCTATATAGATATGCATCATGCATTTAAAATCCTGAAGTGCATTAACGCGTGTTTCTTTAAAGCAGTATCCTAATGAAAGCGGTTGCCTTGACAGACTGGAGGCTCACAGACCGATTCAAACGCTGTGTGGGTGGGAGAATGACAGCGGCTCTGTTCCTCTTCACCTTGTGCAGGAGGATATTTTCACCGGAGAACCCAAACAACACACGGACGATGAAACGGTTTTCTGTGTAGAGAAGAAGGCTTACGGTTGCACGGAGGAACATGCGAATCATAGCGCAAAGACGCATCTGACTGTTCGGGGGTAAGATTTAACCTGTTGTCTGTGATGACTGGATCGCTTTTGTATAAAAATGATGCATGAGCGCTGCTAGATGAATAATAGAAATATGTGCTGCGATAACAAGACAAGGCACGGTAAATAAAGCAGATATCGAGTTTTGTGTAAATAAGTATTTCTCCAAAGAGTGAACATTTTGATAAGAAAAAAGTGATGTGTCCACGGGAAGGCGTGTGTTGATATACAGCTGTTTTTATTAGCCTTGCAGCTAGCGTTGATTAAACATGTTAGCTAAGTAGATTAGTTTATTTAGCATATTTGCCCTCATGAAAAGTAAGCTAACCATCGTGTGTAAGTGGAAAGTAGCCTATTTATCGTAGTTAAACCAATTATATCCAACAATTAACCTTGTTTAATGGCTAAATTAGCCATAGTTTATAACCTAGGCATTTTTATTAATATGGTTGTACAGAAAAGGTAATGGGAAAAGTAATTAATACTCAAGAAAACATGAGTACTATATTTTTTACTACAATAAAAACCATGATATACCGGTACAAAAGTTTTCATAAACTGCATTTGGATTCTGACAAAGTCCCCTGCATCTTGTTTTGTAAAAACTCAAATTCTCACACAAACTTCACTTATTACATTAGGTTATACACAAATACACAACAATGCATACGAGAATCAGGGTCTTTTATTTTCTGTACTTCATTTGCATTCATCAGCTCTCTTTATCCTTTTAGAAAGCTTTTTTATAATTTAATAAATATTTATAAATGCTATTATTATGTCTTTACTGCTCATCAGTAGTAAATAGGAGGAGTCTATAATGATTGACAGTTCAGTAGCAGGTGCTGACCCTGCCTTTTATTTGCATGTTGATATGCTATATCTTAGTTAAACAACATGAGTCACTGTGATAATATGGACTGCACGACAGCTTGGTGAATATGTCGTACATCTTTGTTTGCTTACAAAGTTAAATGATCGACAGTTTGACGCTGAACATTTCCAGTTGGTTTATTCACTATTTACACAAAGAAACACGGTCAGACGAGGCACAAAATGTGGCCAGCCGCTCTCTAGTCAGTGACGTAACACTGATATCAAAGATTGCTTTTCTTTTGAAGCAGTCGTGCACTGCTGGCCCCATCCTCCTTCAAAGACATTGGCAGATTTCCAAGACGAAGAAAATTTCAATATCATGTGGCATCCTGGCCAAGGCTCTGCTTGCTGGAAGAGGCTGATTTGCATTAGGAAAATAGATTTTTATTTGGAGAGCATCTGACTGTCCTTTCCTAAAATAAACCACACAGAAATGCAGTATATCCCTTGACAATACATGAGTAGTGATGCACATGCATTCGAATGCAAATAGAAATAAAAAAGGATATTACTTTGCAGCATGTAGCCAAAAGTGAAATGTCAAATGGCATGGCTGACTTCACAGACAGTGGCTCGAGGCGGCTCTTCACATGCTGTTATTACATTTCAGTGTTCGGTCACTAGAGCCAATTGGACATCACAGGGTCCTTTCATCTCAGTGAATTATAACAATATAAGAGAGTACAATCAAAAGTTATTATGCCCATAAAGTGTGTATTGAACTTGATGTGCATCAGAGATGCTTGCAAAACTAAAATAAAACATGCATGGAACCATGCTTAGATATTGTTTATTTGTTGAAGACGTTAAGATTAATATGTGATAATTATGTTTGAGTAGAGGACAATAGTTTTATAATAAACTATATTAAAGAGATAGTCAAAAAAAGGAAAATTTACCCACTATTTACTCACATAAAAGTGATTCCAAACCTTTGTGAGTTTATTAGATAATTTGTAGAAAGCTGAAAACCTGTAACCATTGACTTATATACGTAGTAGGAAAAACAAATACTTTGGAAGTCAGTGGTTACAGTTTTTCAGCTTTCTTCAAAATATATAGTGTTCAACAGAATAAAGAAACTCACAAAGGTTTGGAACAAGTGAAGGGTGATTAAATTAGGACAAAAGTTTCAATTTTGGGTGAACTATCCCTTTAAAATAATGTTTAAATACATTTACTTTAAATGCACAACATTTGAAAATGTAAAAAATTATTATAATTTTAATGATCACCACACAGCAAGAAGGTTGCTGGTTCGAAGGGCAGCTGGAAGGGCATCCGCTGCATAAAAAATATCCTGAATAAGTTGGTGGTTCATTCCGCTGTGGTGACCACTTATTAATAAACGGACTAAGCTGAAAAGAAAACGAATTAATGAATATATAGTTTTTCAAATTTACTTGTTCAAACTACTTATTTCAGATGAGCTGAAACAACACAATTCTTGAGATTTCATTGGGACAACTTATTTTTTTATGTTCAATCCACTTAAATTTGTTAAAAGGGTTAAGTTAACTTAATCAATTTGTGTTGGGACAACATGAATGAATTGTGTGAAACCCTGCATTTTTTACAGTGAATGAATGAATGAATTTAAAATGTAAGATTTATTTTATTTAACAGGGACAATGCTCATTAATCAACTGTAAAACTGTAAATAAGCCAGATTTAGCCACAAGGGCTAATTTTCATCTGTTGCCCCTTGCCAGATTTTAAAAAGGCAACCTAACATCAAAAAACACATTATTACACATACAATAACAGTAAAGCTACATACACCAAAAGGACAAAACATATAAGAATTTCGAAAGACCTAGAGAAAAGAATTACACATGATCACAAACTTGATTTGCTTTTAGCTATTTCTTTAACTTGTATTTAAATGTTGAGTAATTTGTAATACCCTTTAAATCAATAGGGTGTGGGTTTCAGAAATTACTGGCTCTAACTGAGAAGACTGACCGTGCAAAAATTGTACGTCTAAACAGCACAGCACAGTCTCCTCTAGTAATAGATTGTGTTGCTCTGCCATTATTATTCTTCTGCGTCTCAAACTCACATAATGGAGGTGGAGCACATCCATCTAAAATTTTAAAAATCACACAAGCATCAGCCAAAATGTCATATTATCAAAGCTCAATAAATAATGTTGTGTGTTACATTATAATGGTGATACCTAATAGTCTTCTGATCAAACACTGTAAGTGTCTGTTTATAAAGTGATTCAACTGATTAAACTGTTTTACTGGTGTGTGACCAACAAGTAAGACAAGATGTAACATGAGGAAAAGTCATAGAGTGCATAAAACGTTTTACTGCTTCTTTAGTCCAGTGAGGTCATATGTGCCTGAATAAGTCTCACTTACACACCAACAATTATTTTTTGCTGTTGGTTCAAACAACTTACTTAAAATGAGCTGAAACAACACAATGCTGTAGATTATTTTGGGACAACTTAATCGTTTATGTTCAATCCACTTAAATTTGAACGTTAACTTAATCGATTTATGTTGGGACATGAATAAATTGTGTAGATCTCTGCATTTTTACAGTCTACCAATGCTGCATTTATTTAAAAGAAGAAAAACTTGATGCTAAAATAGTTTTTCTGGACTATATTTTGAATATTACTGTATATTAAAAAGGAGCTTATAATATTTTTTCTAATCTGTTTTCTGTCAGATAAAAATGATTCATTGGATTTTAATTTTTTTAATGGTTGCAAACTATTTAATTTAAACAAACAAATGAAATTTAGTATTTATATTCAGCTTAATTTTTTGCTTAAATTTAGTTTATATGAAATGTTGTAATGAAATTGTAATGTAATCAATTGCAATGAACCATTTTTTTCAGTGCATGAATCAAAAGTTTTCAAACATAATGATTAATTGATGATTTTCGGTCCACCAAGCATGAATAAATAAAGAACACAAAACAATTTCTCAATATTACAGTTTTTATCATATGTTTGATAACATAAAAGCAGCTTTGGTGAGCATAAGACACTTCTAATGTTCAAAAACCCTGCTGTTTCCTAACTAATAGTGTACTTTTCTGGCGTACATAACAAATCATTTTCATCCTCTTACAGATCAAAATTCTCACGCTGTTAAAGGCCTTTCTGAAAGAAACACCAGCCCAAATAAGGGACTATGGGCTCAAAAGGAGCAGAGAGACGTAAACAGGCCACCCCAGGGCAGACCCCCGAGGGGAACGTGGTGATGAGCTTTAGCTTCGAGAGCTACCAGCTGGAAGAAGAGGACTGTCAGGGCAAAGACATCTCTGATAAAGGAGTTCTGGCCCTTTCAGAGCCTGGTGAGTCTACGCTGAATGTGATTTGACTCAGTATAACGATGCGATATTATAATGTTTGTATTAGCTGTATGTTGTGCATTAAAGGGATAGTTCACCCAAAACTGAAAATTGAGTCATCATTAACTAAACCTTCATTTGTTCCAAACCTGTCTGAGTTGAACACAAAAGAAGATATTTTGAAGGAAGCTGAAAACCGGTAACCATTGACTTCCATAGTATTTATTTTTCTTAGTATGGAAGTGAGTGGTTACTGGTTTCTAACATTGTTCAAAATATCTTCTTTTGTGTTCAGCAGAAAACAAAGAAACCCATAAAGTCTTGAATTGGTTGAGGGTGAGTAAAAAGTGAGTACGTTGTAATATTTTGGGTAAATCTCTTTAATGCTGATTTTGGTTGGGTAAGGATTGGTTGCAAAGGTGACATTATTTGGCATGTACTAGCTGGGTCTAATCATGTTATGAGCTGAGTCTGCTGTGTCTTCATGTTGCCTGGTTACAGAGGTCATGCTTATTACATTAACTGATCTGTGAACTGGTTAATTCTTGATCTCTGGTTCTTTGGAGGTTGGTAGATTCTTTTAGCTGAAAGCTGAACATGCAGAGTAAAAACATTAGACATTATACTGTATGTAAAAATATAGATAATAAAATGCAAACATGTTTTATATGTTTATACAAAATAAGAAATGCAAACTCAAGAGCCATCTTCATAATTTATGCAGAGAAATGCAATGCAGCATCATTATAACATGCAGCAAAAACTGATTTTATCAAGTGCAACATGTTCCTGGATCAGTATCTTTGTTGATCCTGGAGCAACATCTCAATCATCCAGTCAGCTTTGAGGGACAGTTTAATAGTGTATGTCTAGTTTAGGCTTGTAGGTATAGTTTGGTGCTTATACATCCTTATTATTCACCTATTTTTCCATTTGATTTTAGAAATAACTCTCAGTTAGGCTTAGGTTTATGTGTAGGTATTTGGCTTAGATTTAGTTTGCTAACAGGAATGATGGTCCAGGATCAGAAAATGTTGGGTTATACTTTATCATAAGGTGTCCTTGTAACTATTCATTTAACTACTGAGTAACATTATTTCATATACCAACTACATGTCTATGGTAAGGGTGTAGGTTAAGCTGCATGTAATTATTATACCTAATAATTGTAATTACTATAGCTAGTACCCTCAAAACATGTTAAACTGCACTAAACACTAAAATAAAACAGTAAATTTAAACAAATGAAATGGTGGAACCTCATTTCTTAAACAGAATAACAAAGTTTTTTGTGATGTTTATATATGTATGTATGTATATATATATATATATATATATATATATATATATATATATATATATATATATATATATATATATATATATATATATATATATATATATATATATATATATATATATATATAATATACACACACACACAGTTGAAGTCAGAATTATTAGCCCCCCTGTTTATTTTTTTCCCCCAATTTCTGTTTAACGGAGAGAAGATTATTTTTTTTTTTAAACACATTCCTAAACTTAATAGTTTTAATAACTCATTTCTAATAACTGATTTATTTTATCTTTGCCATGATGGCAGTAAATAATATTTTAAGGATATAGGTTAAGGATTTAGTTTAATAAGGATTTAGGTTAAGCTGCATTTTTAACGATAGTTTAAAAAAAATGCTTAAAGGGGCTAATAATTTTGACCTTAAAATGGATTTTTAAAAACTAAAAACTGCTTTTATTCTTGTCGAAATAAAACAAATATAAAACAAATAAAAAAAGACTTTCTCCAGAAGAAAAAATATTATCAGACATACTGTAAAAAATTCTTTGCTCTGTTAAATTCAATTCATGAGTTTTTTTACTGCAACAGTTCAATGTTATAAAACTATATCTCATAATAATTCTGAATTCGAAGTGAGGGGTTGCAGCTGGAAGGACATCCGCTGCGTAAAACATATGCCGAATAAGTTGGCAGTTCATTCCGCTGTGGCGACCCCAGATTATTAAAGGGACTAAGCCGAAAAGAAAATGAATGAATGAATATTCCTGAAAGTCAGAATTGTGAGCAATACGTTCAGATTTACTTATCATTTTCTTTCAAGTGTTTATAACTCAGTGATTTTAAAACTCACAGATTCCGAATTTACATGTATAAACCTAATTTTATTTCATACATCTCTAAACTAAAATACTAAAGCTGTGCAACCATTATAAAGCCAGCAAGCTGAGCAGAAGTGCCTCCATCAGTCAGTTCCTCATCCAGAGTGAAAAAGAGAGTGAGTGAGAGAGAGAGAGAGAGAGAGAGAGAGAGAGCAAAATGTCAAGCGTCTCATACATATTAATAAATAGACTTCAAAGAGAAACACACCAGCTGAGAAACTAATATTGAAATTAACATAATAAAACAATAACTAATAAAATATTAACTAATAAAATATTAACTTATAAAATATTAACAGATTTTGGTGTATCATACAAACAAATTAAGGACAGGACTTTTGTTTATAACTGTCAGTTGTTGTGTTTGTAATTTTGTGTGTGTGTGTGTGTGTGTGTAGTGTTCGAAGAGGCTATTCCAGATGATCGCTACCATGGGATTTACTTTGCCATGCTCCTGGCTGGAGTGGGCTTCCTGCTGCCTTACAATAGCTTCATCACCGATGTCGACTACCTGCATCATAAATTTGAAGGTACTACAT
This sequence comes from Danio aesculapii, assembly GCF_903798145.1. Taxonomy (NCBI): domain Eukaryota; kingdom Metazoa; phylum Chordata; class Actinopteri; order Cypriniformes; family Danionidae; genus Danio; species Danio aesculapii. The sequence continues at coordinate 40,430,509 of NC_079437.1, read as the reverse complement.
TATATTCATGCCTCATATCATATTGTACCTGGCATATAAAACCATAGAAACAAGGCAGTAATTCATGATATTTCAGTTTTTAAAATGTTATAATAGGACTGGGCGATATGACAAAACTCTCATATCCTGATCACAACATATCATGATATAGTACCATTTCTGTAAAGATGTCATATATATATATATATATATATATATATATATATATATATATATATATATATATATATATATATATATATATATATATATATATATATATATATATATATATATATATATATATATATATATATATATATATATATACACATATTACATACATTCTGACTTCAGTTCAATTCAAGACACTTCTATAGAGCTTAAAGTGATATTTAAAGGCTTAACTAGGTTAATTAGGTTAACTACGTAGGTTAGGGTTTGTTCTGTTGACTATCGAAATAAAATAGATTAAAGGGGCTAATAATGTTGACTTTAAAATGGTTTTAAAAAAATTAAAAACTCCTTATATTCTAGCCGAAATAAAACAAATAAGACTTTCTCCAGAAGAGAAAATATTATCAGACATACTGTGAAAATTTCTTTGCTCTGTTAAACATCATTTGGCAAATATCTAAAAAAGAAAAACAATTAAAAGGGGGCTAATAATTCTGACTTCAACTGTATATATATATATATTTTGTATATATATATATTAACTATATATATATATATATATATATATATATATATATATATATATATATATATATTTTGTGTATATATATATCAACTGTATCAATCTTTTTTTGTATTTGTATTTTTGTATTTGTTATTTGTATTTTTTTTTGTATTTTGTAATTGTATATATATGTACAATATATTTTGTATATATATATATATATATATATCAACTTTATAAATATATATATATATATATATATATATATATATATATATATATCAACAATATATTTTGTATATATATATATCAACTTTATATATATATATATATATATATATATATATATATATATATATATATATATATATATATATATATATATATATATATATATATATATACATACATACATACATACATACATACATATATATATATATATATATATATATATATATATATATATATATATACATACATACATACATACATACATACATATATATATATATATATATATATATATATATATATATATATATATATATATATATATATATATATATATATATATATATATATATATACATATATATATATATATATATATATATATACATATATATATATATATATATATATATATACATATATATGTCAAAAACTTTATCTTTCTAATATTTCAGCTTTGACATCTTAATGTAACTGCATCCCTCTTCTCCCTGCCATTCAGTGATGGTGTAAACATAAAATACAATAAAGTTCAAGGTGTTTGTCTTGTGTGTCTTTCAGGAACATCCATCGTGTTTGACATGGGTTTAACGTATATTCTTGTGGCGCTAGTGGCCGTGATCCTGAACAATGTCCTGGTGGAGATGCTGAGCCTGCACACCAGGATCACTGTGGGTGAGTGTGTTTATTCAGAGCAGACTGACACACAAAAAAGAGATGGGGGAGGAGGAGGCCGCTGATTGACCAGAGAGAGACGGAGAGAGACAGATAGAGAGAGAGTTGCTGGCCTGAGGCGAGAGGGTGGAGGCTGACAGCTGCATCACTCATCTTAACCTGAAAAAAAGCACTGACAAAATACTGTGAAACACACTGAGATGGTTCACGTCTAGCAGACAAACACACCAGTATCAGACTGTTTACACTATTGCTCTGCCATCCAATGCTTTACCAATCACCACACTGAGATGGATACTCTGCTGACTATGTGGTGAGTGGAAGAGGAGTTATTTGTCTGCTAACATATGTAAGGAGCATTGGGTGGCAGAACAACCAGTGCAATTTAGCTTTAAAATGCACAGCTTTTGCCATCCACACATCTTCAGAGTTGTCAGCAATTGAAAAATTTGACGTTAAGTTTCAGTGTACATACACTTTATTAACCTTCGAAAACGAAGATGGGTCTGTTCCTAATTGACTCTTCTGTATCATTCTACATCCATCACTGATTGGTCAAGCCTCAATCATATGACCATTTCACTTTTTGGTTTGCTTTATTTTTGTGATGCACTGAAGTTTAAAACAAAATGAGATGGCAAAAAAGACATCATATCTATTTTATTTATATTGAAATGTAACATTTTGTTTTTATTGTAAATTTACTGCAGTAAAGATTACACTACGCTTTGAATTACATCTTACTACTCTTATGCATATGACCAAAAATGACAGAATCTGTGCAGAGCGTGAGCAGCACGTGTTTTTCGGCATCCATGTTTACAGATTTGAACTTTCATGTCGCACACAGAAGCAACGCGTCATTGCGGAGCGTGAGCAGATTTGAAGCTGTAGTGTTGCGATCATTTCGGCGATGGGTATATTTTTGCCGCTGCTCATGCTAAATAAAGTGACAGTGCATTGATAATGACCAAAAACACATTGTATGACAGTAAAAAATAGCAATTTTACTCAATGAATGCATTGATCAGACCCACTGATTTTTATGCATGGTTTCTGTGCTACATACACACTGCACATGAGCTGCTTCACCTCGCGTGCAGTGTGATTGTGGGCCAGCAGAGGAGATGCTGTTGCAGGAGCTAAAGCGTTGCTGCACAAGACACGCGTTCCGAAATGTGCAACTTTGTAGACCAATGATGACATAGCTTTCCACCCAATTAGTCTTAATTAAGTAATGACTAAAAAAACGAACAAAAAATGCTTAATCACAGCCCGGCCCAGCCTAAAGATTGTGGCAAAAATATTGGGTCAAGGGGAGGGGTCAAGTCTGGGCTCGGGCAGAGAATCTAAACTCTAAAATAATGACGTTTTACACAGATACTGGAACACGAGTGAAGTACAAATCCATAAAAACATATTCTTACATTTGTTCACTGAACTATTATAAAATGAATTGCACTCTTTTATATTTGTTTATTTACATAACTATATATTTGTACACTATATACATGTATTTGGTATTAATATATATATTATATATATTATTAGTGCTATTTAACGACTAATCATGAATAATTGTGTGTAAAAATAAAGTTTGTATTTACAGAATAGACCATTTCAATATGGCGATATCATTAGTCCATTGGTTCCTGCTTGTCTTAAAACTTTTTCAGAACTGTAACAAGTGGCGATTCAGTCATAAGTAATGTTAACACGGCTGTCATTAAAAAAGTATCAACATGTGAAGCTTATTGGATTCTCAGTAGCTTTATAAAGATCTAGAACAGGAAATACATTAGGACCATTGTTATTGTTTGCAGCTCATCCAGAACGCTGCTGCCAGGATTCTGACCAGAAGCAGGAAATCAGAGCACATCACACCTGTCCTCAGGCCTTTACACAGGCTCCCAGTTACTTAAGATTTTGAAGGATTATTATTTGTCTATAAATCACTAAATGGCCTAGGACCTCAATACATTACAGATATGCTCACTGAATACAAACCTAACAGATCACTCAGATCTTTAGGATCATATAAACTAAAAATTCCAAGAGTTCAGTCAAAGCAGGGTGAATCGGCTTTCAGCCACTATGCCCCTCACTGCTGGAATCAGCTTCCAGAAATGATCAGATGTGCTCCAACATTAGGCACAGTCAAATCAAGACAAAAAACACATCTGTTTAGCTGTGCCTTTACTGAATGAGTACTGTGCAATGTCCGACAGATCACACTATTATGTTTTTTCCTTCTTTTTCATTCTTTTATAATCTGTTTTAATACATTTTATCTGTTTTTTTTATCATTTTTATTATTTGTTTTTATTTCTCTTATACTTGCTTCTTTTATTCCTGTTTATGTAAAGTACTTTGAATTTGCCACTGTGTATGAAATGTGCATATATAAATAAAGTTGCCTTACCTTGTTTACGTAAATCAAAATGGTCTCTATATAATATTATGTTAAATATAAGTATTTTAATGTATGTGTGTATTCATATAGACATAATACACTCAAAAAATATTAATACTTAATTAAAATGAGCTGAAACAAAACAATTCTTGAGATTTCATTGGGACAACTTAAATTTTTAATGTTCAATCCACATAAATTTGTTAAAAGTGTTAACTTAATCGATCAACCTGAACGAATTGTGTGGAACCCTGCATTTTTTACAGTATATATATATATATATATATATATATATATATATATATATATATATATATATATATATATATATATATATATATATATATATATATTCTATTTATAACAAATGCCATAATGTGTGTTCGATTTGATGATGGTATATGCATGCACAGATATTCTGCATATTGTAAAAAGAAAAGGAATTTCCTGCCAGCCTATTTTCTTCTCTTAACACAATGTAATGCTAGCTGTTTATAACCAATGTCCTTATATTGTGTATTTTGTTAAATAATTGTATTTTACAAATGACTTGTAGTCAATAGAATTGGAAAAATTAAGAGTATCCTTGTGCAGTTCAATATTTATTGACACTAGTATGATCTCTTACAGGTTACCTCTTTGCACTTGGACCTCTTCTTTTCGTCACCATTTTTGATGTGTGGCTGGAGAAGTTCACCACCAAGCAGGCGTACGTCATCAATCTGATGTCTATGGGTACAGTGGCTTTCGGATGCACAGGTATGTGCTGATCCTGGTTGCAGACATGTGCTCAGAACATTGTGTTCTCAATCAGACATTATCAGCCATAACAGCATCTCCCCCTGTTGTGTCTCCAGTGCAGCAGTCCAGTTTCTATGGCTACATGGGGATGCTTCCCAAACGCTACACACAGGGTGTGATGACCGGAGAGAGTAAGAGGATTCTGCCATCAGATAGGCTCATAATCAATGTCTGCATGACATCAATATTGTAGTTTTATGGTGAACTAATCATTTTGTCACAAGCTACGTTTCCATCGATCTATTTTTATGCGCAATATTCAATAAGAAAAGATGCACATAAGCTACGATAGAAACACTTTTACCGAACAAATTCCAGTATGCGCATTAAAATAGTCATGTGATTTTGTTATAAGAGACCATGTGATGATAAAAATGTGCGTTAATGGACAAACCAGCAAGCTGAGCACATTGTAAAACATCTGAAATGTTGTTTTGGTCATTCTTAACCAGTTAAACTCTGTGACGTCATCGACGTTCGCTTTAAGATTTAAAGGGCTAGCATTGCACCACACCTCCTTAAGTGGTTTCGTTTGAAAGTGTAGAAGCTATATTTGCACATATGCATCACTTCGGTTTTTATACCACTGTGCAAAAGTTATTTACACTTAAATAGACAGTATTTTGGATACCCGAGTTGGGTGTTGAACATTGGTTCATTTTCATATTTTTCATATGATTCATATATGACGTATGTACAAGTTATAGCTCAAATGAAAACTCTTGCTGGTGCTCATACGGTTCTAGCATCCTTTTTACTGAATTATATTCACATATTAAACAGTTGTCGAATGAATCGCGGTGTTTCCATGGCGCAGAAGTGAAAGCAGTACATTTATGATCAATAAGCAGCCCCAGATAGCACAGACAGCTGTCATCTCTTACCTTATGCTGTGCGCTTCAGGGCCATTTCCCCTCTGTTTTTGAGGTGATGTGCATAAGTAATCCTTTTATATGTCTGATGTGGTCCAAACACAGTGAATTATGTATGATCAAACAAAAGAATAGTGAAATATGAAAACAATGATCGGTTCCTGTGGCTTGTATAGTACCTCTCATCAGTTGGAATACAATAACTTTTGCATAGATTATAGTAGAGACATTCTTCTTTTTTCCTATAATTACAGACATGTGCAGGAACCACCAACATTAATTACAGCAACCTAGACCACACAGAACCTAAAAGGTACACTTTCAAATTGGAGTTTATAAAAAAATACAAAAGGCGCCTCTTTTTTTAGGTGTTTATTATAACACAGAAAACATATACAGTTATTTTAAACACTTTCAATGATGTTTTATGAAAATTCAAAGGGTTTTCTTTAAAATGATACCAAATTTTTGCATTTACACCTCTGCATGTGGATTTGGTAAGCTTTTATATTTGGGTAGGCAAAATCCAGGCGGAAATCCTAAAATAGCACTGGGGTTAAACCTTAACCATTTTAGTATGAGTGTTATTATATTACCTCCAGAACTGTCAAGAGCATCTGCTCTGCATCTTACGCCTTTAAACTCCACTGCGCATTCACTGCGTGTCAGGATTGCCTTCTAAGGTGCAAGTTATTTATTAAATGAAGAAAAGATTCATGCAGCTTCTCTTATCGCATCAAATTCCGTTTTTTACTGTTGATATTTGGCGCCAGATAATCAGGAAGTGACAATTTTGTTCACTTTGACTTATTGGATGGAAACCCTGCTTTATTCGCACATCTTTTATGCGATATTCGAGTTTTGCGCATAAAGTTAATTTGCATTTTTGGATGGAAACATAGCTAGAGTTACCTTTAATCAAAATCTGAAAATATGCTTTTGGTGTTCTTTCTCTGATGACTTCAGTTGATGACTTGAGCTGAATATCTTTAAAGATCCCATGAAGTGCTTCGAAATGTGCATGTTTATTTGACGTTTGATGTAATGTCAACTGAAACACGAAGAAAGGGCGGGAGATACAGTAGCTCCCCCCCATTTTTAAAAGCCAATAATGTTTTGTTTTTATCAGTGAGAGTAGTTGAGCTTTGAAAAGCAAATGAAATGCATCTTGAAGGGGGTGGGGCATGTCAGATACTACAGAGCATTTGATTGGTCAGAAGATTTGATGAGAAACTGAAGTATGAGGTGATGTCAAAATATGGTTGATTCATTTTAGGCGGAAGTGACAAACTGCTAATTTTGGATGTTTATATCATCTAAATGCAAATTTTGTAACTGTTTTGGAGCACACTAGCTTATAGATATCCTTTAGACCAGGAGTTCCCAAACTTTTCAGCCCGCAACCCCCAAAATAACAAAACCAGTAACTCGCGACCCTCACATTTCTTGGAGGTGGTTATAAATATACACACGTTGCACACATAACAATAGGCCTATATAAACATGAGCATATTGACAACACAAAAAAGTGCAACGGTCTAACAATCATATAATATTTATAGTCATTTATTAATTTGTTTAATTTAATATTAATCTCAGCTAAAGGTGGGCACAACGTTTTCAGCACAAGTCTATTCTTGATTTAATTTTGGAAACCGCCTCTCAGAGATCATTCTCCATGTTCAGTTATGGCCTGTATTTATTTTGAATGTATTTTATTGCCATAAAGGTGTCAGAAAATTTAACCTGGTGTTATAAAATCAATCTGCTGCATCTGACACTATTGCTGTGTTGTTAATCTAACCTAAACACACCAATCCAATGAAAACAATAATTATTCTAAGGCTGATGGATTTTCATTTGCAAATTGTTGCTTTTTATGTAACTATTAACTACTATTTTTATCTTCTGTGGATTATGGATAAAATATGGTCATTCTAATAGTTTAATCAAATTTATTTGACTTTTGGAAATTACCAAGGGACCCACTGCTTTAGACTAATATACTGAATCTAACATCTAAACAACTTTATTTTAATTTTAAAGGATCTTTAAACACTCCTACAGTTGCTTAGTAGTGCTGTGAGATTGAGATGACATGGAGAAGTGCTAGAATAAAACTCTATATTTATATTTCATTTCGGCTGGAAATGTTCACACAGGCTCTTTCAGTTAATAAACAGTTCACAGCTAATTACCGTGACTGCAATTAACTGTAACTAATTAAAAGTTGCACAGGCGATGCTAGGTCTGCATGACATTATAAATAAACTGGCATTGTGATATTTTCTTTTTCTGCTATATGCAGTCATTATGATTTCAATGATTAAAATAGATGACTTAACAAAAAAAAAATCATCATTTTAAATAGATTGGGATGAATTTGTAGGAGAGCGAATGTATGTAAAATATAATAAACAAAATGCAAGCAAAGATGAATACAAAGAATCAAATGAAATACACAAGTCTTTATGGTTTTCTAGGGAGTCTAACAGTATTCAGACACAGAAATTCAAAAATCATATGTAAAATAGCACTAAATAGTTATATAAATAATTAAATAAATTAATCTTAGCTCCATACTTTATTCTTTCTTTTGCCCAAATGGTTTTAAATGCTCTTACAGGCCTTAGAAACACATCCAAATGAAAATGTCTCAAACCAAGGGTGTCCCTCTTGACATTGGTGAGGATATGCATCCCTAGAGTACATGCATTATGCATATTGTTATGCTTTTAAAAACATGAATAAAGTACTTTATAATAAAAGATAAACACTTAATAATACAAATAACAATTAATGAATCACATTCCATGCTGCACAAGTCAATTTACATGACTTTACTGAAATCTGGCTTTGAGGAGGTATAAATGAAGAGAGGTGTGTGACGCAATTGAACTGTTTTATCCTGAAACTTAATTTTGGTTAATTGCACAGCCCTGGTTAATAGTATTATATTGAACTCATAGCAAACTTGACTTTAACCCTTTGTGCACAAGTAGGTTACTAAGGGTTGACAGAGCAACATTTTATTTTGAAGACGATTAAATTATTGGTAGGGACATTTCAGTAATTGCTAGATATTGGTGGGGTCACGTCCCCTCCGTCCATGCCAATTCAACGCCCTTAGTGACTCCGCAAATGTTTTGTGCTCTCGGATTTATTATATCCCATTATATCCCATTTCAGCATTGCAGATCTTTTAATGTGACTATTGCTGATTCCCACATTGTGATGTTTTATAAACAAATTTCGGGAGGAGCACGCGCAGAAGTTTCAGTATCAAATACGTCATTGACAGTTATTCTATTATCCAATCAGTTCTTGACCAAACCCCTATATATACCAAAGCTGTCTTACCTGCAGCATCTTACGACTTTAGCATCCCTTCACCACCCCGTCACCTCACCTCTTAAACATTACAATCCCGGGGGGAGCATTCTGGGGCCAGGCTAGATACTTCGCTCGAATCCCAATTCCTCTCTGTTTCCTGATAAGGCGAATAACTCGAGTTGGGGTGTCTCCCCGAGCTCAGAGCCCTCTCTCCGGACAGCACGCCAAATACACTTTATTCTGAAACGATTGCAAATGTGAACTCGTGAAGGGATATTGGTGCTGATATATTGTGCAGCCGAGGCCGTAGCTCATAGTTAATGAGGGTTTTTCTTTTTTATGTTTCCAAATTGCCTCATGGGACCTTGATCTCTGCTCTGTCAATTTGTGATGTTGATCCTTTTTTAACTCTCCAATTTACCAGTGATCCCTCGTTCACTTTTCGCGATCTTGCAGTTTTGCGAATTTGACATGCTTTTTTTCTACAGCGCATTGCGTTCTGCTTCCTGGTTAGCGCATTATGTTTTGCGTCCTGATTGGCTGTAGACCATTGTCCTGTACAGTACAGAATGCGTTCAGCTTGCCAGATTAACATAAACCTTTGATCGCTAGCAGTGTGACTCAAGTGCTTCACTGCATGTTTGCAAGTTTTCTCCCTACAATGTCGACGAAAGGTTCTGCAATGTCAAAGACACCTGCGGTAACACTCAAAAGGCAATGGAAGATACTAACCATCGCACAAAATGTTGAACTTCTGGACATGCTAAAGGAAGGTAGAAGTTATGTGGCTGTAAGGCGCCATTGCGGAATAAATAAATGAAGATCAAATGGTTTTAATCTTTGGTTTCATTCTCTAATTCTCTAATACTGGACTTATGTTTCTTTAACTTTAAGAGTTTTAAACAAGAGAGAAAAGTGTGAAAATGTGAATGCCTGCCTGAGAAAAGTGTATAAAGTGTGTAGTGAGGGGTTTTACGGCCTTAAAACATCTATAATAATAAAAATCGATAATCTATATATTAAAAATAAAGCTGACTACTTCGTGGATTTTGTGCATTGCGGGTTATTTTTAGAACGTATCTCCTGCAATTAACGAGGGACCACTGTATAAGAAAAATATATAAGCTGTACAAAAACAGTAAAAAAAATAATAAATTGAGCACTGCTGATCACGAAAGTCACACACTGTATGCATAAAACTGTAGCTTACTGTACATGCACAAACAAATCTGTTCTCGAACTGTAAAAGCAAGCTTCTAATTGGTCTGTTTTGTCTGTTCAGGCACTGCAGGAGTGATTATTTCACTCAGTCGCATCTTCACCAAACTGCTGATCAAAGACGAGAGGAAGAACACCATCATCTTCTTCGTCATTTCCATCTGTATGGTGCTGGTGTGCTTTATTCTGCATCTGCTGGTGCGACGGACGCGTTTTGTCCAATACTACACGAGTCTGGCCAGACGGGGCCTTTCTCATGCCAAACACCACTCACAGCACGCCACCCAGTACCAGGTCCACCACGATGTCATTACAGAAGAAGTAAGATTTGTAAGTCTTGCATGTCAAATGTGAGAAGTGCATATTAATGTCAGCTTATTTATAAACTTTCTCCAGTAGTGATTCTGAACATGTCATGTTTGTAGAAAAGGTTTTTTTTGTGAACAATTGAATTATTTTCTGGAACAAAAATGATGGATGCCTTGCACACCTTGAGGCTAATTACATAGCTATCATTATCCTTATCCTTTATGAATTAATTATGTAGGAATTCTGATTATTCTACAGAGATAATTAAATAGCAATTTCTCTGTTTTTGCATTATTTGACAAAATGACTGCCTGATTGGTAATAATATAAACTTTATACTATTTTCTTTTTATATGAGTAAAGAGACTTTTTCTATTCAAATGTAGCAATAAATTAAACTAATAAATTATTATAGTAGCATAAATTGTTACTAAATAAAATCATTCAAAATATAATATACAAATATATACTCACCGGCCACTTTATTAGGTACACCTTACTAGTACTGTGTTGAACCCACTTTTGCCCTCAGAACTGCCTTAATCCTTCATGGCATAGATTCAACAAGCTACTGGAAATATTTCTCTGAGATTTTGGTCCATATTGACATAATAGCATCACGCAGTTGCTGTAGATTTGTCGGCTGCACATCCATAATGTGAAACTTCCATTCCACCACCTCCAAAAGGTGCTCTATTGGATTGAGATCTGGTGACTGTGGAGGCCATTTGGGTATAGTGAACTCATTGTCATTGTCAAGAAACCAGTCTGAGATGATTCGTGCTTCATGGCATGGTGTGTTATTCTGCTAAATGTAGCCATAAATAAGTAGTCATACAGGGATGACATGGAACCTAGTGTGGTGTTCTGCTGCTGTAGCCCATCCGCTTCAAGGTTCGATGTGTTGTGCATTCAGAGATGCTCTTCTGCATACCTCGGGTTGCAAAGAATGGTTATTTGAGTTACTGTTGCCTTTCCATCAGCTCGAACCAGTCTGGCCATTCTCCTCCGACCTCTGGTATCAACAAAGCATTTGCGCCCACAGAACTGCAGCTCCCTGGATATTTCCTCTTTTCAGACCATTTTCTGTAAACTCCAGAGATGGTTGTGCATGAAAATCCCAGTAGATTAGCAGTTTCTGAAATACTCAGACCAGCCCATCTGGCACCAACAACCATGCTACGTTCAGAGTCACTTCAATCACTTTTGTTCCTCATTCTGATGCTCGGTTTAAACTGCAGCAGATCGTTTTGACCACGTCTACATGCCTAAATGCATTGAGTTGCTGCCATGTGATTGGCTGATTAGAAATTTGCGTTATGAGCAGTTGGACAGGTGTACCTAATAAAGTGGCTGGTGAGTGTATATACATAAATAAAATATATCATAATATGTGAAATACAAATAAATAATGCTAATACACACAGACACACATATACACACAAAGGTAAAACATTAAATGTATCTGAAAATGTATCTATTGCAATACAATATAATTTTAAAAATCCTCATAGTCATGTAAGGCAAGTCATTGTCATGTAAGGAATTTTTAGATGATAAATACTTAAAAAAAGAAGTACTCAAAAATAACCTTATTATTTATTTACTCCCAGGTAATCCAATACAGTATATAACTTACTTTCTTCACCCTAAGAAAAATTCAAGTTTTGATGGAAAGTAATTTTGACTGGGTGGCATGGTGGATCAGTGGTTAACACTGCCGCCTCACAGCAAGAAGGTCGCTGGGTTGAGCCGTGGCTGGGTCAGTTGACATTTCTGTGTGGAGTTTGCATGTTCTCCCCGTGTACGTGTGGGTTTCCTCCTTGTGCTCTGGTTTTCCCCACAGTCTAAAGACATGCGCTATAAATGATTAGGGTAAGCTAAATTGGCCATAGTGTATGTGTGGAAATGTGAGAGTGTATGGGTGTTTACCAGTGCTGGATTATGGCTGAAAGGGCATCCGCTGCGTAAAACATATTCTGGATAAGTTGGTGGTTCATTCATGTGGTGACCCCTGATAAATAAAGGGACTAAGCTGAAGGAAAATGAATGAATGAATGAATGAATGATTTTGGCTAGCATTTTTTGCATTTTAATAAAGTAAACAGAGCTCAAGAACAACATTTCAGATGATCTACAATCCGAACCTCTCTAGTGAAAAGATACTCTTTGTGTCCTAGCTGTATGGTTTATTCAATCCATTTGGAATGAAATAAATCAGCAGTGTTATCTTGCGCTGTTGTTAATGTGTGACGAAGTTCGTTGGAATGTAGAATCTTAGAGCTTTTAATTTAGCTGAACTGTGAAAAGCTTGTTTTAGTTCCGCATTCTCAGCTGTGTTTTCTGTAAAATCTCTTCAGTGTTTGATTTGTGCCGGTCAGTGCACACACACATAGAGAGAAAGATTGTGATTTAAGAGCTCACTCACACACAAACAGTTTGGCTGAAAGAAAATATGAAAGCACTTAGGAGAAAACCGCATGTTTTTACTGTAGCCGACAGTCTGACCACTCAGCCGTTCTTCCTCTCAAGACTTCTTCATCATCGTCCACATTGTCACTCTTTAGATCTCTGCGCTCAGAAATATAGATACTAAAGCTGTCACATTGACAAAAGATACACATGATTGTACATGAAGAATACATATTGTTACCTTAAAGCAGGGGTTCCCAAACTTTTCAGTCTACAACCCCCAAAATATCAATGCCAGTGACTCGCAACCCCCAATATCTTGAGAGGTGGTTATAAATATATAAACCTTGCACACAACAGTGCACACAATAGGCCCAAGTCTATTCATCGTTTAAACGTGGGTGCCGTAAAGATGTCAGAAAGTTTAACCTGGTGCCATAAAATCAATGTGCTGGATCTGGCACTATTGCTGTGTCTTTAATATAACATAATCACCATAGGAGTCACAAAAAATCCAAAGCCTGATGGCTATTTATTTGCATGTTGTTTTTTTATGTAACTATTACCTACATTTTTTTCTGTAGGTTATTGATATTGATCAAATATGGTAATTCTAATAGTTTAATATTAGAATTAATACCCCCCCCCCCCCCATTATCTTCTGACCCCCACTTTGGAAACCACTGCCTTAAAGCACAGATGTTAAACTCAGCTCCTGGGGAGCCGCAACTCTGCACAATTTAGTTCCAACCCTAATTAATCACACCTGATCAAAAAACTAACCTTCGTCCTTCGGTCTTGTTTGAAACCTACAGGTAAGAATAAGTTGAAGCAGGGTTGCAACTAAACTATGTAGGGCTGCATAGAATTCTGCAAACAATACCTCAAAATGACAATGTGAACAAAGATTTTTTGAAATTGTTGCAAATTTGCCAAAAATAAAAAACCAGAAAAATCACGTCACATTAGTATTCACAGCCTTTCCAGTGAAGCTCTAAATTGGGCTCATGTACATTCTGTTTCCACTGATCATTCTTGAGATGTTTCAGCAGCTTCATTGGAGTTCATCTGTGGTAAATTCAGTTGATTGGACATGATTTGAAAAGGCGTACACCTGTCTAGATAAGGTCCCAGGGTTTACAGTGCATGTCAAAGCACAAACCAAGCATGAGGACAAAGGATTTGTCTGTAGACCTCTGAGACAGGATTGTCTCAAGGCACAAGGCTGGGGAAGGTTACAGAAACATTTCAGCTGCTCTGAAATGTTTCAGTGAGCACAGTGGCCTCCATCATCCGTAAGTGGAAGATGTTTGGAATCACCAGGACTCTTCCTAGAGCTGGCCGGCCTTCTAAGCTGAGTGATTGGGGGAGAAGGGCCTTAGTCAGGGAGGTGATCAATAACCTGATGGTTACTCTGTCTGAGCTCCAGCGTTCTTCTAAGGAGAAAGGAGAACCTTACAGGAGGACAACCATCTGTGTAGCAATCCACCAATCAGGCCTGTATGGTAGAGTGGCCAGACAGAAGCCACTCCCCACCTGGAATTTGCCTAAAAGCATCTGAAGGACTCTCAGACCACAAGAAACAAAATTCTCTGGTCTGTTGAGACTAAAATTAAACTCTTTGGAGTGAATGGCAGGCGTCACATTTGGAGAAAACCAGGAACCGCTCATCACCAGGCTAATACCATCCCTACAGTGAAGCATGGTGGTGGCAGCATTATGCTGTGGGGATGTTTTTCAGCAGCAGGAACTGGAAGACTAGTCAGGATAGAGGGAAAGATGAATGCAGCAATGTATAGAGACATCCTGAGTGAAAACCTGCTTTAGAGTGCTCTTGACCTCAGACTGGGTCGACGGTTCATCTTCCAGCAGGACAATGACCCAAAGCACACTGCCAATCAATCGTGTGGCTTCACAACAACCTTGTGAATGTCCTTGAGTGGCCCAGCCAGAGCCCAGACTCAAATCCTATTGAACATCTCTGGAGAGATCTGAAAATGGCTGTACACCGTTGCTTCCCATGCAACCTGATAGAGCTTGAGAGGTACAGCAAAGAGGAATGGGTAAAATTTTCCAAAGACAGGTGTGCCAAGATTGTGGCATCATATTCAAAAACAGGCTGTCATTGCTGCCAAAGGTGCCTCAGCAAAGTATTGAGCAAAAGCTGTGAATACTGATGTGACGTGATTTTTCATGTTTTTTTATATAAATGAATGATTTTTTTTATGAAATAAATGAATTTGGAATAAGGCTTTAACATTAAAAATGTGGAAAAAGTGAAACGCTCTGAATACTTTCTGGATGCACTGTATAGTTTTAGAGTGTAGAAAGGATTGCCAGTGGAATTTCTACTGATTAATTAGATTATTTTAATTTTAAAAATATTACAAAAATAATTAAAATAGAGATATATTTATACAATATAATATTTAATATCTAAATATGACTTTTTATTTGGTAACAGTACTGGGAAACACCCATAAACACACATTCACACTCATACACCATGGCCAGTTTAGTTTTGTTCAGTTGACCTATAGCGCATGTCTTTTGGAAACTGGAGCACCTGGAGGAAACCCACATGAACAAAGGGAGAACTTGCAAACTCCACACAGAAATGCCAACTGACTTGAACCAGTGGCCTTCTTGCTGTGAGGCGACAGCGCTAACCACTATGCCACCATGTTGACCATTTTGAGACGTATATAACACATAAAATAACTAAAAGGTGCTGTGTTTTCAGACTTTTTACATTTTTGAATACACAGTACCAATGTTTTCATTTTCAGAACAGATAATAATCAATATTTGGTGAAATATACAGTTGAAGCCAGAATTATTAGCCTCCATTTGATTTTTTTTTTCTTTTTAAAATATTTCCCAAATGATGTTTAACAGAGCAAAGAAATTTTCACAGTATGTCTGATAATATTTTTTCTTCTGGAGAAAGTTTTTTGTATTATTTTGGTTAGAATAAAATCAGTTTTTAAATTTTAAAACCATTTTTAAGGTCAAAATTATTAGCCCCTTTAAGCTATGTTTTTATTCGAGTCTACAGAACAAACCATCGCTATACAATAACTTGCCTAATTACTCTAACCTGCCTAGTTAACCAAATTAACCTAGTTAAGGCTTTAAATGTCTTAAATAATTATCTAGTCAAATATTATTTACTGTCATCATGGCAAAGATAAAATAAATCAGTTATTAGAAATGAGTTTTTAAAACTATTATGTTTAGAAATGTGTTGATAAAATATTCTCTCTGTTAAACAGAAATAAAAAAATAAACAAACAACTAATAATTATGACTTCAACTGTATATTAGTTAATGTTCCTTAATGTATTTACTAACATGAACATGAGCATAAGCAATACTTGTACAGTACAGAATTTATAAATTGTAATTCAACATTTACTGATGTATTATTAAAATACAAATTCATACTTGTTAACATTAGTTAATGAACTGAGTACTAAGGAGCAATTGTATTTTCATTATCTAATATAACAAACACGTATAAATACTGTAATTAATATATTCTTCATTGTTTGTTCATGTTAATAGATACATTATCTAACAATAACCAATGGAACTTAATTGAAAATTGTTACATACAGTGCTTAGCATATATAAGCATCTTTTAAATTAATATTTTTAATAGGAAGCTATACAATATTATATTTGTGCATATATATTAGATAAGTCAGTACTGAAGCCAAATCTGGAGCTTATCTAACAAAATAACTTACGATAACAGTCCTAAAACTTGTACACCCAAATTTATATGTGATAGAGAAATATTAAATACAAATTTTTAATAGAGGAAAACTCAAGAGAAGCAAAAAAAAAAATGGAAACATTTTGTCAAAAAAAATTTTTTTTTTTAATAATTTGCTTGAATTTAATAGTATTATCTTTCAATTTCTGAATATGTTTGGTGACTGAATATTATTTTAGTAAATATATCTGTTTAGTAAATCTGTTTTGTTTAAATGCACCAAAACACATTGCCTATAGTCACTGAGAAATGGAAAAAAATATTAATTTTCAAAATGGGGTGTACTCCATTATGCTGAGCACTGTATATAACAATGTCCAGAAACCACGACTGATCATGAATGTAGCAAAAACACAATACATAAGTCTATTTTTGCATCTTAAAAATCCTCACTGTTCACTTTGTGCATTTTTATTTTTGATTTATGTAATGCTCTCCTCCTGCCGCCGAGGTGAAGCTTATGATCCTCTGAGGGCTCATTTCTCCTGTCTGTGAGACCCCCGGTGCTCTTGTTTTATTCTCAGCAAATTAAGGAAAGTGGTTTCCCGGCTCAGCCAGACACTTAATCAAGTAATGGCCCTCCTCACGTCAGCCTGCTGAAACGCTGCTTCATCAAGAAACATTACAATCTCTAAATGCAGTGCACACTAACGGTGACCTGCTTGATACAGTCATTGCTTCTGATGCCTTATTTTCAATCTTTAAGTGAATACAATGAGTTTTTTACATTATTGAATTGGAGAAAATGATCATCAGTTCAGTGTCTTGCATATACAGATACAGTACTGTAATGCGTATGAACTGTGAATGTCCTGTCTGTGTTGAAGGGTAATGGTGCAGTGGGCTGTTCTCCAGCTGAAGACGGATGTGCAGATTTTACTGGAGGAAACACTTATGTCCGGTTTGATGTGCCCAAACCAAAGATGAAACGGAGCTGGCCAGGCGTTAAAGGTGTGATCTTTTCTAACACTTTATTATATGATGGGCGCTATAGCTAGGGGTGTACGATATTGGAAAAAACTCAGATTGATAAGAAAAGATAAGATTTTGATCATTTTAGATTGATTCTGTTGGATAATGCACCTGCATACAATTAAATAAGTGAAGTTTAATCATTTTCAGGTGAATAAACCAATTAGTTAAATCAATAATGACATAAATAAATAAATATAAATAATCTTTGAGAAAGCTACCAACTTGCTTGAAATGCTTATAGGCCAAAAAAACACACACATGTAAATGATTAACATTCTCTGTGCTGTGTCCTAACACTAACCTTAACTTTGCAATTAGTCTACAAATGACATTTGTGCTCTGAAGCACGATCAACCATAATTCTCACTTGCAATGTGACTATTGGAGATGCGCACATTGCGATATCGAGCAGCACTGTTAAAAAACGCAAGGATTTACACAATTCCTTCATGTTGTCCAAACACAAATCAATGAAATTAACTTAATTGTTTATTGTTCTATCCACTTAAATTTGTAAACATGATTAAGTTGTCCCCAAAACAAACTTAATAATTGTGTTGTTCCAACTCATTTTAAATAAATAGTTTGAATCAAAAGCAGCAAACGTCATTTTTTGAGTGAGGCTAAAACAACATATTGTGTTGTGCTATTGGGTGAGTGAAAAGTAATTGGTATTGGTAATAAAGTCTAGATTTTTTGAAAAATATAAGTTTTGTAAATATAAAGTAAGGGTTCGTTCAGTATTACAGTTTTAGTTCTACAGTCCTTTTGTTATATTACAAAGCTGTTAGATGCTTAATTTTGTTAAAGCATTTCAATTTAAATATATTATACAAATAGTACAATAAAAATATCTGCATTTTAAGATCATTTTTAAAATTTTAAATCAATAAAAAAAAAATTCAATTTTAAATAAGTTTATAGCTATTTAGGTCATTATCGTAATAATACATTGAATTAAAAAGGTAATTTTCTGGTCATTTGTACTGTACTTTACAAGGGAATAAGGGCATCAGTCATATAATTTACAGTACAAAGAATATTTATTATGAAATCTGCTTAAGATTATATAAATTATATTAGTAAATTATTTATTTTTAAAGACTGACATAAATAAAAAATATTTGAAAATAAGCACCATTAAAACTTAATTAATATGTAAAAATAAATGTAAAAATGCATTTGCAATGCAGTGCAAAATTCAAAATGCAGGTAAAAAAAAAACAACAACAATAGAAACAAACACTATTGTGCATTCCTAAGTAGTTATAATGTCTTCATTTATTTAATTTAAAAAACTAAATATTATTAATATATAACTAATATGAAACAATATGAATTGAGATGTTTTCTTTAAATAAATATATTTTCAAATATAATTTATTCCTTCAACATCCTTCAAAAATCATTCTAAGATGCTAAATTAGATCTGATTTGGTTTCATTTAAAATCCCATTTTTTAAATAACATTATTTAGTGTTAAGTGTGACCTCCTTGCTAAATTAAAGCATTGATATCTGTCTGACCTTACTGAGTCCAAACTTTTAAACAGCAGGCAATGTATACCACCTGTAAAAACACTCTCTCTCCACATGCACTGAACACTTTACTTCAACTCCATCTTACAAGGACTCAATAAGGAAAGCAATGTTTATCTGTGAATGTACCACAAATCATTTTGCACGGCTTGTTTTCATCAACCTTAAATACCACAATATTGTTGTATCTCATGTAAAAGTACTTGTATAGTCTGTCTTAGCTTATGGTGTATAAGTATTTATAGTACAACCCCAAATCAGAAAAAGTTGGAACAGTGTGGAAAATGCAAATAAAAAAAAGAAAGTGTACAGGTACTTGGATGGCCTGCCTGCAGTCCCGACCTGTCTCCAATAGAGAATATGTGGTGCATTTTGAAGCTCAAAATATGACAACGAAGGCCCTATACTGTTGCCCATCTTAAGACTTGTTTGCAGGAAAAATGGGACATAATTCAGTCCCTAAACCTCTTTTAAGTGTTATGAAAAGGAATAGAAACATTACAAAGTGATTAATGCTTTACTGTTGCAAGAACCGAAATTGGAATACATGTTTATTTTACAATAGAAATCATGAGGAACACATTAAATTATGTTTGTTGTATTGTCTGCAATGCAAGTCTGCAAGTCTAAATACAAGTAAAAATACAAGTTTTCCTTACTGTCCAAGCTTTTCTGATTTGGAGTTGTGTATGTATGGTTAGTATAGTTAGATTACAGCTGGTATGTTAGTTATGTATATGTTTAAAATAGCTCTTACATCTATTGTTGTGTTCATATTTATGAATATGTTTGTTTATGTAGCATTGTGGTGCTGTGAGACACAACATTTCGTTCCACTGTATGTCCACATGTAGTGAAAAGAAAATAAACCCCAACTTAACTTGACTTGACTCGATACTCTCAATAGCACCCAATTACCATGCCATTGTCTAATGGCCTAGTGACCCATTCTGTCTCAGACATGATCCTGCACCGTTACGTGGTCGCGAGGGTGATCTGGACCTACATGCTGTCCATTGCTGTCACTTACTTCATCACGCTGTGTCTTTTCCCCGGACTGGAGTCTGAAATCAAAAACGCCACCCTCGGCGAATGGCTGCCCATCCTCATCATGGCCATCTTCAACATGTCAGACTTTGTGGGCAAAGTATGATCACAGTCTTATTGTTTGACTAACTATAAAATCAAATGTTATTATTACTATTCTTTTTTTACTGTTCTTTTTTATTCTCTTATGAAACTCTTATTTTTGGGTACAGATTTTGGCAGCTGTGCCATACGAGTGGAACGGGACACGTCTTCTCTTCTTCTCCTGTGTGCGAGTGGTTTTCATCCCACTGTTCATCATGTGTGTGTATCCCGCTCAAATGCCCACATTCAGCCACCCGGCATGGCCTTGCATCTTCTCTCTCTTTATGGGCATCACTAATGGCTACTTTGGCAGTGTTCCTATGATTCACGCTGCAGGCAAGGTGGCACCTGAGCAGAGGGAGCTGGCAGGTAAATCTATCACTGCATTTACGTAGATGCAAAGTATGGCAAGCCATTTTAACATTTGAAGTATTCATGAACAGGAAGTTGCTGAGACTTTTATTTCAGTATTCATTCATTCATTCTTTTTTCCTCCGTCTTAGTCCCTGATTGGGGTTGCCACAGCGGAATGAACCGCCAACTATTTCGGCATATGTTTTACGCAGCAAATGCCCTTCCAGCTTCAACCCAGTACTGGGAAACACCCATGCACTCTCAAATTCACACACACACTCATACACTACGGTCAATTTTGTGACCGTAGTGTATTGACCTATAGCGCATGTCTATGGACTGTGGGGGAACTGGAGCACTTGCAGGCTCTAGTATGTTTTTAAGATAAAATGTTTTAAGATAAAATGGCTTGCAATGCACAGTATATTCAAATAAAAATTAATTTACTTTCAACATTTGTAAAAAGTACTTGTATCAAATAAATATGTACTAATATATTTAAAAAGTACTAGTCGTCAACAAGTATTTAATGAATGAGTGCTAGTACTATTACTGTTATCTTAAATGGTCTGAAGAATGATGAAATCCAGAGAAATAAGCCATTTTAACTAGTGACATGTGTCTGCATATTAATGTCATCATATGCACTCAATTTCCAGTTTGCTTTATATAGAAAACAGTGAAACACCAAAGATGCTTTAATCAGATTCGAATACTTCAGCTCATCCATGAACATCATTTCTGCATGAGTCTCAAAGGATGCAATGAAGACCACAACTTCCATGATTCCACAATCAGGGCTCTATTTTAACGATCCAGGCGCAGTCTAAAGCGAATAATGCAAAAGCAATAAGGGTGTGTCTGAATCCACTTTTGCCATTTTAAGGATGGAAAAATATGCTCTGCGCCATGGCGCATGGTCTAACAGGGTTGAGCTTATTCTCTTAATGAGTTATGGGTGTGTTTTGAGCATAACGTGCGTTAAACCAATCAGTCTCATCTCCCACTCCCTTTAAGAGTCAGTTGCGTTATGCCATGGTGCATTTGCTATTTACATGGCAGACCTTGTAAGTGGAAAAAGTGAACGCTTCACTAGCGAGAAAACAGTTAAACAGACTATCTGCAGCACAAAGATAAAGAATGAGTCTCCTCCATTCAGCCTCTATACTTTCGCTTTACTTCTACTCTTTAATCCTTTACTTCGGTGGATAATGAAATGGTGTTGTACGCACTCTCCTGGCCAAATTCCCTCCATCGGTCCTTACCAGCCTCCCAATCATCCCCATTCACTGAATTGGCTCTATCACTGTCATTGAGAATGGGTCGTCTGCAAATGTCTTATTAATTTGGACGTTCTCATGCATTCGTTAGCAAGAACTTTGGTGCAGATAGTACACTGTGGCTGGGTCAGGGATTCTTTGCTTCAGGAAAATGAAATAAAACCATAGTTCAGGTAACTATCTTAGTGTTTCCAGTATTGCGAGCGATGTGAACCAAAATGTTTGGAGCTTTCTCATCTGGGTCCAGTATGTTTGGGTCATTATTATTAGCTGCTGAAGGCGAATCAGTGAGACTCGACTTTTTTGTGCAGGACGAATTACAAATTTGTCCATTTTTTGGTCAGCTAGGGGATAAAATGAACTAAGAAAACATGATCGTTCTCCTAATTGTTCACTGCTAAAAAATTTTTTTAAATATAATGTGACCCCCCACAGAGCTTGCTGAGGCCCCCTTGTGGGCCGGGATCCCCTGTTAGGAACCGTTGCATAAGCCTACATATTTAATTTAGTTTGTTAAGCGCAAAGATTTGTTTTAAAGCTATTTCTAAATTCAGTTCTAATTTCCAGCCAACGAATAAATCAACAATAATAATAAAGTGTGGTCAAAAACCTGAGTAATATCCAAACACACGTCCTATTCTTGTGCTCCATATAGTGATGCAGACGTCTCCAAAACCAGACAGGTGGACAAATCTAAACTTGTTTTTATTAAAACAAATATAAATATGCATTTAAATAATAATAATAATAATAATAACATTATACAAATGTAAATTGTCATGAATAAACTGAAAAATCCCCCTGAGGGAGGCATAGAGGCAGTGGTTTTTATATTTATGTAGAAAATTAAATTTTTTGTAACACTTTAATTCTTTAATATGTAAAGTTATTTGTGTATTACTGTGTGTATTAAGCAATGTGTAAGCATTTGAACCCACATAGGCGCATAACTAACATACTGTGCGCTGGACTTTAGACCAGCTTTCACCTGGTCAATGGCATGGTCTATTTCAGTTCTTCAAAAAAGCAACATGCCAACGAAGCTCCTTAACACACCTCCTTTATAGACTGGAACACCCATAAGTCCACAAAGTGGCACAAATTGATATTTATTCATTGGGATAAACCCCTTGAGATGTACCACCTCTTGGGGGTCCCACAATTAATCACAATCTCATATTAATAACACCAGAAGACAAAACAAAACATAACTTAAACAACATAAAAAAAACATAACATAATAAAAAAAATTAAAAAAGAAGAAGAAGGGGGTTGGCGGCGCAGTAGGTAGTGCTGTCAACTCACAGCAAGAAGGTCACTGGGTCGAGCTTCGGCTGGGTCAGTTGGCGTTTCTGTGTGGAGTTTGCATGTTCTCCCCGTGTTTGTGTGGGTTTCCTCCGGGTGCTCTGGTTTCCCCCACAGTCCAAAGACATGTGGTATAGGTGAATTGGGTAGGCTAAATGGTCCGTAGTGAATGAGTGTGAATAAGTGTGTATGAGTGTTTCCCAGAGATGGGTTGCAGCTGGAAGGGCATCCACTGGGTAAAACGTGCTGGATAAGTTGGCGGTTCATTCCGCTGTGGCGACCCCAGATTAATAAAGGGACTAAGCCGAAAAGTAAATGAATGAATGAAGAAGGGGGTTGATTAAATAGATTTACTATTTAAACAACGTCGCACAAAACGTAAAAAATTAGGGTTGCGCTGGTCTGAAAATAGCAACAAATCAGGCCAAACACGTCTTGCACCTTATTGCGCAGGGTATATTTTAGGGCCCCTAGTTTTTAATAAATATTAACTAGTATTTAACTAGGCACAATATGTCACTCTTTTTCTGTCTGTACTTACATGATCTCAAATGTTGCGACGAGTGTTCAAATCCAGAAATATTTCACCAATTTTAACAAGCAATACAGACCATGTTCTTTATCTCCATGCTAATGACAACATACAAGCTTGATTTCCAGTTTGGTTTAATAGAAAACGGAAACAACACCAAATATTATTAATCAGATTTGAATACTTTAGCTAATCCATAAACATGATTTCTGCAGTCCCATAGGATGTAATGAAGACAGCAACTCCCATAGTTCCACACTCAATCACCTGCGTCATTAAAATACACTTTTGTTTGTTGTGAATACATGCCCTCTAGTGGTGAAATGACATACAATTTCTTAAAGAATATATTAAATATATAGTGCTAATTCTTTAATATATAATATTAAAGAATTAGCACTAGCACCTAAAATAAGCACTAGAAGCTAGCTAGTATATGCTTGTACTAAATGAAAAACATAAAGAAAAGAAGTACAAGTAGCAAGAAAAAGGATACTAGTACCTGTTTTAGATTTGATGTTACAACGGCTTGCCATATTCATTGAGCATAAATGTATTCAAATGAACAGGTGTTTGTATGTAAGTCGGAAGGATGCATTCACACTCTTGTTCATTAGCTTTAGTTCATGTGATTGTTTTCCCCCACAGGGAACATAATGACCGTGTCCTACATGTCTGGACTGATGTTAGGCTCTGTGGTCGCCTATGCCGCCTACAGTTTCACCGCTTCAGGCTCCAGCTTCCACTCAGAGACTGGCTACAACTTCACCCAGGGGTACTAGTACACTGCCTAGTCCAAGCCAAAAAACCATCCTCGTTCCCGTCATCAATCTCATCAGGTGGCACTTTTGCCACTCTGTGTAGCAACTCCGCAGTCCCCATAAATCAGACCTCTGCTGCAGGCTTATTTCGGCCCACCTGCAATGCTGTGTGCCTCTGAATGTAGACAAATGGATGAAGAAACAAGCTGTAAAGAGTTCTATTCGTGTGCTTAGTTGTGTTGCCTCTTCTTGTTCTCCGAGAGTGTATTTTTTATGCTGTCAAATGTTTTTAACAGCACTGTTATGAAAATGCCAAACGCTGTGTGGTGATGAAGCTGGTAGCACTGTGAAAATCTTCTTTGTTTCTCTTGGTTTAATGTCTGATGCCACATTCTGTGATGTTGTGTGGAAAAACGTGAATGTTTATGAGGATGTTCTGACTGGACTGATGATGAAACGTATTAAATGAGGGTCATTTAAGCCAGGTTGCATGTACTTTTGAGGGAACTGCCGAAAAGAAAACCTCCTTTTGGGTGCAATATGGATACTGGACCTTTTTGCTAAAGCTGAATGTTAATGACTCTAAATAAAGGCTTTTTTGTAAAAGTGGTTATAAAGTTTTTTAAAATGCGAACAGACGAGAGGGGTCTGGATGCAGACCTGGTGCAGTGCAATCTGAGCTCCATCCAATGCTTTTTAATGGGCTCACCTAACCCTACCCCTCACAGTGACGTCACTCACTCCATTGAGTGCATTGTGTCTTACACTGCATCGCTGAGTGATGCAATCATAGCTTGCATCATAAAGGCTGCATCCAGAATCTGTTGGAACAGACAGATTGTTTTGGTTCATAAGACCTCATCTTATTGTCAGGGGACATGGGTATTATTTTGCCTGTATCTGTTTTTGACTCACAAACTGTTGATATTTTTGACTTGATATGTGTCACCGAGGAGGACCACAGTTTAAGCTAAAAATCTTGATTTATGTTGTACTAAAAAAGAAAAAAGATGGCTCGAGATCAGTGATGTAAAGTAACAAATTACAAATACTCAAACTACTGTAATTGACTAGTTTTTCCTCAGAAATTGTCATTTAAAAAGTTGTTTTAAAAACTTGGACTTTCCCTTGAGTACGTTTTTAGTGCTGTATTGGTACTTTTACTCCACTACTTTCCTTCAACCTGCTGTCACTACTTTATTTTTTCCTGTATGTGGATTGGCTGAGTAGAAAAAAATCAGATCTGTGATTCCTGTCCAATCAAATCACAGATAGTAAGTAAATGGCAGCATACTGAACTACCTGAAGACATGGACGCTTTATAAATGCAGCAAAGCATTTGAAAGCATTAAAAGTGTCCAAGAAGATGTCGAAAATCTTTACACGCACTGACTCAGAGTCTGTTTAGACTGTTTGCCACTGATAAGAAGATGAAGGATGCCTACTGTTTGATGACAGAAAATCACCAAATGGCCTTGTAAATGCATCAACTTTTCACAACATAATGTTCACTACTCAATACTCTTGAGTACTTTTGAAAGGGCTACTTTTTACTCATACTTTGTGTAATATTTACTACAGATACTTTTACTCGCACTACATTTTAGTTAGGCCTAAGTAATGGTACTTTTACTTGAGTATGATTTTTCAGTACTCTTTCCACTACTGCTCGAGAGGGAGTAAATTAAACAGCAAACTTTCCTTTTTGTGTGAACAATAGTTTTCCTAATAATAATAGCAACTCTATTTAAGTTTCACTTTTTCAGGATTTGAGGAAACAGTTTTGACCCATTTTTTTTAAATTTGTTTGAATGCAGGCATTCTCAATGTTTAATATCCTGAATAGAGTAGTTGTAAATACTCTAGAGTCTTCTATACTGCAAATATGCGAGACACTGGAGGCAGATTTTGATATTTTAGGTGTTTTTTTCAAGTGTATTTTATTTTCAGTCTTATGCAAAGAAAATGTTCAAAACAAAGTTTTAAGTGTTTGCTTTAAAACTTTGTCAATTTGCTTTTGTAGATTTTAATTACATTTTTGAACAATTTTGAGCCTGATTTTATCCAATGTTCAGATTTTTGAACTAGAAATTATGTAAATTAGACAATATTTTTTATTAAATAATGCATTTGCATACTTAAACAACATTTTAGAAAATACACACACACACACACACACACACACACACACACACACACACACACACACACATATCATAATGAGACTAAGCCGATAAAAAAATGATTGAATGAATATATATATATATATATATATATATATATATATATATATATATATATAATTCATTTTATAATATATATTTGCAATTCTTAACGTAATCAAAGCGCTGGGTAAGTATGGTGATCAGTGTTTGGAGTAACGCATTACAAGTAATGTGAGTTAAGTAATAATATTATCTAAGTAAACAGTAAAGTAAGGCATTACTTGTAGAAAATAATCAATAATATTTTAGTTACTTTTTTGAAAATGTACCACAAGTTACTTTCTAGTTTAATTAATTCGCTTTTTTTTAATTGCTGAATTAAAATTAAAATAGTCACAATGAATCACGCAGTCAATGAGAATGTGTTCATTATTTTGAACGCATCAAAGGAAAACGGGATTATAGTCTTAATGAACAGAGATTTTACTTAAGACAAACAGTACAAAAGTAGCAAACACATTGCTTTAAACTTTCAATTATCTGTAAATATAACTCTGGGGTCAGGTAGTGCTCAGAAAACATTATCCTAAAATATTTGTAAGTAAGTTACACAGTGCGTTGTTAATTGCAGAGCTCCTCTATTAAAAAAGAAAGAAAAAAAACAAGTTCTGAAAGAGATCAAAACCTCAGTCAGGTAATAAAAAGTAACGCATAAGTCACTCAAAAGTTGTGGAATGCATTACTTACTATAAAAAGTAACTAAGTAACGCAACTATTTACTTTTTTAGGTAGTAACTCAATATTGTAATAATTCATGACTAACTTTCCCCAGAACTTTAGGGTGATTAGTTTTCCCCACTTTTTACCTGCAGTATCTCCCATTAAACTGAGATATGGACCCGCCCAAAGCACACGCCGCAGGCTGCCAACCATTTAGATATATGATTGGCTAACAAGCGCGTATTTCAATTATTTTACTATTATTATGTATTCACAGAGCCCAGTGCTGTCAGGAACACATAACTTATACGATTCCTTCAGATTTATGTCAATAATTGACATTCTAAGCTCATTTTATGCGTAGTTAATGAAAAAAATGGCACGTTGATGACTGCAGATGGCGCTGCCGCATAACGTTTTCAAGCTAGCATCCTCAAACACTGCCCGGTGTATTTTATTTTGAAGTACAGATCGAGTAAGAGAGCTACATTTTGTATAAATTACTCAATCTACACTTTATGGAATGCAAAATGCAGGCCACATCATTGGACTAATGCAGGGAGCAGATGATTCGCACGGCTGTACTGCGGTGATATGCAGCAACGAGGAGGTAAAATACGGGCTAATCAAGCAAACACCCAAATCCATTAAAGCACCATGCAATTTACAGCCCCTCTGTGGGAATAGAAATGCAACAGGCAATCAAATTCTAGTCAGTAGAGTCGATCCTTGCCCGCCTAAAAAGCAGGCACGGTACAGATTTGCTTCTAATTTATCTGACTTATTCTTACTTAATGCATTAACATACAACCTGTTGGGTTGGTATTAGCCATCACCCAATTATTTTTTTACTGGATAACAGTAGTCACATTATCAGGATTTAATTGCATGCAGGAGAGGAATCTTATTTTCATACTTTAAAAATATTCTGGTCAGTAAATTTGCAATATTTTAGAGCAGGGACAGTCAGGGGGAACCGCAGGGGGGGCCTGAGGCAGGATGGCGATGGGAGATCCCAGTGTCTCTCCACTTCATCAAATCACACTAATGGGGTTTCAGATTGCAGCCCTCAATGTTTTATTGACATGATGGGATTTTAGAGAATGGATAAGATATAATATGGAGTAGTGGAGAAATGTCAGATAAAATGAACCAGATTTAAACTGTCATCCATGTAGTATGAAAACATGCGCATTAATCATTAACCTGTGCTTTAACAACCATCAGTATCCTCCGTGAAACAACAATAAACGTGACCATTTTGAGGGATGTGAACAATAACAATGGTCCCAACGTATTTCCTCTTTTACATTTTTGAGTTCTATAGCTTCAGAGAATCTAAAAAGGTCTACATATTGATAAATAATGTTATGATAGTTGTTTTAACATTAGGTTATGATTGAATTGCCTCTTGTTATGAAATAGTTTGATAACAAGAAGGAAATGTTCATGGGCTAATGACATGACCACATTGAAATGGTCTATATTAACATACTATACTTGATGCTTTTTATTTAAATTGTACATTAACTTTGAACTTTAGTGGCCACATGCCTAAGAAAATATATATATTTGCGTTTATTTATGTTATATAAATTAGATTTTGGATAGCTCTTGGATAGTGTAAAATTAAATTTAAGTTGTCATTCAAATTCATCAATCCTGGTCCAGTCTTTTTTTTGTGTGTGTTAAGGATTTTCAATCAGGTTTATATCAGGACTCTGGGCTGCCATTTCATTATTTTAATATTTTCAAAGGAACTGCTTTTTACCTGTTTTGTTAAATAACGGAGGCTGATTGTCCTGCATGAAAAGTGCTGGTTGATTCAGTGATGAATGAATGAAGGGAAGGAAACGCATGAAGTTGAAGGAGCTGTAAAAGAGACCAAACTACTACTGCAGAAACAAACCAAATGTCTATACCAGGGGTGCCCAAACTTTTTCTTATGAAAGGCCAAAATCCAAGCTTGATTGAGAGCTGTGGGCCGAAAGTAAATATAGCAAACTGTATTACATTTAAGTTGCCATGGGTAATTTCCTAATTAATTTCATAATATCTATAAATAAATAGAAAAAATGACTTCTGTCGTATTTACTAATGCATTCTAGTTTTTGAAAATGTATATTATTCTAACAAACGTATTGTAATAAATTCCCAGTGTTGGGTTGCAGCTGGAAGGGCACCCGCTGCATAAAACATATGCTGGATAAGTTGGCGGTTCATTCTGCTGTGGCGACCCCGGATTAATAAAGGGATTAAGCCGAAAAGAAAATTAATGAATGAATATTGCAATAAAACCATTAAAAAAATTTTTAAATCCAAACAATGGAGTTTAATCAAGGGCGAAGATTTGCTTTTGATATTGATAAGGACCCAATTTGACATTGTTGTACATGATTTTTATATGATTTTACATGATTTTACTTTAACAAGGAATGAATGCAGAAAGGGGGAGGCATATGACACAATAACCATTTTATCTCGATTATTGTTTATTCACAATCGTCGTGGAGGCCAAAATTGAAACAATATTTTTATTAATTGCACATCCATGGTTACTATTATGGTGGACTCGTAGCGAACTTGACTTCAAATGACTGACCCTTTTTTTTTAGCTGCTTATGTCCATGTCCTGCACACTAAGCCTGACTGTAAAATTTCGACAAAGCATTATTTTATTTTGTAGGCGATTAAATTATTGGTGGAGACATTTTAATAATCTGTGGATATTGGTGGAGACTAGGCATGGGACGAAGAACAAACCGCGGTTTGGAAAAGTCAAGGTTTTAAAACTGCCAAAATTTTCTAAAATACCATTCCTAAGGTTTGTGTAAGATTTTTTTATTTACTTTTTTTTGTTTTGTTTTTCAGGACAACAGTATCTCCTGCAGAAAAAATATCCAATGATGCTGTTTTAAATTGTAAAGAAATCTGTGTGTTTAGAAACAAATGAAGACAGCAGAAGTCAATGATTCATTTTAATTATTTAGTCTTACATGTTTACTGTTCCAAAATATTAGAAATCTTTCAAAAAATTAAATATATTGTTTTTAAAGGTGAAAAAAGTTGTTGTTTTACCCGGACATTTATAATAATATATTTTAGTGCAGTAATCAAAATACTGTGATACTGTGAAACCATGATATTTTTATCCAGGGTTATCATACTGTCAGAATCTTATACCGCCCCATGCCTAGTGGAGACACATCCACTCCGTCCATACTAATTCTATCTCATTGAGCTCAATGACGAATACAATTGTCATGCTGAACCTGCCTTTGCCTTGATTTGCACGCTGATGTCTTCTGCTTTGTCCCCTATTCGTTAAGTGACAGAATGAACACTTTTTAAAAATCTGATTCATGTACAACATTTAAGTTTAGTTTGCTTTTTAAGCTCAACAATAAAACTAACTAACAAACAAACAAACAAACAAAAGGTTACATCAAAATAGAAATAAGAATCTCTGTTAAAGGCGTTCCCAGCCCTTCCCAATCATTTTCTTTTTAAAGTTTGGGCATCTCTGGTCTATACATACATATTTAAAGTTTAAGTGATCTGAAAGTTACTGAGATGTTTATTCCAGTATACTGATGTATTCCCAGCTGAATATGAATATTTAGTAGGGGGCGGGGTTTTCTTTTTTACATCATTCTCTTGTAGCAAACTAACAGTAAGAGGGGCGTGGCTAAGAATATTGTGGCATCAAACTAACGCCAACAGAGAAGGCCCGACACTCCAAACACAAAAGCAAAAGGTCAGACTTTCTTTAAAGATTAGCAAAACAAACTTTTTTTTTCCAAGGATTAACTTGCACAAATTAATTGTTCACCTAAAGAATATCAGTGTGCACTAAGATGAACATTGTACATTGTTTTACAGACTTTACAGGCTTTAAAGGCCATGTTGCATAGAGTAATATTACCATTTTACACCACAATCTGACTTTCCCTCAAGTATAAAATAACAGGAATTTCTCACGCACAAGGATTTATCCACTAATATTTCCCCACACATTCTTTTCTCGCAAACCCACCTGAGCAAAGTGCCAAGGAAACATTATGTATAGTAGTGTTTTAAAATGCTGGCCTAATTAACTCCATAGAGAATTAAAATAGGGTGTAGTCTCGGTTACAACGAGCCGTCTAATTTTGGTTTAGCCGCTGGAGAGTTTCTGGTGTCTAATAGTACAGTTCCTGAACATTTTTCACTCTGCTCTAGTTTTGTGGCGCTGTATTTTAAGCAGCCTCCCAAACTCGAGAGGAGATGGATCAACTCGGTGAAAGTTAAAAGGGCCAGGATGTGCCAACTGACATCCAATTCATCATGGAGAATCATCTCTTATACTTTGTTTTAATCCCACATTACTCACTGTCCTCTAAACTGAATATACACCAACAAAACAATGTCAGACTGGTAACTTTATGGCTCTCTGGGACTGACCTTGTGTGGAGACTCAAATTTTGGAAAAGGATTCAAAGTAAATACATGAAAATGTTACAATGAGTATTTGTTTAACTAGAAATTGATTTCAATGTGGGCAGCACGGTGATGCAGTGGGTAGCACAATAGCCTCACAGCAAGAAGGTTGCTGGTTCAAACCCTGGCTGGGTCAGTTGGAATTCCTGTGTGGAATTTGCATGTTCTCCCCATGTTTGCGTGGGTTTCTTCTGGGTGCTCCGCTTTCTTCCACAAGTCCAAAAAACATGTGGTATAGGTGAATTGGGTTTGCTAAATTGTCGGTAGTGTATGTGTGTGAATGAGAATGTATAGGTGTTCATCCCATTGATGGGTTGCAGCTGTGTGTGTTAAATTTAATTTACACACAGCTCATGAAAAATAATATTAAGAAACCAGTTTAACAAAGTTATCATCACTTTTTTGGATTTGTAATTAGTATGAATGTGTTTTTGTGTAAAATGAAAGTTGATCAGAGTAACGTTTTTTTATAAATATATATACTTACTTAAAAAATTATAAGTAAATATATATTACAGAACGCTGCAGCCAGAATTTCTGACCAGAACCAGAAAATCAGAGCACACCACACCTGTCCTCAGGTCTTTACACAGGCTCCCAGTTACATTCAGAATAGATTTTAAAGTATTATTACCTGTCTTTAAATCACTAAATGGCCTAGGACCTCAATACATTACAGATATGCTCACTGAATACAAATCTAACAGATCACTCAGATCTTTAGGAACACATAAACTAGAAATTCCAAGAGTTCAGTCAAAGCAGGGTGAATCGGCTTTCAGCCACTACGCCCCTCACTGCTGGAATCAGCTTCCAGAAATGATCAGATGTGCTCCAACATTAGGCACGTTAAAATCAAGACTGGAAACACATCTGTTTAGCTGTGCCTTTACTGAATGAGTACTGTGCAATGTCCGACAGATCGCACTATTATGTTTTTCGCTTCTTTTTCATTCTTTTATAACCTGTTTTAACACATTTTATCTGTTTTATCAGTTTTTTATCATTTTTATTATTTGTTTTTATTTCTCTTATACGTGTTTCTTTTATTCCTGTTTATGTAAAACACTTTGAATTGCCACTGTGTATGAAATGTGCTATATAAATAAATTTGCCTTGCCTTGCCTATATATATATATATATATATACTTACAACCAAAAAACTTGATTTTAGAAATTTTGAACAATTGTCATTTTCTGCTAATAAATGCTCTAAAATGATCATATTCTTATTTAAATTAGTCATTAGTAGTTTACAAATTGTCATTTTGCTTAAAACACATAATATCAATAACATAATAAATAACATATATAAATATTAATTGCAAACCAAGAATTTATTCTGATGGTCCGCATTATTACTCCAGTCTTCAATGTCCCATTTTGTTAAGAATTCTTGCATAAATAAGGTCAAAGGAACAAAACTAATTTGGAATCTAAATCTTTTGTAACATTATAAATGTAATTCCTCATAGTTTTAAACACCTTCACGCATTTGCTGAATAAAAGACACAAAAAGTAGCGTTCGTTTTAAACGATGGTGAATATCATGAAATATGTTACTCCTAAAAGCCACAAATGACCAGTAAGACAGAACCCTCATAGTTTCGTTATCAGTGTTTTCTCTGCAACAATCTTGTTTACTATGTCTCAAAGCTAAAAACTCATCGGTATCTCACCATAAATATGCGTGATAAGATTTCTTCTCTTGGGAAAGTAGCAGATTTTTATTCATCTTCTCAGACAGTGGGAGAATATTCTTGTTCTTTGTCGCGAGCATCTCAAGGACACTGCCAAGGTTGCATTCATGCTCTTACATCGACACATACATTCTCAAAGCTACACTGTATCTAGTAGCTGTTTCATCAAGTACAAGTGTCATCACATTCAAGCAAATACTGAATGAGTGTGTGTGTGTGTGTGTGGGGGGGCTTTCCGCCAGGGACGATCTAATAAAATGTACCCAGGCAATGGAGTTATTTTGTTTGAAGGTTAAACTCATGAAAAAGACATGTGAATGGTTTAAATTGTGAGTATGTCAGAGCGAGAGCCTCAAGCGTGACAGACATACTGATTACAAGGAGGTGTTCTCTCAAGGGACAGAGCAGATCTTGAACGTCATTCCACCGTACTACAATTTTTTTTCCGGTTGTGAGGCCTCTAATCGAGACGGTGTTGAATGTTTAATGACATGCCAGACACTGTGGCCCCAGTCGTATGACTTATGCTGTCTTAGCCAGCGAGGGTACTGAGAATGCTGTTTTATTATTGATTATTTCTAATGACTGTCGTGTAATGGACTAATTCAACAACAAATTGCTTAGTCCTTGATTTGTGCTTGTATTCACACTTTTGTTGCATACTTAGAGTGATGTTTATAATTCGAAGCTACACTAAGAATGGGTACGATTTATTTTGGAAAGACACTCAAAAAATCTTTTTGGTGATTGTTCAAACTACTTATTTAAAATGAGCTGAAACAACACAATTATTGAATTTTTTTGGGACAACAAGTTCAATCCACTTAAATTTCTCACGTTAACTTAATCGATTTTTGTTGGGACAACATGAATGAATTGTGTGGATCCCTGCATGTTTTACAGTGCAGTTTTCTCTCAAAAATGGCAGATTTTTTTCTGCCAATGAATTCAGTTCAATTCACCTTTATTTGTATAGCGCTTTTATAATGTAGATTGTGTCAAAGCAGCTTCACATAAAGGGTCATAGTAAATTGGAACAGTGTAGTTCAGTTTGTAGTGTTTAAGTTCAGTTCAGTTTAGCTCAGTTCAGTGTGGTTTAATAATCACTACTGAGAGTCCAAACACTGAAGAGCAAATCCAACGATGCGCAGCTCTACAGATCCCGAACCATGCAAGCTATTGGCGACAGCGGAGAGGGAAAAAAAACTTCACTAATTGGCGAAAGTGAAGAAAAAAAACCTTGAGAGTAACCAGACTTAGTTGGGTACAACCATTTTAATTTCTCCACTGGCCAAACGTCTTGTGCAGAGCTGCAGTCTCAGTGGCGGAGGCTGGAAGCTGGCCTCAGGGAAGACTCGTCTGTCCCTGGAGTTTGCATTCAGTCAAAAATGTCTAAGCAGAGACACTGTGTGAGAGAGACAGATCTTTACAGTTTTGTGTTGAACCGATTGACCATTGAAATTCTCCACATTATTCTGTCCTCTTGTGTAGTTGTCTTTCATGGGCCACTAGTCTTTTTGGGAGGACTTTCTAAAGATGTTTAATTCTAGAAATTGTTCCTGCCCACTGTACTGATTGACAGAAGCGTATTAACATGTTTCCATAGTATCGTGCATAAACATGTCCAGAGGACAGGATTTGCAATAAACAGGGATTAAAAAATCTGTTCAACTCTCTGTGATCAGCTGCACCTCAGTGTGTTTTACAAGTTTAAAACATTAAAATAAAAATAAAGCATGTTTGTAATAATAATAATAATTCCTTATATTTTATAAAGCGCTTTTCTAGACACTCAAATCGCTCTACACGTTTTTGGGGGGAAACACCCTCATCCACCACCAGTGTGCAGCATCCACCTGGATGACTTGACGGCAGCCATATTGCACCAGACCCCACACCACACACTATCTGATTGGTGGAGAGGAGACAGAGTGATGAAGCCAATTATGATATGGGAATGTTAGGAAGGACATCCTGGGATTTTTAACGACTACAGAGAGTCGGGACCTCAGCTTAACATCTCATTCAAAAGACGGCGCTCACTGAGCAGTATAGAGTCCCTATCGATATACTGGGGCGTTAGGACCCACACATATTGCAGGTTGAGCACCCCCTGCTGGTCTCACTAACACCAGAAACCTAGTTTAGCATGGGATCTCCCATACAGGTACTTACAGGGCGCAAACTCTGCTTAGGTTTAGTGGGTGACCATGTGAGAGTTGCAGAGAGGTAGCTGCAGGCATAGTAATAAAGACAGTAAAATCACTATATAATTCATAACTGCTGGAATCACAACAGCCGGTAATGTTTGTTGGGACAACATGAATGAATTGTGTGGATCCCTGCATTTTTACAGTGCAGTTTTCTCTCAGAAATGGCTGATTATTTCTGCTGATGAAGGTTCGATGAAGAGATACAGATCTTTATACTGTTCAGTTCTGAAGTGTTAAACCAACTGCCTATTGACATTTTCCACACTAATCTGTCCTCTTGTGCAGTTGTCTTTCATGGGCAACTTGTCTTTTTGGGGGTGCATAATTCTAGAAATAGCTAAAATGATTAGCGTTTCTTGCTGTGGCTGAAATGTTCATCTGGTCAACCTGCTGTCGAAGGGTTTCTGTCACTTTAATATGACTCAGTGAAAACTGGAAAGTTCAGCTGCCAGTTAAATAGAGTTTGTCTGATCATTTGGAAATAAGGGATTTGGAAATGAACACCAAGTGTAGATTAACACCATTAACTGGGAGGATCTGAAAAAGTTTTGTGATTTTGATCAGTGCTTTTATGGCAAGACTTTTATTCATTCTTCGGATATGAATTGTTTATATCAACAGTTTAATTCTTGATAGAAACAATTAATGTTAAAATAAACAATGATTTTTTTTTCATATCAACAATTCAACTTTTTATATCAACAGAAAACTGTTTGGGACTGTCACGATCACCGGCGATCGTAACTTCCTAGATCGCTGGATCTCACACACATTCACATGGACTACAAATCCGCCATTCATGGACTACATTTTCATACATGCACTCCGTTCACAAACACACATGCTTCCTCATGATGACTAATTACACTCGCACCACCTGAGCATTGTCAAAGACGGATTACAGACACTATTTAAACAGCACACACTCTCACTTCCATTGCAGTCTTGTTATCTGTATAGTGACATTTCAACGCGTTCTCCTAGTCTTGTTTTCCTGTGTTTTGACCGTAGTCTTGTTTATACTTTTGTCCCTGTTCACCGCCTGCCTTCTGACCTCTCGCCTGTGTTTATACTTCGATTCTGGACTTCCTTTATACATCTGTTTGCACCTGTGTTGACCATTGCTTGCCTGACTTTGAATAAACCTGCAAGTGGATCCTAAATTCAGTTGACTGTGTCACTCCCCGTGTTGCAGGGACACAGTCTCCATTATGCTTGTTTGCTGTTGGTTACTATGTTACTAGTACTCTAACTGCTCTAACAACTCGATGGAAATGAACCTAATTTTCATTTGGGATATTTTCATTTTTGCTAACTTTAAAAAGATACTCTTTCACATTACGTTGTTGGAAATAAAAAAATACATATTTTGACACCTGAGATAACACATTTATTGCTACTTCAACTAAAAAATCTTGAACTTGAGTGTTTTGAAGTTGTGAAATATATATCAGCAAACTGCATACACATGTCATTCGCGTGCCTTGACACGTCTTTACACAGAGGAAAAACATCTCCTATCTCAAGTGGAGACTCACTGGTTCAAAATAATCTGACAACAAACCTTAGTAGAATTAGTGCTCATAAAAATATTATTTCTTTGTCTATCTGCTCTGATGAGATGTCTTGCATTCATCAAGCCACATCAACTCATGCTATAAAAATGGTGGGATCATGATTGTGGCTTGTGGTTGCGCCGATGATTGGACATGATTTTGATATAATTCCCCTCGCTCATCATGACCACTAATGTGCAAACTCAGGCTCTAAATACAAAAGTGGACACCGTCCAGACTGAGACATTTAAGTGTAGACCTTTTTACAGTCTATGGTCTAACATTGGAGAAACAGCAATACATAAAATGCTGTCAGCTATAGGAGTTTGTAGACGGTCCTGTAAATTTGGCTCTTGTTCTTGACAAAATGGATGAAGAAGTCAGCTAGTGGAGTTGCATGGTGGAGTTGCTAAATGAGTAAACATAATAATATATCAAATGAATTGGTTATTGACAAATTTGGAGAATACACATGAAAATATTTGGTTCAATGGGATCTCGATAACTGCAAGTTACACCTCTAACTTACTACAAGTTACGCCCCTTCATCTTACGCCCTCGTCTTGCAGTCCGCAGACAGATACACTTGTACAAATGTGGGAACGGTGGGAGATGAGAACCAGCTCATTTGCATTTAAAGACACAGGTTACAAAAACAGCTACACTTTGCTTTGAGCTCAAAATGGGCATATTCTGCATTGTATGATAAATAATTTGATGGGTATTTTGTGCTGTACATATTCTAGAGACATCAAAGACTTATCTTACATCTTGTAAAAGGTGTAAATTGGGGCCCTTTAAACCATAATAAATGATAAAATAGTGTATAAGTCTTGTTTTGGGCAAATACTCAAACTGGTATGCAGTAACAGTGTAATGGTCATTTTCAACTCATCCAACAGATGGAGCACTTCAGTGTCCAGTCAGTCTTAGCGCGTTAATTTCCATGTTGGCTGGTTTTAAGTTGTCCTACAGTCAAGGGTCTTGTAATAGCCACTTGCGGGTGTCTGAATTACCATAACTCAGTTAATGGCAGGGATACAGGGACTGTAATGAGCAGACTGGAGAGGCTACATTTGACACAGCTGCTCTAGACAGTGCTAAGAGTCTGACTTTACTGTGAAGGCGCTAATGCGGCTACACGTACATGACTCCCAATGAAGGAAAAACGCTGGACAGATGCAGCTGAAACTGAAGACAAAAACTACAATTATTCCTAACATCAGCCTGTTCTACACAAGCTTAAGATATCTTGTTAGCAAGCTAAGATTTCCTTGCTGAAAAGACCTGATTAGCGTGGATTTCCATGCTGGTTCAGGCTAGTTTATGCTGTCCATTCCTTATTTTCAGAAAATGGCGTTCTATGAGAAGGATTTAAATAACATAATGGGGACTTGTATGTATGTATGTATGTATGTATGTATGTATGTATGTATGTATGTGTGTTTATTCATTCATTCTTTTTCTTTTACCCTTTTACAGCAACTTAACTGTAAATGTGTTTTACAGTAGAAGAGCCCTACTACAATTTCATTTTAAAGTAAAATAGCCAGACCGCAAATTGTTTTTAAGGTAAAATGCCTTTAAACACATTTTAATTTTACAGTATGATTATTTTGCAGTACTTTTACTGTAATTTATTTACTTTTACACTGGAACAAAACCTTTGTTTAGTATTTACCACTGAAATTCCAAACAAGTGACCAATTTTTGCATTAACTGTCTCACTTTTGTCTTCAACTACAGAAGTAGTACTTGGTTTTTGATTACTTGGATTACAGTAGAATACCACAAATTCATAACATACAGTAAGTTACTGTAAAAGTTTTGAAATGACCCACAATGCAGTGGATATTCCTGTAGTAAACTGTAAAGAATGTATGGGGTATTTTACTGGCCATTTTTGCAGTTAATAACTGTAAAATTGCGGTAAAGTTTAACAGAAGACCAAAACTCAAACTCAGCTCAAAACACTCATCAGATTATTTATTATACCTATATAGTTCTTGCCTACCATTCTCACATGTGTCAGAGCCGTAGCATTTATGTAGATAAACCCCACAGTGACAGACAAAACCTTCCCAACTGTTATTTATTGATATATTTGTTGTGGAGTTAATTCAAGCCTTTCTGCAACAATGGGTCACACACAATGTCATTAAAAAGGTTGCGCACACACACACACACACACACACACAAACACACACACACACACACACACACACACACACACACATTGGGGGGGGCCAATCGCTATCCTACGTCACTTTGTGCTGGGCCTCAGAATGGGAGGGATTTGGATCCTGTTTTAGTCAAGAAATTTAAAAAGAGAGACTTATTGGGTTTGTATCACTCCAATATGACTGTGGACACACTATACTTGCGCACAGTTCTGTCCAAACACCTTAAAAAACATGATTTTCAGCATAGGCGCCCTTTAAAGATCACAGTGCCAACCCCCTAAAAACGAATTATTTCATTTTAAATGAAATAAAATGTTTCTATGTTTAATTTACATTAAATTAAACCATACAACTTTACAATTCTTTTTGTCAGCAAAACGGTTTTAATCTTTTAAAATAAAACAAAAGTTTTTCATTACTTATTTATTATTATTTAATACATTTTAATAAGAAAAAGTATGTAGTTTTTAAAAATATTTTTTTTGGTTATACCTGGTTTCACCTATATTATTACATTTAATTTCATGAAACTAAGAAATGGACTGTAAACTTTTATTACACATCTACACATATTAAATCCTAAATTCAATTTGATGTCGACACCAAAATTGAACGTCTCATCTTTGTCCCACACGCAGGATTTTTATTAAATGCTGCTTTTATTGATTTGTTTAAAAAAAAAAAACATATTAAAAAAGACAACGAACATGATATCAAAAAAAGAGATTATAAAAGCAATCATTTCCAAGACGGCGAAACAAATTAATTAGTTGCTTCAGAGATATTCCTGAAAATGATTGATATTGCTTTTTTGCCTTGTGCTTTTACAGTGACAAAAGTAGAGAGGAATCACACTAGAGACCACATGCTGGCTCTGTTTTCTTTCCTCCTTTTTTTTTCTCTGAAAGCGTCACATCCTGCCTTTTTTACTTCTGGATTAGGAGATAAGCGCGGTCAAAAGATCCACTTTGAGAGCAAATGCAATCAGGATTATGATTGTGTTGTGCGGTCCTGAATACAAATCAAGTGTCATGATTATAATTCAGGTCCCATTTACGCATCTGCATGCTAAACCTCTTTTACGGCTCAAAAAGTGGTACAACCTTGATTTGGGATATCATTTATGAACCTTTTTCATAACACGCAAGGCATTAGCTCTAGTTCTGGTGGGGTAAAAAAAACCCAGGCTTATATGGGATTATGCATTTTAGTTGTGTAGCGCTTCAGTGGCAGGTTGTGGATTGGATTATGATTTGACAGGAAGAGACAGAGGTACAGATTAGTATGACCTCAATTTTCACTCACACATGCACTCAATATGGGATTGAATTTCAGATCAGGTGTTAAACCGACGGCGTTGAATGAAAATGCTTGTGTCTGTTGTATTTCTAAGATCCCTCAAGTTTGCCAGGCCAACTTTTTCTATCCTTATTATTTTCAAGGCAATTTCCAACGCATTTTGTGGAACCAGAACCGTAAGAAATATGTTCCCTGGAGAAAAAGAAAATTGGTTTCCCATCAGCTCTCAATAAAGGGTCGTTCTCCATTTTACAGCAACCCAGCGTGAGTCCAGTGAAATGGCTGCTGGACGGATTACTGCATTGTGTCGAAAAAAGGACAGCATATAAACCTTGTGACGTCACTTTTGGTGTAAGCTTGGATTGAGTGAAGGTGGTTTTATGAATTGAAGCTGTGCTGTAACTCTTCTCCAGTCAGGCTTCACAGTTGACTACAAGTGTGTTTTATTGTTCTATAAAGCTGGTTTGCCGGGACAACCACTGTTCTCTTCTTGCACTAACGTCTTTCACAAAGCTAATGCTTTGAAACGCACTGTAGGAAAACTCGTATTTAATTTCTATTGAATTGAAGGGCATTGTGTGCATGAATAACATTCAATTCAGTGCTGAGGTAACAATTGGA
Organism: Danio aesculapii; assembly: GCF_903798145.1. Lineage (NCBI taxonomy): Eukaryota > Metazoa > Chordata > Actinopteri > Cypriniformes > Danionidae > Danio > Danio aesculapii. The sequence goes on along the minus strand of NC_079437.1, from coordinate 40,388,988 downwards.
TGTTTTATTGTTAGAAACCATTCTCAGACCAAAAGAAAAGGGATATACTGAAACATTCAAACATGTGAGCAGCTCCTATGCAGTATTTTACATTAGAATAAATATAGTCTATATATAGTCCACTTTATAATTTATGTAAGGTCCAAAAAAAAGTATTAATGCTGTTTTGGTGTGGAAAGTAAATTTAAATAATTGTAGTCAGAACATTTACATTTTTATAAATTCTGACTTTCTTCTCACCTCTTCACTGTAAACTCAGAATTTACTGAAAAACATGAGAATTGCGAGATGAAAACATACATTTTTATAATAAATGTGATAAATGTCAGAACTGCCCAATTTAAAGACAATTCTTAAACAAATATTACAATTGTGATTATCTGTCTGTCTGTCTGTCTGTCTGTCTGTCTGTCTGTGGGCTGGCCCACGTGGGACCAAACTGGGCTTGTGGGACCCATCTGGGCTTGCCCATGTGGGACCCATCTGGGCTTGTCCATGTGGAACCCTCGTGGGCTGGCCCACATAGGACCCACCTGGGCTGGCCCACGTGGGACCCATCTGGGCTGACCCATGTGGGACCCATCTGGGCTGACCCATGTGGGACCCACCTGGGATGACCCATGTGGGACCCACCTGGGATGGCCCATGTAGGACCCATCTGGGCTGGCTCATGTGGGACCCACCTGGGATTGCCACAGTGACCACAGTGTACCCATCTTCTGATAGCTACTTCATAGCTATAATTTTTTCCAGTGAGGATAACAGGCCAATATGGACCAAAATCTTTAAGGAATATTTCCAGTAAGTAAGGATTAGAAGGATTAAGACAGTACTGAAGGCAAATGGGGGTCCAACCTGGTACTAGTAAGATGTACCTGATAAAGGAATATATATATAAACATTTTTTACAGTATGTCTGATACTATTTTTTCTTCCGGAGAAAGTCTTATTTTTTTATTTTGCCTAGACACAATTTTAACACAATCTAAACACAATTTTAAGGCCGAAATTATTAGCCCCTTTAAGCAAATTTTTTTACCGACTGTCTACAGAACAAACCATCATTATACAATAACTTGCCTAATTACCCTAACCTGCCTAGTTAACCTAATTAACCTAGTTAAGCCTTTAAATGTCACTTTAAGCTGTATAGAAGTGTCTTGAAAAATATCTAGTCAAATATTATTTACTGTCATCATGACAATGATAAAATAAATCAGTTATTAGAGCTAAGTTATTAAAACTATTATGTTTATAAATGTGTTGAGAAAATCTTCTCTATGTTAAACAGAAATTGGGGGGGGGGGGGAAATAAACAGGGGGTCTAATAATTCAGGGGGGCTAATAATTCTGACTTTAACTATATATATATATATATATATATATATATATATATATATATATATATATATATATATATATATATATATATATATATATATATATATATATATATATATATATATATATATATATTGATTGATTGATTGATTGATTGATTGATTGATTGATTGCCCATGTGGGGCTCAAAACTTGGTAGAACCAATTAGGCCCCACATCTAATATTTGCCCATATGGGACCCACCTGGGATGGCCAGTATTATTATTTATGATAATACTTTGCATTTAAGTACAGCAGTTTTCTTTAAACTTTTTAAGAACATTTTTACTTTAACTTTTAAAATCACATTTTAATTTAAACGTTGACGTTTTATTTATCTTTTTTTTTTACCTGTAAGTGTGTTATTGTTCAAACTATTTATTATGTTTAAAGTGGCTGACAATAATAAATATTCATAAAAATAAAAATTAATCTGCCACATTTGTGAACTGTGCAGAGCTGTAGGCGCTTAATTAGACCTACTATGTATTTCAATACCAGTCATTATGGTGGTACTTGGAGAGACAATATTTTCTGAGGTGGTACTTGGTGAAAAAAGTTTGAGAAACACTGAGGTAATGTAATCCAATGTTGGTACTGTGATGCGTGTATTCTGGGACTGTGACATGATCCACAAATTAGTTCAGAAGATTATTGTTAGACCCTTTGCCCTATCTCCAGCTATTTATCTTCTAATTGTAAAACTGCTTTACACATTCACATGGACTACACAAGGACTAGAATCTGTGTTAATCCTTTGTATGTACTAGCAAGAAAATGTATTGTTTTGTTGTGGTCTTCTCCTAACATTCCTTTGGTCAATATGTGGATAAATCAGATTGCCATTTTCTTACCCTTAGAAAAACTTATGACTTGCGTCCGAAATCTGATGATTTCTGGCATATCTGGAATCCTCTATGGGAGTTTTTGGAGAATGTATCTTAAAAGACTATTTTAATTTATTTTTTATTTATTTATTTATTCATTTATTGTTATATATATATATTGTTGGCTCATGTGGGACCCACCCATATATATTGTTATATATATTGTTATATATATGTTATATATTATATATAAAAATATATATAATAATAATAATTGGTAAATGCATTGTTGTGTATTGTTCTTATAAAAAAGTCACAAAGCGAAACTAAACCAGTCACTTCATTAGATTGTAACGCCATGCCAGCAGAGGGAGCCCTCGCCCGACTACTGACTCAGCTCCGCTCCCTCTGCAGTCACTTCCTGTTTGCGCTGTATTTCAGCAAGAGCTCAGGCCATGCTTCCTTGCGAAGTATTGCCAGTCTACCTGCCTTACCAAGCATTTTTTCAAGAGACTTTCATGACTGCCTGCCTGTGTATGACCCTGCCTGCCTTCATCAAGTACGTTATCTGTCTTTGCCCTATTGCTCTATTTTGGACTGCTTATTGTTGCCTTGAACTTTTGCCTACCTTCTCACCACGTCTTCTGAATTTGCCTGTGTGTATCTTGATCTGTTTTGGACTGATAATTGTTGCACTGACCCTCTGCCTGAATTACTACTACGTCTCCTGGAATTGCCCCTGTGTTTGTTGTTTGGTTTGGACTGCTTACATGTTGCAGACTCTCCACTTGTTTACCCTTTAATGTCTCTGTCTAGCCCCATTAATAAACTTCTGCATATGGATTCTAATACTGTCTCAGACTCACCGTTACAAAGATACTTATTTAGAAGTTAATCAGATATTGCAAATATCTAGACTGAAAGGCATAACATTTAATTTGACATTGGATTTTGAAATAAAAAAGCCTATGGATGCTACAAGCATTTATTTTAAGAAGAACCTTGACAAATGCGCTGCAGAGACCAGTTTAAAAGACGACAGCCGAGTCATAGGAGTGTTTACATAATGCTGTTTTACTGAATACAGCTGTAAGGCACAGCAATTCAGAGAGCATCGGATCTTGTCATGCGAATTGCAGGGTGCGTTTCAATATCCAAGCCACATTTACTGTCACTATAAAGCACCCCCAAGGATGTCTGGGAAGCCTGAAAAAAATTGCATCCGTCAATGCTCCACTCAAGCAATCACAAATCCGGGAAAAACGGTTTGACAGCAAGGACATGGGTGCGGGGTTTTTGTAATAAAACATGTTGATTGAATCTGCGCAAAATTATAAGAAGCATTTAGAGGGCCTCTGTTGAATTGTATATATGGGTTCAGCTGTTAAAAGGATAGTTCACCTTCAAAAAATGGTTAAACACAAAAGAAGATATTTTGAAGAATGTTGGCCATTGACTTTCATGTTTTCTGCTACTATGGAGGTCAATGGATACCCTTTTGGGTGTTTATGAGTGTTTAACTAATAAAATCATGAAAATGTTAATTCTTTTGGGTGAACTGTCCCTTTAAAGGCCATGAAAGCTGACCCAGATTTGCAGACAGCTGTTTATATGCACTGGACGCACCGCGGAGAACATAGGAGATGCAGCCATTGGAAATTAAAAGGAAACGAAGTGTTATCAGCCTTGCGGCGCTTGAAATAGAATATAGGTTTTACAACTCCTTCCTACCAGTGCTTTATTCAGCTTTTATAATTTTATGTTCCCCACACAGCTGGGTATCTCGTTTTGGAGAAGGGGTGCTGCTAACAGCTCATTGAGGCTAAGCCAGAAAGCTCGTAAGGCAAAATGAGTACTGAAGGTTTCCACCCATGCAGTGTGACTAACATTTTAGAGACATTACATCCTCATAGAAAAAAAACGGCTTGCATGTAGCATTCAGAGATGGCAAGGGCTGCTTCACGCCGCTGTGGTAAATGTGTTTGACAGTCGGTCCCTGCAGACATGAGCTGCAATTAGATAATGTGTGGCTTGGGTTTAGAACTGCACAATGCTGAAGGTCGCTGAAATCTGTAGTTTTAAATTCACCACATGCACCACATTTTTAGCTAGAACATTATTGTGTGGCTGACAAATTTACCACTGCAGCCCAACAAAACAATTGCAAGGGGGATATTGTTTTTGTACAAGTTCTTTTAAACTAGCAGAAGCTAATGTAAATTTATTTTTCTTGAGTTAATGTAGTATATATATGTATGTATGTATGTATGTATGTATGTATGTATGTATGTATGTATGTATGTATGTATGTATGTATGTATAATACTACAATAGACCACAGTTTATATAACGGTAAACTGCAGTGTGTGTGTATTGGAAAAAACAATTAATCAGTTTTTATTTACATTTAAACAAAAAGTTTTATGTCCAAAATTATTCACACCCTTGACCTTATTATTCAATGTGGAAGTTTGATAATTTTTGCGACTGTTTTAGAATTTCCGGTTCAGTTTCAGCAGAAAACGGTCAAATTACTTTCTTTACAAACAAGTTTGTTCATGACTATACAGACAAAGCAGAATAATATAATAAGAAAGCATCAGTTTGCAACATCAAACAGCAGAACGAGCTGTTTTTAATGTCTAAAAATGAATGAACGTGAATGATACCTGAAGTCTTAAGCCAAAAAGATTCAAATAGCTGCACCCGCTCTTACGCGAAGAATAAGGTGAATAGGAAAATCCAAAGTTCTATTTTATTCCAAAAAGTCCAAACTGTTTTAAAACATCCCAATTACCCTCGCACATTGGAAACAACTGTTTTATTAAACTCAACAGGTGAAAAACAAAAGCTCTCTGCTGTTGGTTTGTGGACAGTCATGGCTAAGACAAAGGAGCTCAGTGAGGACCTGCGGCTACACATTGTGTCTGCTCAGGAAAGGGCTATGAGACCACATCTAAATGTTTTGAAATTCCAGTGACTACAATAGAGGGTAAAATTAAAAAGACAAGATGTTATGCATTTTGAAAGAGCTCAGCAGACATGGTCAGAAAGCAAAAATGACAAAAATTGTACCTCTCTGGTGAGAGAGGTAAACAAAGAATCCAAGAATCACCACCAAGACCATCCTAATGAACCTGGGCTCTGCTGTTGGCAAGGTAGACAGTCCAACGGACACTGCATAGTGCTGAGTTCCATGAATGCAGACCAAGGAGGAGACCAGTTCTTCAGAAAAGGAACACAAAATCCTGCTTGGCCTTTACAAATGCTTCTGTTTTATAGTCAGATGAAATTAAAATTTAATTGTTTAGCCAGAATTATGTAGCCTTTATTTGGCGTTAAAAAAAGAAAAGCCTTCAACCCTAAGAACACCATCCCCACTGTCAAACATGGTGGTGGGAAACCTTAAGAGATTCCGGGTGTTTTTCAGCTGGTGGACCATGGAAACTAATCACAGTAAACTGTCCCATGAAACTTCTCAACAAAAACATCAGTCAATCTGCAGAGAAACTTGGCCGTGGGAACCAGTGGACATTTCAGCTTGATAAACAACCAAAACACACAGCACAAATAGTGAAATGATTAGCAGAAAAGAGCATTAAAGTTTTGCAGTGGCCCACCCAGAGCCCTGACTTAAATCCAATTGAGAATCTGTGGAGGGAACTAAAGATCAGGGTGATGGCAAGGAGGACTTTTCTGTTGATTTTTTTATTTATTTTTTTTTAGGATGGTATGGATATTTTTGGACATGCCAATTTTGTTCAAATGTAAATAAAATCTGAGAAATTTTCACAATGATGTTTCTTGATGTACAATGATGGAAGTTGTCTTTATTTGTTATTTATTTATTTCTGGAGAAACCTGTGTCATTGAAATATATTTTTATTCCACAATGATGCCGTTAGTACATCAGTGTCTAATTTATTTTGAAAGAAGCTTTTGTCAATGTACACGTCTGAATATTTGCTAATTTGTTGTAACCATAATACTAACGCAACAGATTCAATCAAGTAAAAAACGAATGCAAGTTAAATTAAGCAATTAATTAAAGTACTTTACTATAGTATGGTTTAACACTAAAGCATTTACTATAAATTACTATATCATTTTTTTTCATGTGGACTATGCCATCAACACAGTCAAAAAATACAGTGAAAGAAATCTCAGTGCTTTAAAACTGTATGTATCAGCTCTTGAAGGAACAAAAAAGTAAGATTATCCACCTTAATCAATTGGAAACTATCACAAGAAACACAACCGAAGAGTCTTCATAAAAGCCAACACGATTTCAGCACAAAGCAACGCCAACAAACCATCTGAAAGCGTTGTTTGCAACATGCGCGCATTTCCTAGCCCGACACCATCAGCTGGATATAGATCATCAACAGTGACAGTTTCATTAAAGTCTTTCAAACATTTGTCTTTCATTCTTGTAATACGAAGTTGCTTTTGTGCCAAAGCGCCGAAGCTTCTCTCTCATCTGCGTGCACTTGTCTGCTTTGTGGAGTGACACGAGCAGCTGCATCTGGGCGCCTTTTCAGAGTAGGAAGCCGATACTCATGATGTCATGATTAAAAGAATGCTGAACAGAGCGAGTGTAACTGTAAGGTATTGTTGGGCTCCCGGGGTGAGCTATGGTGTCTTTTTTTTCCTTTTTCTGTTTTTTTATGCACAGAAATGGCGTGCATGTTGCGGCTGATAGAGGCTGACACACCAGCGCTCCAGAGGCCTCAGATTCACCGACTACGCAAACCGCATACGGGTAGATGAAAATGATGTGTGGGTGCATTCACAATGAGACAGTGCATATTAACGGGTTTGTTTTTGTCACGCTACGCTATTTTTGCACAATCGCTAGCAAACTTCAAAAGCCACTGTGCGCTGTTTTTGCAAACAGTGGTTTCTTCATGTTGTCGTATGATCTGGTTTGTTGCATAAAAGCTCATTTCTTATGTAAAAATAAAGATTTGATTGTTTCATTCCAGCAGCTGCTGTGTTGCTGTGGTTTACAAGCTTATTTAAAGAGATAGTTCACACAAAAAATGAACATTTTGCAATCAATTAAATAAAAAATTCTGCTTCTTCATGTGTTCCAAACCTACAGTATTTGGGTTTCTTTCCTCTGTTGAACACAAAATAAGATACTTTGAACAATGCTGGTTGCTGGCACCATTGAGTTGCTTATTTTTTCCTTCTATGGAAGTCGATGCATGCCAGTAAACAACATTTTACAAAATATGGTTCGTGGACAACAGAAGAAATAATAATGCCTTACATTATATATTGAGCTTTTCTTGACTCTCAAAGTGCTTTACACAATTTTGGAGGGGGGGGGGGGGGGTCTCCACATCTACCACCAGTGTGCAGCATCCACCTGGATGATGTGACGACAGCCATATTGTGCCAGACCGCACACCACACACCAGCTGATTGGTGGAGAGGAGCCAATTATCATATGTGAATGATTAGGAGGTCATGCTGGACAGAGGCCAGTGGGCAGATTTGGACAGGATGCCAGGGTTAAACCCTTACTCTTTTCGAAGGACATCCTGAGATTTTTAATGACCAGACAGTCAGTACCTCGGTTTAACATTTCACCCGAAAGACTCTTAATCTCTTAAAGGTTTAAAACCAGGGAGTCAATGATGAGCTATTTTTTTTTATTTTTTAAGTAAACTTCTGTATCTCTTGAAGTGTTTTAAACTTAAAAATATGAAAGAATATTTACATGCATGTGCTAAAAAGTATTACTCTTAGAAAAATGTATATTTCAACTAAACTTGTACTCTGTGTTTTGACCAAGAAGATATAATTACAAGTGTAACGTACATGTGGTTTCTACTTTTTTGTCATAGAATTTTTATTCTTGCAAATACCATTTAACATTTTACAACAACACACACTACAAACAAACAATCTAGCCCCAACAAAACTATCCCCCAATAAAACAATCAACATCTGAAAGAATAAATAAATTGAATAAATACAAATACAGTAAAAAACAAATCATAAACCATATACAATTAAAGTCAGAATTATTAGCCCCCCTTTGATTTTTTTATTTGGATTTTTTTATATTTCCCAAATGATGTTTAACAGGGCAAGGAAATTTTCACAGTATGTCTGATAATATGTCTTCTTCTGGAGATAGTCTTTTTTATTTTGGCTAGAATAAAAGCAGTTTTAAATTTTTTATGAACCATTTTAAGGTCAATATTAATAGCCCCTTTTAGCTATATGTTTTTTGATAGTCTGCAGAACAAACAATCATTATTCAATAACTTGCCTAATTACCCTAACCCCTAGTTAACCTAATTAACCTAGTTAAGCCTTTAAATGTCACCTTAAGCTGTATAGAAGTGTCTTGAAATATATCTAGTCAGATATTATTTACTGTCATCATGGCAAAGATCAAATAAATCAGTTATTAGAAATAAGTTTATAAAACTATTATAAATCTTCTCTACGTTAAACAGAAATTGGGGAAAAAATAAACAGGGGGCTAACTCTGACTTCAACTGTAGCGCAATAATACTAACATCTAAAAAACTTCATTTTAATTTTACTGGATTTTAAAAGTACAATTAAAAGTATCTTTGAGTATAAAATGAATAGCTAAATTGAAGTATAATTAAACTGCAGAAATAATATATAACTAGTCATCTAAAAGACTGATATTTGCTTGAATAGTTGTATGTGCAAAATGTTTCTGTTGAAAGCTTTGTAGTGGCTATATTGCCTGCTTGTATATTAAGTCGTAATCATTTTTCCGTCAAGCTTATTGCTTCCTTATGTACATCATGTCAATATTTCACAACACATTTGCCAGGCCACACAATAACCTTGATTGTGGTCAAAAGCAATGAAATATTGAACTGGATTCCCAATGCATGCACTTGATATGTTTTTCGAAATCCATGCAGGTTTACAGAAACTCAGGCATCCATCATCCCGGTCATAGTTTCCAGGAGATCAATAATGCAAAATGACACTTTTTATATGCAGGCTCAAAGCGAAAGCCTTCCATTTTCTGTGTGATTTATTCCTGCGCTCGAAGCTGTCACCTTCCATCACCGCTGCTTTTATCACTAAATAAAAAGCTGTGCTATAAATCGCAGGCGTCGTGGGGTCATTGTATCACAATGCAGTGACGCTCACAGCAATCCTGCTCTTCATCTGACCAATTTATTCAAAGCATCAGGCCTTTATTTAACACGGGAGAGGTCAGGTGACCTTCCAGCGTAGGTGCGCTTGGGTTAATGGCAAACAGCTGAAGCACATCGCATTGTATTTCCCAGAATTCATGGCCAGCTACGCTTACCATTCAGCTCTCCCATATAAAGTAAAAATACTATAGATGTTTATAGTGCTTACTATAGTGTTTTTCAACCATACTAAATAGTAAAGAGTATTATATTGTGTATGTTTCAGCACTAAAGGTGATTTTTTTTCATTAAAGATTCTGTGAAGTGCTTTAAAATATGCATTTTTATTTGATGTTTTACATAATCTCAACTTAAATACGAACAGGGGGGCATAGTGTAGCTCCTCCCCTTTAAAAAACAGCCAATAGACTGGTTTCACGCGGCCACCATTTAAAAAGCGAAATCGAGGCTGCAGTGGGAAGAAACCCGTAAATATCATTTGAGTCACAGAGGACTGTTGTGTACCTGGCTGTATATCTTATCAGTGAAGAGAAAGCGACACAAATTTATAATTTCACTGTCTTCCGAGTGACCCGAAGGTTCGTTCTGAATGGAAAGTGAAAATAAAATGGGATCTCAGACCTCATTTTCAGCTACGTTAAAGGAAATGGCACTAATTAGCAAACGTTTTCTTTCCCAAACACAGTTTTATATGCCATTTATCAAACTCAAGGTAATGAACTAAATCTTTCACTATATTATACCTGTCGCGATACTGAATTTCGTTACTGAAATTTATAAAAAACGTAAATTTCCTGCACATATTTAAGCGCTGTTGAACGCAACACTGCTGATTTGCCATAGTATTGACCAGTGCTCAACAGAAATGACTGTGATTGGCCGTGAAGGTCATCAGTGCATTAAACTTCACTGATGTTTACCAAGTGCAAACAAAGACGAGAAATCAACTAATCTTCTAGCTTTAAAACACTCCAGTGTTCATGTATCTGTGTTTGCACTCGGTGAAGATCGGTGAACTGATGACCTTCACGGCCAATCACAGCCATTTCTGTTGAGCACTGGTGAATACTATGGCAAATCAGCGGTGTTTAAGAGTGCGCACAGCGGCGCATAAATGTTAGCGGGAAATCCATATTTTTAAACCTTCAGTACCGGGACAACACTATTACAGACAACGCGAGGGTATGCTACAGATGACTGCATTGTTTTATCACTCACCGGGTTATATAGGCTGAAGCAGTGAAGCACCCTCACGGTGTTTACCTGGTGCCGTGAACTGAAGCCTAGGAGGACATTTAAGCGTATTACTCTTAAAGAGATTGGGATTTTGTTTGATGCCTAATATGCTTTTAATTGTTGAAATTAAACTTAACTGAATGATATTAAAGTGATGATTACACCCTTTCTGCATTTTGAAATTGCGGCAACAGCTGGATATTTGTAGTCCACAGCATGTTGTTGCAATGTTTAGAGTTCTGATCCTATTCTTCCGGGTTTCTTCCCACCGCAGCCTCGCTTTCATGTTTTAAAATGGCGGCCGCGTGAAATAAGCGTTTTGTTTTATCGTAGCTCTGCCAGTGAGAGTGGTTGAGCTCAAGCACATCAAATAAAAAGCAAATGTGAAGCATCTTGAAGGTGGCGGGGCATGTCAAATACTAGAGAGAATTTGATTGGTCAAGACTTGATGAGAAACTGAAGTATGAATTGATCTTAATTGATCAGTTGTTTATATTAGTATAGTTGTTGTGTTACCACAGCAACTGCAGAATTATTGAAACAGAATCATTCTAGTACATTACTAGCGTACTATAAATGACTATACCATTTTTTCATGTAGGTATTAAAGTCCCAATGAACCGGAAGCTGCAATCTTTATTTATTTTTTTGTAATATGACACAGTTCCTAGAGAAACAGAATTTTAAATGAGCAAACAGTGGACGTGGTATATTTTTTTCTACCACAGGCTGTAGTAAAGTAAGCATCTCAATCAGAAAGATCGGGAATAGACGAGTTATTACAGCCTAACAGACACCTCCTCCTCACCATTTCTGTTTGTTGTCAAGGCTGACAGTTGGAGCAGCGTGGTTAAGTATGTTAGCCACATCCATTACCTCAAAATCAAGTAATCTGGTAATTTAACGGAAAACAAACAGGAAGTGCATTTTCAGATTTCAATTAAAGATTATGGAAGCAAACTGTTTATTTGTCTTAATGACATGCACAGATGAATTGTTCACCAAACTAGCAATGTGAGCCAACAAAATTATATGGTTAGTTTTGATTTCTTGGGGACTTTAAATAGGTACTTAAAAACTGTAGTATATTTTAGTTTTTATTACAGTAAATTGTGGTTTATTGTAGGATAAATACAGTATTTGTAAAAAAAATATGTTTTAAATTATGTATGTTTATATTATTGTACTATTACTATAGAACAACTATAGAATTACCGCAACATATTAGCACTATAGTATTAACTATAAATTACTATAGTGTTTTTTCATGCAGGCTGAGTAACCACCATGCACGCTTTTGTTGGTTTTCGTCCTTTTTTGTGGCACCGACTTTGATTACAACACTTAAAAATGTCATAATGATTGTGCTGACAGTATTTTTTACCATAGAATTTACCTTGAGGGTGAACTTAAAGGGATAGTTCACTCAAAACTGAAAATTCTGTCATCTTTATTCACCCTTTACTTGTCACAAACATGTCTCAGTTGATATCTTCTGTTGAAGTCCCCAAGAAATCAAAATAACCCATATGATTTAGTTAGCCCACATAGTTTTGTGGTGAACAGATCCTCTGTGCATGTTATTAAGACAAAAAATTGTTTGCCCTTCTTTTCTTTAATTGAAATCTTAGGATGGGTGTGACTAACATATTTAACCACGCTGATCCAACTGTCAGTTTTGACAACAAAAAGAAATGGTGAGGAGGAGGTGTCTGTTAGGTTGTAATAACGCTCCCCAAACCATTTTCTCCATCTTTCTGTATGAAATACTTTCTTTACTACATCCAATCAGCTCACTGTAAAAAAAAAAACAAGCCATGCCGATTGTTTTATCATTTAATATTCTGTTTCTTTATGAACTGCGTCACATTACATAAAAATAAATAAATAAATAAATAAATAAAATAACGGTCGCAGCTTCTGGTTTATGGGGACTTTAATAAACAAAAGTAGATATTCTGAAGAAACTCTAAAAACCTGTAACCATTGACTTCTATAATATTTGTTTTTCCTACCATGGAAGTCAATTGTTACCAGTTTTAAGCTTTCTTCTAAATATATATATATATATATATATATATATATATATATATATATATATATATATATATATATATAGTAAAAGGTAAAAAGAAACTCATAAATGTTTGGAACACTTGAATAAATAGTAAGTACATCTTGATTTTTGGGTGAACTGTCCCTTTAAGAAAAAGGTCCACATCTGTTCATTTAGATTTACGCACTGCTCTTTCATTACTGTCAGTCTTTCATAACATCGGCATTTATAATTAGTCATTTAATGTGACTAGGTTTCCATAAATGGTTTATTTACGACACCGGGCTGTATTCTACTGCAGTTTTCATTTTCTATGTACTGATACAGAAAGCAAACCCATCAAACTTAAATGATTTCTATTGTGCCTGATTGATGACATGAAGCAAAATGAGAGCAAATGAGCAAGACTGATGGAGTCCAGTAACAAAGCAGAAAATTACTGTCATTTGTCCCTCTTCTATGGATCAATAGGCACACAATGAATTCTGAAAATGTCATAAGGAGGGTTTTGTTCCACTGCTTGTTTGTCACGGCTTTTGTAACGCAAGTAAATCTTTTTTTTGACTGCTTGCAGACAATGAATACTTTTATTGCTTCTCGTGCAATTTTGGGGGATTCTCTAATGTATATAGACTTTGATGAACTATTTTAAAGTCTGCGTGAAATCAGAATTAACAGTGCTTATTTTGTTGTCCATTTTTTGGGAATAAATCTCTGCAAGTCAATCTACTGAAAAAAAAGATTGTTTTGGTCAAATTCTTCAATCAAAGTCTGACCGTTTGCTTCTGCATTAGTAGTGGCGGTCCTTCTCTGATGATTTCAGTTTGACTGCTTCATCCATGAGCCATGAGGGAATGATGAACAAAAGGAAAGCCCTGCCCCCCTTCTCAATAATCAGCATAAACATACTAAAATAAAAGTCTTTAAAGCAACTTCCGGTTTACACAAACTTTAATATTTAATCCATAAAACATACTAATAAATATTTTATTCTGTTAGTACATATCATTTTAGATTCTATACATTTTCCGTTACAGATTATTAGGATTTAGTAGTATAGATAAATATCTATATTCAATTTAATATTTAAAGCAGGGGTGCTTAACCCTGTTCCAGGAGATCTACCTTCATGCAGAGTTCAGCTCCCACTCTGATCAAGCACACCTGAGCCAATTAATTAGGACCTGAACAGCACTTGATAATTGCAGCCAGGTGTGTTTGATATGGGTTGGAGCAGAAATACTGTATGCAGGAAGGCAGATCTCCAGGAACAGGGTTTGGTCACCCCTGATTTAAAGGATATATAGAATATTTTAAATGTTACTAGTAGTTTTTGTTATTTTCTAAGATGTAGAAGTCGTCGTCGTCATATCATCATCATCATCATAAGGAATGTGTACATGTGTGTATTGAATAGAAACTAGTTAATCATTAAGTACTAATATGCATCAGATTACCACAAGTATCTATTAAATATAGGTCCAAGTACCTTAATGAATAAGTACTAGTGTGTAATAATATGTAGTAGAACCTAATAAAACATACTAGTATATAATAAATAAGAACAGTATGTACCTATAATGAATAAAAAAGTATTATTCACTGTACTAGTCAAAACTGAACAAATGACAGATCGTCATAGAAGTCAATGGCAAACATTAGAAATTTGCTACTAAGAGTATTAACATTTACTAGTGTTTAACACATTATCAGTCAGCCATATTGGAGGCACAGAGTGTAAACATTATCAGTCAGCCATATTGGAGGCACAGAATGTAAACAATGCCATTAAACTGACTAATCTTGTGTAATATTCTGATAATTGCTGCTGAAAATGATACATTTTGTCATGTTTTGGCCTGTATAATTTGGCAGAACCTGAAAAAACATAGACTATTATAGACTGCCAAAGTTGGAATGTTGTGGGCTAAACTGAACCAAGATTTTCAGGCCAAGAATCTTGATAGCATTCATGTTTGTTCTCATTTCTGGTCAATTCAGTGAAATATTAGGCAATTTTTTTTAATGAATACTGCTCCTACATATCTTTTTGCACAAATTAAATTGTGTTTGTCAAAATATTGTACAATTTCTTCTACAATTTCAACTTAATTCTATGTATTATTTCTTATACAATATATTGTTCAAAACTATAATAAAATCACAATTAAAGTCACTTTATTATACTGTACAGTTAAATTTTCAACATCAGAGATCAAGGTTCCATATTGCAATGGCAAATAAACAGAAAAAAAACAGTGAATCATGAAATCCGGATTTATGATAATGTTAATTATTTAAATAATTATTTGTTAATATGTTAATTAATTAGTTGAATATTTTTTTTACAGTGTAGTGATTTTTCAGTTGTCTATATAAATTGCAAATTAAATAATTTGATAGTAAGAAAGTAAGATTCTGCATCCATCTGTCATTTTGGGCTTTTCATAAAGTGTTTTTCTACTCTTTTATATCATAGCACTTTATCAACAAGTGTCTGTAGGATTCAATTAAAACTGTGCATTTTTATAATGCCATTTTTACACATTAAAACATAAGATTTAAAAAACACTTCGAATATATCTGCACTGTCTAATTCAATAAACTGGGGAAATATGGTGAAACTAGGGCTGCACAATATTGGAAAATCTGACATTGCAATATTTTGTTTTTCTGCGATCTACAGTTGAATTCAGAATTATTAGCCCCCCTGTTTATTTTTTCCCCAATTTCTGTTAAACAGAGAGAATATTTGTTCAACACATTTCTAAACACAATAGTTTTAATAACTCATTTCTAATAACTGATTTATTTTATCTTTGTCATGATGACAGTAAATAATATTTGACTAGATATTTTTCAAGACACTTCTATACAGCTTAAAGTGACATTCAAAAGCTAAACTAGGTTAATTAGGTTAACTAGGCAGGTTAGGGTAATTAGGCAAGTTATTGTACAACGATGGTTTGTTCTGTTGATTATTGGAAAAAATATTTTGCATAAAGAGGCTAATAATTTTGACCTTAAAATGGTTTATAAAAAATTTAAAACTGCTTTTATTCTATCTGAAATAAAACAAATAAGACTTTCTCCAGAATAAAAAATATTATCAGACATACTGGAAAAATTTCCTTGCTCTGTTAAACATCATTTAGCAAATATTTAAAAAAGAAAAAAACAATTCAATGGGGGGCTAATAATTCTGACTTCAACTGTATATTGCGATATACTTTGTTATACTTGGAAAGAATTTGTGGTCACACTTTATTTTAAGGTTCAGTTCTCACTCTTAGCAAACCATTGTGACTTTTGCTTCAATAAACTCCTACTTTGCTCCTTATTAATAATTATTGAGGTAGTTTGGGTATTGAGATGTACAGTAGAATAAGATCATAAAGAACATGTGCTTTACAAGTGCCAATAAGCAGCCAATATCTCAATAACATGCATGCTAATAAGCAACTAGTTAATAGTGAGAATTGGTCTCTAAAGTGGTACTGAATGTATTAATTTTGATTGACTTGGGTGAGTCTAGGGGTGTGGATCATGCATAACATGTAATAAACAAGCTACAAGCATAGATAAATGCAACAAAGCAAAGATAAAAGTGAAATAAGCAGTGCATGCTTCATGGTTTTGTATATGTTAAAGTAAACATTACACTGCAAAGTCAACTCAACATTGCATATCTATGCGATATGACTATAGCGGATGCACACATTGCGATATCGATGCTAAAACAATATATTGTGCAGCCCTAGTGATACCTATTAGCCAATAGTTTTCTTTTTCACTAGCAATATACACCTTAAAATGATCAACTAAGCATTCTCTCCCCTACTCAATACCTATAAAGAGGAATTTGGAGATACATGTGGAATTTATCATGACATTATATTGCAGATTTTTCCCTCAGATGATATTATATGTATTTCAAAGCCGTCTGCATGACTTAAACTCCACCATCCATGAGCAGCTGAGATGAACCATGATGTTTTTCTTCAGAACTGTGTGTGTCTATTTACTGTTCCCATGACTTTTTAATAGCAACTTTTCATCCATCGCTCTCCTCTGAACACAGCGCCAGCTTTGTGCTATTTAAAGACGGTGGGCGTAACAGTGTGTGTGTACATTCTGATTCTGTGTACTTTTCATCCTATTCTCTTTGTACCCAGCAGCTGTTTAAAAGCAACAAGATCTGCACACTTTTTTCCCTTCCATCACCACAGATAAAGCAAATAATTTGCCCATATCACGGAAACACGCGGTCCAGGCGTTCAAAGATCCAATAACATGAAAGAGATTGAAATCAGAAGCACTAGGAACATAAATATGCGCTGATTATATTCCACAATCTCATCTATAATCCACACGGGCAAGCGTGTAATCAGACAGTCTTTCTGTGGAGTTTGTTAAATAAATAAAGAACTGACTTTAAAATGATATTATTCTCAACTCCAAAAGCCCTAAAGAACTGATTCGATATTAAGGTTTAATTGCGTCTCAGATCAGAGTTATTTGCATATGACAAAACACAATCTTGCGTAAACAACGCCATTAAGGCAACAGTACATTTAATCTGACTATTAAACAAGCACACTTGGGGGAAAATGGCTTAAAATGTCAAACTTTCATCATATATTTGTGATCACAGAGCTTAAATCAAAGCACGTCAGGGGACTACGAATGCTTTATTCTGTGTACAGCAGACATGCCCAAACTAGGGCCCATGGGCCAAAGTTGGCCCTTGGTAACCTTTAATTTGGCCCCGCTATGCAGTCTTAGAAGAGAGGTAGTTTTTTTTGGTACTTTGTTTTATTTTTAAGCTAGAAAACAGCAAACTGAAATTAAATGTTTCAACTAAATGTTGTAAATGAATCAGATTTAAAAAATACACCGCCACTGATGAATAGAAGACAATGCAGAAGACATCAGGAGATGCAGGCGCAGCTTTACTGGTGTATTCGGCATTGATCTCCTTGATTTTATTGATGTTATTGTAATAAGTTCATTATAAAATGTAAAAAAAATCTATAGCATTATTTAATATGTTTAAATCTATATATTAATAATATGAGATAAATTAAAAATGACCCGTGGCAACTTTAATGTAATAACCACTCAAAAAATTATTTTGCTGCTTGTTCAACCTATTTATGCAAAATGAGCTTAACACAATTCTTGAGATTTTTTTTTTTTTTTGGCACAACTTAATTATTTTATGTTTAATCCACTTAAATGTGTTTAATTTTGTGTGGAACAACCTGGATGAATTGTGTGGAACCCTGCATTTTTCACATTGCAGTTCGGTATATTTACCTTCGGCCCATGGCCCTCAATCAAGTTTGGTTTTTGGCCCTTCATAAGAAAAGATTTGGGCACTCCTGGTGTATAGGGTATTGGGGATTGTTTGGGGAGGTTTTACAATACTTGTATCAAATCAATACGTTTTTAAAACGGTGTCTTAACAGTGCCTAAAGCTGATTGTTTTATTAGCATTAAATAATAGAATAAAAAGCCACAAAATGAAAGTAAATCGCATTAAAGAATGGCCTTATTTGATTATTTGTTTATTTTGATATTAAATTAAGCACATTTAGAAAACACAACACATTCACGATAAAATTTACCTAATCCAACCAGAACTAATGCAAAAAACAGCACTAATAAGAGAAAAGTAGTTGGCATTCTTGATATGCTAAAAAAACACCTTCAAAATTCAACTATTTGCAGGAAAAAAACAAGGAGTCAAAAAAGGAAGTCTTCAAAATATCACTGTTAAAATCTTCTCAAATAGATGCCCTTATCCTATTAAATGATATCTAAACTGTATTGGAAATGCATTTGGAGAGAATTACTAAAGTGTGTAGGGCATTTGTTCAGAGAGGTAGATGGCTTCATGGAACTTCCATTTCATGTTCACCTCCTACATATATCAGAGCATCTGCTTGACTGTATATATTATTGGTGCACAACAAGAAGCGAATTTCTAGTTCGTTCAAATACCAAAGTGAAAATACTGAAATCTGCGTTCATTTCAGAATCCAAAACCAATTGTAATAAATATAAGTGGTCATATCAGTCACGAAGCCAGAAATATTGATGCAGACCTTAACTAAATATTAGTTATCCATATATAGGTCAAACATTTATTATTAAATATTTATATATCAATAGGTCAAATATATTTAATTGCAGCAGGTGCTCTTATAATTGAACACATAGACCTTGAGATGATACTTGTAGAGTTCACTGTAAAAATTCATTAGTCTTACCTAGAAAAATTTAGTAAACACATTGCTTTAAAACCATCGAGTTGACTTTATTTTAAAAAATGTAATCCGTTGGAACTGTAAAGTTGACTTAATCTTTATAATTATGCACACGGTTCATTTACTTCATAATATTAAGTCAATTAATCACATTAAAAGCAATGGGTTCACCAACTTATTGTTTAAATCAACTAATCACTTTTAATGTGTCATTATTTACTCAGGGTGTCCACTGGGTATTGAAAAGTTCAATTGAACTTAAATTGAAAAACATATTTTAGGCCTTAAAAAGTCTTAAAATATTGTATTTTAGGTCTTAAATTATTTTAAACAGGTCTTTATCTTCCTGTGTCCATGTAAAGCTACCTGATCGAGCCAGCACCCATCCTATCACCAACAATCCATCTCATTAAACCTTTTAACAAAACATGTATTCATTAACTCTATTCACCATGGTTTAATAACCTTCCTTACAATAACATTTGTGTTTATAGCTACCCGGTGAGGACACTGACCTTTACAGACTGTTGTGAATACATTTAGCTTATTATAGTTTTTCAAACTTGTCAGTTTGTTTTTAAAGAAAGTTTATGTTGGAAAACAAGTGTGTGTAATGAACTAGAGTTTGCTTTTTTTGCCACATTATTTAAAATATATGTCTAATGAATTACTAAATTAGATTTAGATGGGATGGGTAAAAAACCCTTATTATTTAGCCCTGTATAAGTCTGAAATTCATAATGCTCTTATTAAAGTCTTTAAAATGTCTTAAAGTCTGTGTAAACTATAATTTGCTGAGACTTTTATTTCAATATGTTGATGTACTTCCAACTGAAACAGAATATTGAGAAGGGGCAGGGCTTTCTTTTGAGCATCATTCCCTTATAGCAATCTAACGGTATAAGAGGTCATATTATTAATATACAGTTGCTATGGAAGCTCTCATGTTGACATTAACAGAACGACCACTTCAAACACAAGCAAATGAACAGACTTTCATTGATGATTACCGAAACGAACACATTTTTAAGTGGATTAACTTGCACAGATTCATTGTTCACCTTAAGAATAACAATGTGAGCTAGCAAAATAAACTTTGCACATTCTGATTTCACTTAGACTTTAAATATGACTTTGTGAAATCGGCAAAAACCCTTTACTGCTTTGCTATACAAAGTTCAACCAATAGAATCTTTATCTCAGGCATGGTGGGCCACAGTGCTTTAGGATAATGAGCAGAGACCAATCAGGGGCTGGTTTACATTAGGAGCATGCTCAGATATCCCATTATTTACTCATCGGCCGCAATATAATTACCTCTTACTCATTCCATACATGTTTACTATATGCAGATTTTTTCACGTACCAGCCAGCGTCACCCTGTATAGCCTTGACACATAGTCATGTAAGTCTCAGCCTTTTAAAATAACAAGGGGGGTTGAACATTTTGACTATAGTGCAGCACGAAGGCTTGATTTCCCCATGCTGAGGATGGAGTGTCATGTGTGCGCGAACTCAGCCAAAGCTCAAGGGGAGAAGATGGACTTAAATTCTGCTCTGGCAACAAAATTGTATTCAGACTGACACTTGAGGACCAGAAGTCAGGAGAAGCTGGCAGAAAGTAAGAGCGGGAAGGTCAGGAGGGGTTATTGGGGAAGAGCTCATGTCGGCATGTGCGTCCGTTCGTCCTTTGGAAAGTCTGCATTTCTCCACTACTAAGGTGCACTGCTGGTTTGTGATGAACCCTGGGCTACTACAAAGCCTGAGTTAATTAAAAATGTCAAACGCTCTCCCACCCGCATTGAGGGCCTGATTTGAACTGCGTTTAATTTTTCATTGAAATAAGTTTAATTTCCTGAAAGCTCTCTCTCTCTCTTTCTCTCTCCCCTCAGAGTCTGATAGTCGCTTTGTGTTAAGTTCCTGATTGGATTTCACTGGAAATGTTTAAGCCACAACAACATTCTTATTCACAACGTTTCTTTCCAGAGGAAGATTAAGGTTTTACCAACGGATTTGCTGTAGTTTTTGTATAAAAAAATGGAAAGTAAGAAATCTTTTGAAGAATGACTCTGACCTGCGGATGAATATATTTTTATTAATAGACAGTAGGTTATGTATGCTTTACTTTCTTCTTTATATAAAAGTGATTCTGTCGTTTAAAGACATGAAGTCATTGAAGTGAATGATGACACTTATTTAACATGCAGAGAAATGTTTTTTGTTCTTGCATTAGAGAAGAAAGTAGATTTTTCTGCAAAATTTGCTGTCCGACATTTCTATAATTTAAATTAAAACGTACATTTCTGATGTCTTCTCTAATGACATATACTTGCTTATTTACCATTTAACGTCAATATGATTTCAATATTATAGCTATTGACAATAACTACAATAATTTAGAAACAGAAACGGTCTATTTTCAAGTAGAACTGTATATATATACAGTTAAAGTCAAAATTATTAGCCCCCCTGAATTATTGGCCCCCTGTTTTTTTCCTCCCAATTTCTGTTTAACGGAGAGCAGATTTTTTTCAATAACTCTTTTTTAATAACTCATTTCTAATAACTGATTTATTTTATCTTTGCCATGAAGACAGTAAATAATATTTGACTAGATATTTTTCAAGACACTTAACTAAAGGCTTAACTAGGTTAAGTATTTATTAATTACAAGCATATATAAAAACGATGATTTTCTGGGGAGTCATACCATAACTGAAGACTATTGAAATATAGAAATTGAACAATCAAACGTTAAATAGCATGCTTATTATGGTTTAAATAGTTTAATACTGTAATCTAAAATAATATTTAATAAAATAGTTATCCTTTAATAAATAATCAAATCCTGCAATGTGACTGATGCAGATATACACATTGCGATATTAATGCTCAAACGATATATTGTTCAGCCCTAATATTATATATATATATATATATATATATATATATATATATATATATATATATATATATATATATATATATATATGATAACTAATTTTAAACTAAAATTAGCCATATTCTGCCACTAAAATTTACATATTATTCATTTTTTATATTATTTATATTGTGGCGACGCTGTGGAGCAGTAGATAGTGCTGTCGCCTCACAGCGAGAAGGTCGCTGGTTCGAGCCTCGGCTGGGTCAGTTGGCGTTTCTGTGTGGAGTTTGCATGTTCTCCCTGTGTTCATATAATTCTAAATATTCAAATGAAAAATTATGTTTTCATTGTAATAAATTTACACAATCATGATGTGTACTCCTCTTTTCCTCCTGCATTTACATCTACTATGATCAGTCTGGCCAGACGGCCGCTGTCTTGTCACTTACAGACAGTCTAACAAAAGGCGAGCAAACTCATAAATAAAAAAGAGAGCCATGAATATATGTGACGGTGTAAAGTGGGCTGGGACACGTCGGCTGGAATGCCAGTATCCCGGGGTACATTTGATCCAGCGCCCATAGCAGACAGTGCATGATGAATGTTGCCCAGAGAGAATTAAAAGCTGTCATAAGAGCGTCCCGCCACACTGAGATTAAGCCCCAGAAAGGCCTCGACATCCTGGGAAGGTCTCTGAGCTCCGTGGCAGGTTGTCTCATTCGCCTGTCAAGCGATGAGTTGTCACTGCCTATAAGACCGAAAGCACAGGAAAGCAGAAAGCTAAATTCCCGGAGGATTTCTAGGATACCTCAGAAAAGCAAGTCTGTAAAACCCAATAAATTCAGTATCCAAACATAAGATATCGCTGTTTAAATTTTCTGTTGTTTAGGGAAGTGTAGTTTGGGTTGAGATCTTTAAGCTGGTTATTCGGTTTTTGATACATCGAGGTATTTTGCGAGTAAGCAGTTGTGTCTCTCAGTAAACTGCAGATAAAGCAGTAAAGTAGATTATATCTGGCCCTGGGGACCAATGTACAGCATTTGTGTGACTGAAATCGCAGATATAGGAAAAGCATTGGGATAAAATAGGCAGCATTGAAGTTAAGGAGGTAGTTTTCTTCTTGTGTATGCCAGTTTGTAGGCTGTCAAACCACCACAGAATAAATAAAAATGCTTTGGAAATATCGGACTGGCATTCTTCTTGCCCTGTCTCTCTGTGCTTAAATTTACGGAGTACACTGTTTACGATTTCCTGTAGAATCTACAGTAACTTAATGGCAGCCGTTCATCAGTAACTTACTGTAAATCTATTACAACAAAAAAAACTGTATTTACAGCACCATTTATCTTGCTGTATATGTATTTACTGTATTGTATAGCTTTACTGTAAAAATACTGTAATTTTCAGAGTGCAACTTTAAAATACAGTAACATACTGCATAACTGTCCTACAGTAAAATAGTTCATATTACAGTTAAATACTGTAATTTACAATTATAGGTTCTCAAACTTTTCTTTATCAAGTACCACCTCAGAAAAAAAATTGTCTCTTCAAGTACCACCATAATGAGCAGTAATGAAATCCAGTAGCGTAGTAGGCCCAGTAAAGCAGCTACAGATCTGCACAGTTCAAAAACGTGGCAGAATAATTCCTATTATTAAGAATATTATTGTCAGCCACTATAAACATTATAAACTGTCTGAACATTAACACTGTTCTGTGCTTATATGTAAAACAAACAACAACAACAACAACAAATAAAAATGGCAACATTTAAATTAAAATGTGCTTTTAAAAGTTCAAAATGGTATGTTACTGTTCTTAAAAAGTAAAAAAAAAAAAAAACTCCTGTACTTAAATATAAAGTATTGCCAAATCAAGTGTTGTAAAGTAAAATGTTGCCTGGACCTCAGAAATATAGGCTATATGTCATCATATTCATATATAAATCATTTTTGATAAATTTTTAAATATATGTAGCATGTACCTATGACACATTTGATTCCTCTGCGTACCACTAGAAGGAAGCCCGCGTACCAGTGGTTTGAGAACCACTGGTGTAGACAATTATTGTGTAGCAAGATTGTCAGATCTGTCAAATATTGTAGAAATATAAAAATTAAACTATAATGTATATATTACATTACATTTCAACTCTCACAAACATCATCAAAATAGTGTCCTAAATATTAAATTATTTTAAAGTGCAGTTCCTGATTTCTGAGGCTGCATATACATTTTAAAATGGCATAATAGAATGAAAATGCTACTGATCCATATTGCTGATTTTAATAAAAACAATCTTCTATCCACACTATACAGCATAAAATGTGTGATACATGACCTTTCACACTTACTGGGCATATGTAATTTTTCTGGAATCCAAACTAGCAGTCTGCCGTTTGAGTAATGGTCATATGTGTGGAGCTTGACGAATCAGGGAACGATACGAAATAGTACAGGAGACCAGTCAGAGAACGATTGTGGATTGCCATCCCTCTGTTTTTAAAAGTCTGCATTCCAGTTCATCTATATTAAATACTGGAACACCAGCATTTCCAAACTCAAAATAGGTCATTTAGCGTTTCTGTGGGTCAGAGATGGAGTAGTGTAACCGTGCAATCATAACCGTAACAAAACGAATATGTTTTAACACAAAAACGAAGATATGAATTCAGTTCATAATATTTCTGAAATTATGAATATATTTGGTTAATTTAATTCAACAAAGAGTTACGACGTGAATTTGTGAAGGAATACAATTTTAGGAGAAATTAAAGAATATAAAAAAACTTAATAGTTTATCAGGTTTTAGAGTGATTTCTAAATCTGTACAAGACTTTGTACATGCAAAATGTGTTACATCACACAGCAGTGTATTTCTAAACAAAATTTATTAATATTTATTAAATTATAGCAAACAATAATAAGTTCAAAATATGAAAACATTCCACCTTACAACAGTACTGCAGTTTTAAATCAATGTTTTTTATTAAGCCACAAGGTCACACTATGATATGTTCATCTTTTATTGGTCACTCAACTTCATGGTAAATGCTGTGAGTTCACAGGCTAGACTTTATCGGTTATAAATTTTGGGAAATTTCTGTGCATGAACTTTTTTCGTATTTTCACTCTCCTGCATACTGTATGTGTACAAATGAAAGGTGTGACTGATATACATACAGTGCTTGGTAGACTACTTAGAAATTGTGCAACGTGTAAAATTGTACTCTACAAATTACATGTGAAAAAGTGTAGTTAGTATTTTAATCTAGATTACTCATTTAAGGTAATGTATTGTGAGTGATTACTTTTGGATTACTTTTAGATTAATTTTAACTCATTAAATCTTAGTGGAACTTTTAAATAAGTATTTTTGATCAATATGGATCAGCTGACAAAAATGAATATTTAAAAGTTAATAATTTTTGATAGTGACAGGATGTTATGAAGAAAATGTGTAGCTTAAATTTTTAGCAATTTGCATAATTATTAATCTCATGGTCTGACTGATTGAGAAGTATTTTTATCTTCAAACTAAGAAACATGCATTACAGATTAATTTACATAACATCCTTGAACATCCTACCCACCTTACTTTTCACGTAAGACACAGCAATTTGTAAATTGAACATGTCAATCAATTACTGTTATTATTAGCCATACAAAACAGCTCATTATACTGCTTGATATCACAAAATAGCATTGTCTTGCATATTATTGTAACATATTTAGCTTATGCTTCGTCCCACTTCATTTCGACCATAATGAGATGTATTTTGTGTAGAGAATTGTTTTAAATGTATGATTTTTTTTTGTTTGAAATAAAAAATCTAATCAAATCAGACATATTAATTCAATACTGAAACGTTAATTATTCTTTGAAGTATTTACTTAAAGTAACCAATGAATCAGAAGTCTCGCACAATTTATGCATTCAAAAATAAGGTGGACATTTTGAATCATCAAACTTGCACTATACAAAACACAATAGGATTTTTTGGAAAGGAAATATAGAAACAAATAGTGTGATTAATCAATTATGCGCTCATTTGTACTTGACTAAATGCTCTTTTTTCTTTTCTTTTTCAGAAATACACATCTTGGAAGAGTTTAGACACTTTATTGAGTGTTTGTGTTGCTAAGGTTGTTGCACGGTGATACACAGTTGTGTTAAGCTAAGCAACCGCAGCCATGCTTTATCTGAAATAAAAAAACACATCTGTTGACCAATCAACTTCAGGAACAATGCCCTTTTTAATTAAAGATAAATGATTCAAGGTTGTCACAATACTTCTACTATGCTTACAACAGCAACGCCATTACTTTGCCCTTGACTGTAAATTATATCTGTTGATAAACAGTAATCTTTATTGCTGATGGAGTAGGAAAGATTGCACTCTTGGCATCCACGACATTGACCTTTTCTGTTCGTGTGCGTTAGTAACGTGAGCTTAGTGCACAAGTAGGTGCTATGGTTTATGTCTGTTGTATCATCACGGTTTTATGAGAAGCAACCATAACTGAAACAGTGCGTTTTTATTTATTTATTTGCATGTATTGAATGAAATGTTGAGCAATACATTATAAGAATGAGCCTCGCCAGCTCTTAAAACATCAAGGTTTGATACAAGTATGCTGAATTGTGTAGTTTGCTGTGGTCAGCGCTCTTCCCGCCCTAATCAAGAAGATCTTAAGATACCTCAAGATGGCGCCGTTTTTCATGACACATTTTGTTTGCGTTTAATCACGATCTTTAGCTTTCTTACGAAACTACACACTTCATTCAGTGTAATCACAGTGTTACTAAAATAATATAAAGAGACTACATTTATAGTTAAATTTAATAAAATGACAATATACAGCACAGTAAACAAGCCTAATGAAACCTTCACGAGCCAGTGTTGTTTATAACTTCTACAAGCTCATGTTGCTAATCGAGGTTTTTGCAAAGCTGTTCTCAGCTATTTTAACGATGCTGTATACACACAGTTAGATATACACCACCATTCTAAAAATAAACCTTTAAAACAAACTCTATTGTTCTCAAACCTACCCAAGAGCATTTAAGAGAAAACATGGGCTGAATCTGATTTGGGTTTGAGATTGCAAGGAAATGGAAGCCACAGCAATCTACATTTTTATCTTTTGGTTCTTTATCTCTCTCTCTCTCTCTCTCTCTCTCTCTCTTTCTCTCTCTCTCTCTCTCTCTCTCACACACACACACACACACACACACACACACACACACACTAGTCATCTGATTCAAAAACAACAGAGTCTGTGGGAGGTAGATCATATCTTTATTTTATAAAATTGACCTTTTGCTAAACTGGTAGAGATATGCAGCTTTATACTGCCATTTATCGGATTACAATAACTGCAGTCTTATGTTACTTTTGGAAACTCTTTTGGTAAAAATGTGTCTGCCAGGAACAAAACTGTAATGTTGAAAATTGTAACATTTGGAAATGTCAGAAGTTCACATGCCCTGAAAATTAGTCTATTGTGCTAGTATTCCCTCATGATTGTAGCTTATTTTCTTTGTGCTCAAGACAAAAAAAGTTTACCAAACATGCTTAGAATCTTGACAATATGCCATGTATGTTCCTATCAGACTGGCCTGAAAACAATCAACCATTCTTTTCATAATCATCAGAAGATATTTATACTTTCTGTCTGTACTGTTTTTACTTAGACATTAGGTTATTTTCTGTATGTTAGCATGTTCATATCTATCTGCATAGTTCGATTGTAAATCTGTTCATAGCTAATACAACCTGTATGTAATGTTCACAGCACATCTATCTGTAAAGATTACCAATAGTTTTTCTATTGCACTTTATAACTTATACCTATATCATACACTTGCTGCTATTGCACTCTTGGTTAGACCTAAACTGCAATTTGTTGCCTTGTACTTGTACATGTGTAATGACGATACAACTGAATGTAATCTAATCTAATTTTAGAGCACCATTCAGTTTTGTGGAGCTGAGAATATTACATATTTTAAAGAATGATGCTCACTCCTAAATATAAGGGTTCCAAAATAGAGATTTGTAATATGCCATTAAAGAAAATGTCAGTAAACTGTTCTTTAAAATCAACACTTTTTATTCAGTTTGATCAACACTTCAATAATCTAAAGTCTTTTGTCATATAATTCATGAAACCAGTGACACCACACACAAACTTAGGTCTGTAAAATAAAACATCAGTAATAAACAATAAAATAAAACATCTGCCTGATGCTAAAGCTATATTTGCTTGTTTAACACTATTAAGTATAATACGCAAGCATGCATGTAAAGGGAAAAAAGTAAGAGACGTAAAAGCCAACGAAACCGCATGACAGTTAGCGTCAGTAACAAGTTTCACCCCCCATTATACATTTTCTGTGCATTTGCATTATAATTACAAACATCCACCTTCACTTTTACAAGGGAAGTATTCACAACGGTGTGTGACTTGCAAATTCTTGATGGCCATTACCTTGCTTATTTGCACATTTCAGGAAAAAGGCCTGTTACGCAAAGCAAAAGCATGCAAAATGTGTGGTGGGGGGAGGTGGTTCATGCAGCCCAATTTAATACTTATTTAGATAATTTCTGGTTCAAATAAAACTAGGTTTGCATTGTCCATATAGACCTACATTACAGAAAGAAATATGTACATTGTGTAAAAGTGTTTTATTTTGACACACACTGATTTAGAAAACAGTACACAATGAAACGGGCACAAATCACATCATTTTTACACTTTATTATAAATGAACTTACATTTGATTGTTGCTGATGTGAAATGTTCATGAGGTTCTAACATGTTGCTATTTTTTTGAATCCATAACACCATGTTGTAGCATGCACGTACTTAAATTAGTGCTAACATCTAAAACACAAGACATTTATCTTTTCATGTTTATTTTAATGTTTTGTTTGCATACACTGCACATTGCCTTTAAGGCACATTATAGCATAAATCAATATTTGTATAAACAAAACACACAAAAAAAAAGTATACAGCATAATTGGTAATATTTAATAATAAAATCATGTAAGGGTTTACATGTCTTGATTTCTCAAAACATTAGCGATATATATATATATATATATATATATATATATATATATATATATATATATATATATATATATATATAGTCTCTGATTTAAACAAATCTATATATAAATATAATTAATGTTTTAAGAAATTGCACAACAAAATCAAAACTTAGACATTACAATAATTAACAACTCTACATTTATAAATTACATTTGCGTCGTAAATTCTGCATTTTTTTAATGTTCAGTAAATATGTCCGACCATGCTTAATCCAAATTAAAAGCGACGACAAACATCTAAACAAAAAAAATAATCATAAACCCAACACTATTAAAGTAATAGTGTTGGTATAGCTAAAATGTTTATTTCTACGACCGTCATTCGACATCAACACCCACCTTTAACAACCGAGAGGACAGACGGTGACAAAGGACGAGAGAAAGGATCCATAAAGCAACAATCCATACTGATTTTTGGCCACCGCAAAAGGCGCACGGCTGAATGTTAACCATCATCCAAAGGAAAATTAGTGTTTTATCAGAGTAGAGTTAAAATTGCCAACGTGATCAAAGCCGAACGCGTCTGCCATTTACCGCGCTCCGCTGGCCGTTAATAACACACGAGCTCGGAGAGTCATGATGACCGCGCCGCGCCTCGCTTTCCGCGGCAAATCAGCGCTATTGTTCCCATGAGTCCTTGGGGAAAAAGGCCTAGTCCCGAAGCTCGGCGTTTTAGCCGCAAGTGTTGTCATTTTAGCAGGAGTTGCAGTTGAGGTCTGCTCTTTCAAATCTGACAATTCACACAGGTCTTTTCCGCCTGTGTGACCCGCTTCCACTACCTTCACGAGGACGCCTTGAAACCGCCTCGCAGTAGAGGCGCACGACAGGGGTGGTTAGAAACCGCACCAGGTTTTTTTTCTAATCATCTTTTTTCTCTCCCAATGTGGAAAGGTCTCGTGAACTAATCGATTGATCGTCCAGAGTTTGTAGTTCAAGTTCAGATAAATTCGTGATGTCATGCTTCAACTGACTGTGAATGGTTGATTCAGAAAACTGGGAAAACAAGCTTGTATGTGTATTATTTTGATCATGAAGCACAGGAAAGCATTTTATTTATTTATTTTTTAAAGTCTCTAAGCAAGAGTGAAAAAGCCCCTAAAAACTTCCCATAAAGCCCATTTTTTATTAATAGGACAAAAATCAGTTTCTAAAAGTTATTCAAATTTTATATTCACACTGTACGATATAGGATATAGACCAGGGGTGCCCAAACGTTTTCTTATGAAGGGCCAAAAATCAAACTTGATTGAGGGGTGTGGGCCGAAGGTAAATATACCAAGCTATTACATTAAAGCTGCCATAGTAATTTCCTGATTTATTAATATAAAAAAAAAATAACTAGAAAAACTTCAATCATATTAATAATTATATGCTTCTTTACGTTTTATAATCAACTTCTTACAATAAAAACATAAACAAACGTTTATTATAACACAATGTAAATACACAAGTCAGGTTGAACCTGCCTTTGCCTGGATTTGCTCATTGATGTCTTGTGTATTGTCCTCAATCTTCGAGTGAGAGTATTTACCTTTATAAAAATCGCATTTACGATACTTAATTGAAACGTTTCATTTAATTTCAGTTGACTTTTTTTGTAGCTCAACAATTAAACAAACTAGCAAACAAAACATTACATTAAATAGAACTGGCGATCTCTGTTGAAGGCATTTGCTGCAACCTTCATTTTATTTCTTCTCAGATGGGATGGCGGGCCAAATAAAAGATTACTATGGGCCAACTCTGACTTGTGGGCTCTATACTTTGGGCATCTCTGATATAGACCATTTCAATGTGGTCAAGTCATTGGCCCATGAACATTTCCTGCTTGTTATCAAACTATTTCATAACTGTATCAAGAGGCAATTCAATCAGAACTTAATGTTAAAACAGCTGTCATAACATTACTTATCAATATGTGTCTCTTTTTGGATTCTCTGAAGCTATAGAAATTAAAAATATGAAACAGGAAATACCTTGGGACCATTGGGCCCAACATATTTCCTGTTTCACATTTTATACACACATACATACACACATATACTCTACGTCAAGATATGCCATAATCACAATCTGTTTTTGAATGCATATGGCTAATTTAGATTTTATTCTGTTAAATAAGGCTGTTAATTAAATAAAAATAAAAACTAATGAAATTAAACAAGTATACAGTTTTAAAGGTTTAAATGACAACAATGCACTTCAAAGTGAAAACATTTGAAAAAAACAACGCTTTATATTATGAGGCCTTTCCTGCATGTTACTTGTATTTAATATAATAACTAACAATGATGCTTAATTACAAGCAAATAATCTATTCCTTATTCTAACCAACCATCAGAATCATATTTAGGGATTTGGGAGTCCTAAGTAATTCGAGCGATGGGACCCAGAAGTCCTACAGTAATATGCGCACTTCGTATTTGTATTTATATATTTATTTAGCTGTCTTTTTCTTAAATCACTCAGTCTTGCTTTCTAGATTTTTTATCTTAACTCATCTTTACATAAAAAAAATTGTTTGCTTAAAATGAGTTCACAGCTAAAAATAATAAATAAAAAAAAATTAAATTTTCTAAATTTTCATTTGAGATTTGACTGCTGGACTGATCCATGATTGGGGGTGGGGGGAAACAATATCACAGATGTACTAATTACGGTAAATTTGTATTTGTTAGACAACAAAATATGATAGAAAATGACATTGTATATAATTTATAGAAACTCCTAGGTATTTAAATTCACTATTCACACGAATCTACGCAGATGTTATAGAAATATTACACACCTGCAGAAACCGTCCACTAAAGTTTCCATTTTTTTCTGTTAAGAACTGTTGTGTTAACATGACCTAAAATATCAAGTACTGAATATAATTAATATTATAACTTCCCCCTCAACAGCGTCTAAAACAAAACCCCTTTTAAACCCCAAGCGCCCCCTTGCGGTTCCCGGACCCAATTTTCAAAAAGCTCTTGTCTTAGCTGCCTTTAGTAGTCCTACAACTTATCCTATAAACGCTTTGGGCTCATGTAGGGTGTTGCTTCATTGAGTTATAACCAAGTCCGCTTCCGTCTTTTAATGAGTCGAGTTTGAGCGGCCTTGAAACTGCCCTCCAAAAATTCTTCGCTTGTTTTGATCATTGAAGTCTTGAAGGAAGGGGAGCTTGAAACAGTTCAACCTCCTTGTTCCATAATTGGTTTTATAGAGCTGGCGACGAGCCAAAGTGTTTACATGGAGTTGATTGACACCTCCGTCGACCAATCACACGCTACGCTGTGGAACGTGTCGGGTGAGATTCGCGGAGGCGGAGCTTGTTAAACAATGCTTGTTTCATTGCAGAAGAGTTTACCGAGAGCTACAGTGGTTTGAACAGAGGGCCTTCCCCCTGTATGTGCTTTCGCTCTGCGTAACTACGGATGGTTTGTAAATGGAGTCTAAGAAATTTTCCACCACACGTCTCCCGGATTTTGCGAAGAAACTGGATTTTATAAACTGAGTCGCCATTTCAAGTAAGCCGTCGCCAGCTATCACTCCGCACATGATCCGTTACACAGTAACATGATGTTTATGAAGCGAAATCGGAAACTCTTTGAAAAAGAGTGTGTTTTCGCGATGTAAACGCGGAGGATAGTTTGACCAACGAGCTTTAACCCTGCTTTATCTGCAGCTCACGAACGTAAACACGGTGTTCGGGCGATTAACGTTTGGGCGGAAAAGTTTCGTTACTGAAAATTGAAACGGGAAAGTTTGAAACGTGGCTGTCGCTCGGGTTGGTGTTGCCATCGTGAAGCATGGCTGTATAACGCGCGCCTATCTCAACTTTGATTCGTCATTATTTATTTTATTCCTGTTCTCAGTTACTTAATCTTGACATTTGCAGTAACATTTAAGCTAGTAACGTTAAAAGTTGCCATATGAAAAGGTCAGTCGAAACAGTCATAATTCAAATAACTGTAATTATAACTTTATAAAGTAAGGCGTTAACTTCATATGAAAGGAAGAAGTGCAATCGCCTGCGATTTATGCTTAAATAACTTATTCCAGTAATATTAACCATCTATTTAAAGGTAAAAACGCACAATATAACGATGGGAACTGATCAGCGGGCCATTGCCAGATCCAAACTGCTTATATCTCCATGCAAATTTGCTTAATAGCTTTCTGACACAGCACTGGAATAATGTAAGTTTTTCAGATGTTAAATATACGCATGTTCGTACGGCGTAAGAGCCCGATTGCAGTGTATAAACCTGGTTTGTTTTCATTGAACCGCTCCTGCGGAGGTCAACAACACAGTCCGCTAATAACCTACGAGGATTGAAAAATGTTACTAAAACTGTTCTACAATCCTCAACCGGTTTACATCTCCAAAATCGACATCCGACATTCGCCCGTGGTGGTTGTTACGCGCGTCCGTTTTCTAAAAATATTTGTGGTTTTTACTATTACCTCGCGTTTAAACACATTGTTGAAATGTTGTTGTGTAAATATGTGCTCGCACAATTATAAATATGTCTGTAATCCGTTTGAATGAACCTATAGGGCACTTATTACGCGAATGATCGGCCAAGTCTCTACCGAAAGGCTGGATTTTCGCACACTTTACTGCCTTCAAGCAGATTAGGAGAGGCATTACCGTGTGTTTATCCTAAAACGGACTTTTCGCGAGTGATATTAAACGTTTTGATGTCTGTTTGCATCCTCAGCACTCGCACTTGAGAAGATTACTCTCTTTTTCCAGTGATCTAGTTGAGATTAAAACTGCGTCATTATGTGACAGCACTGCTTGTCTTCATCTCCGTGTAATTTTGGATTTATTACAGTAGTGATCCGCATCCTCCAAGACTATTTTATTCTTCTGTTTTGTTTTTGTAGGTCGGCAGAATGCCGGATAAGGACACTGATTTGCCTAGGAATCTAGGGACATTATAGCCTTTAAGACTGGCTCATTCGGATTTACCCGATCGGACTGTTTCTTTGATCAAGTTGGGTCATTGTGGATGATGGATGGCCGAGACTTCGGACCCCCCAGATCTGTTCACGTACCGCCGCCCATTCTCTCGGGGCTGCCCATGGAGTCACACCGACTCGGCGCGGCCGCTGCGGCCGGCAGAATACCACCGTCTCCCGGCCATCTGGGCGCGGGGCACCCGGCGGCTCTACACACTGGAAAATATCTTTCATCGGCAATGAACCTACATTCTCACCACAGTAAGTGCAGTTTTAATTTTCCCCATTTAAAAATGCGTTTTTAAAGAAGTGAGAAAAACACAAAAAGCAAAGCGCTTTCCTTTCAGACTTTTCTTTACAGAGCTCGTTATTTCATATCGCTGGACATGGCTTTGGGTAAACACGGGGAAGAAATTGATAATGCTTAATAGGGTTAATGATGATGTAATGCGTCGTTTATTTAACTACATATGGACGATGTTGTGTGTATAAAATCCGTGTTATGTTGATTCACCTTAGCAGAACTCGCGTTCATCTTCAGATCGGCTACAAACGCTTATAAGCGTGTAGTTGTAGTCAAACATTTCTGCGATCAGTTGTTTTCAAAAGCAGTGTAGTTTCAGCGCTCAGATCACCGTACAATTCTTCACTCGCCCTCGAACAGTTCTCAAGGAAAATGCTAAAACCGTGGAAAGTAATGCGTGTTGGCACAAGTTAAATAATTCAGCTGCTGGAGTAAAACACAAGGGGTGTGTTGGCCAAAAGACCTAATGTTTTAACTAGCAACCATTGAAAATCGACAGCATGGATTCATGACTGAAATTGCCCCATTTGTTTTCCATCATCCCCCCCCCCCCACTGACTGGGGCAAACAGTACAATTATTGCTCCTCTCGAGTGAACTATTGCTTTCCCTGTCACCTCAGCTCCGACCCTTGTGCTTAGAAATGCTCTTTAAAGTCCAGACTGCGTATTAACAGAAAGTATGATTGCAGAGATGCAGCTTTAAATGTACATTTAGATCTGCAAATGTTGTGACCCAATCTGAATGCATGTCGTTGATTTTACAGTAACGTGTTGATATGTTGTATTGTCATGTGGTTTAGTCATTATATATATTTTTTGTTACCTAATTTAAGAAACACAGATCTTTATGTTGTGGTCATTATAAGATGACTAATGTGTTGCACAATTTATGTTGAAAAAGTCATACTTAATGAGCCTTTTCAGGAAAAATGCACTAATTTGTACTCCATATAAGCGTCGGCCCATACTTTATCGTTTAATTGGAAGCTAATGAGAACATTGTGGTGTTATTTCTGTTCAAGAATGCAAAAAATGAGTTTCGAGAAAGTGTTATGTCTTTCTGCAGCTAATAGATTAGAGTTTCTGTTACTGTCTCTGATTATTGTGGAACTGTCGTTGCTGTCATGTGCCATAATTAAGATGAACGTGTTGCTGTTAATATAATGCAGTAGTCACTGCTGTTTATTGTTATAGTTGTTTAAAATTCTAAACTGTAAGTCCTCATTAAACAAACGACTGTCGAACTGTGTTAATGATGCCATATAGAGGAGCTGTCTGGTGTATTGGGGCTGGATACAATGCAAATTATTTGAAACAAACATGAGCAAACCATAATCTATGTCAGTTTGTCATGAAACACAATAATGATTGAATTGTTTGGTAAATAATAAAAGTCTGTGATGTTTCAATGTAGTAATTTTAAAAGCTATAGTATGGCATTAATGATATATTGTTGATCTTTTTATGTATATAGTTTTAACGTAACATACTTTTTTTTTAAACCCCTTCAACATGATACAACACTGCAGACCTCAGGAGAGAAAGCTTTTAGATCTCTGTGAAAAGGAGATTTGACTTTGTTTATGATTGTTTAAGATGTCTGCAGTTTTCCATTCATTTTTCTATCTGCCTGAGAGAGAGCTTTGTATTAGTAGTTGCCGCCCTTAAACTAACCTTAGATTATGGCATTTTTACACTGTGTTGTTGGATGTTTTATACTGATAAGATTTGGCTATAGCGTAATAAATAAATTGTCACTGCATCTGACAGTATCTTACCCTTATTGGATAATTAACATCCAGAGATGATTGTTTTATTTGTATTGCCTTTAGCTTTGATGAGTCATTTAGTTCTTTGAACAATAAAAAAAAATGCTGTGTGTGTATGCATCTGTATACACACACACACATATACATATCTCTATCTTGCCATTTCTTTGGTGCACAATCAATAGAACCAAGACCTTCAAAGGGCATGTGGTGCGTTTGCTCATGAGCACAAATATGTGCTGTTGTTTTTTTTTCTCTTAAAAATCTGTCAGTGTTAGTGCTAAAACACTGTTTATGGTGCAAACACGCCACATAGTGAAGTAATTGTGATTCTGACAACATGATACAAGAGCATTTATCTTAAAAATGTACTCCTTCCAAAGTGGTTTTCAGATTGCCTTTCTTATTGACATGTTTGTTTGGATTTTATGGCTTTTTTTTCATAAATGGTCTTCATTCGTAGTTGCAGTAAGTAGCGGATGCATCATATGTTTATGGAATGACTCAGTTTCCTGGGAACTGCCTGAACATTCCATTCTTTCCAATAATAACTGTTCAATAGCCAAATTTCCTCTGTTTGAAAGCGAAAACAGATCTCAGATTCTTGTTCAGTCGGCTCACCAGATTCTATGGAATATGTTGTTTTTGTGTCTATGTGGTTTCTGGAAGAGCGTCATCTAAGCGGGCTATAACTCAAATTTGCTCACCGTTCCGTATAGGTGCACAATATTGGGAAGTGAGGTTTCTAAATGATATTTTCAAGCACTTTGTACACATGCATGCTTAAGTTGTAAAGCAGGGCTGCGTTTGAACTCAAGTTTTAGTACCAGGTTACGAGGCAGAGTGGCTTCTGCTTTGCTGGATCTAAACCAAGTCACATGCTGAAAGACTTGAGGGGGATGTAAGCAAACTTCATGCCTGAAATTTCATGTGGGTTATATGAAAGTGTGTAATTTGAGTCCTAGATATACATGGCCTTGCATGTTAGGTGGAAAGTAAGCAATGTCATTTTGTTCCATATGTGTGCTTTCCTACCATGTTCAGAACTATGTTGCTTGTACTTCACTTACTAAACGCTAAAGCTTTGTACAATTGTGAGGATGAAGGAATAAAGCAGTTGTTTTGGAGAGGTTAGAACCCTGTAAATGAGTAATTCAGTTTGTAATATTGTTTGTCTCTTACACTCGAGGAAAGTAGATGCTTGAGCAAGCTAAATTAAGTGTAAGTGCGGCTCTGTTTTTGGAAAGGGGTGGGTGTACCTTTTTGGAGTTTCTGCACCAGCTTGTGAAGCAAACATGTACAACGTTGAACACTCGTTCCAAAAATTTCACGCATGAATCCAACTCACCAGATGGCTGTTATTCTTGGATTTCTAAGTGACAACATTCTGTCCCTCAACTTTAATGCTTTACATTACCGTTATGGAAAGCTTTTTACTGAAATGTGGTTGCGGACCATTTCTATAGGAAGTACATATTTTTTTTCCACAGGGCTGTAATTCATTTTAATGGCAACCATTTTTTCCTGCAATCTGACAAGGGCTCTATGCTTGCACACTTGTTTTATGAACCAAGTACTCCTAGATCTACAGTGTTCAAAATAGTTAATATTTCAGTCTGCCTTATTTTGTGTAATTTTTCTGTTTATTTTTAGTCTTTTAAATGCACTTAAACATTAAATCTTGTGTTTCATGCTCGTTTTTTGTTCCTGAGCCAAGGTGTGTTTCGTGCTGGCTTTCTCATTTTGTACCATTTAGAACTTATTGCATTTATCTACTCATTTGATTTGCTTGTAAGGATCAACTGATTCAGATGTGTTTTGAGCACCTCTTGATATTTACAGTGCAGCAATTGAAAACAAACCTGTAAACACCGCAGAAATGATATGAATCATCACCCAAAGGGCTTAGATTTTTGGCGACTAGTAGGAAATGCCAGCAGATGTTGAGCTTAAAGAAGTGCTTTGAGAAAATGAGTCCAGCAGTGTTTTAAGTATATAACCTACCCATATGCTTGTCTTAACTTTTAACACGGAGCATCCCACTGAAAGAGGAATTGCATAACAGTACATTTATACATTACATATGAATCTCCTTTGGTTTATAAAGCAAAAATTAAATGACTGTTGGTTAAGCATCAGTGGATTCATGTTTCATAATACTTACTCATTTGAGAATATTTTTTCCAACTGTTTTAATGCTTATTGTGTTCATGTCTTTATGTACGACAAATTCGTTAGACGACAAATGCTGTAAATACCTCAAACTTGACACACTGTGTGATGATGGTACTTGATGATGGTAGCTCGTTTTAAATACTGTGGAGAGATTTTGTAAATTTAAATTTCTGTTATGACAAAGTCTTGTAAACTTTCTGACGAAGAAAATTTCATATTTAACTGGAGATCTACAGTGCTCCGCATACCCCATTTTGAAAATGAATATTTTTCTCCATTTCTTAGTAAATATAAGCAAAGTATTTTGATGCATTTAAACAAAACAGATTTATTAAACAGATTTATTTATTTAAATAATATTTTGGTCAACAAACAATACAATTAAATTCAAGCAAAATATTGTAAAAAAAAATTACAATCTACAAAATTCAATCAACTAAATTTTCAAAACTTTTTTGCTTCTTGATTTTTCTTCTTTTAAAAATCTTATGTAATATTTTTCTGTAACATACATTTGGCTGTACTAGTTTTTGAACCATTATCTTAAGTTATTTTTTTAGATAAGCTCCAGATTTGGTTTTAGTACTGACTGATCTAATGTATATGCACAAATGTAATATTGTAAAGCTTCCTATAAAAAAATGAATTTAAAAGATAGATTTGTGAGGGGTGTATATGCTGAGCACTGTAAAGACATATTAATGCTTAGCAGCCATCTTGAAATAACTGGCTCATGTGCTTCACTCAAAATTAAACGTGATATTTTTTTTGTGTATAAAAAGTCCTTTAAAATTGTTGCAGAGGATGAGAACATTAGTCATGGACACGAAATTTTCTTGCTCTTTTTTTTTTTTTTTTTTTTTTTTTTTTTTTTTCATTATTGTTATTATTCAATAAATGATTTGTTCAGTCATGTTAAATAATCTATTAGAACGATTTGTTTTTATTCAAAGAATTACATATTAATTTAATCAAATTCCAACACAACACACACACTCAGACGTAGTCGGACACATTGAGGAACTCACATTTTTAATAGAAAATGCAATAAAATAATATTACTTGGTAGGGAACAGTATTGTCTTTATTCTTAGGTTTTCTTTATATTACAAAATGACAGTTTTGTATTTAAAATCACAAGTGCCGTGCTGTATTAATGCTTTCATTCTGTTAACAGCTAATCTAGGCGTATTACTGAATTTTATGAATAAGTTAATGTTTTCAGCATCATGGAAATCAAGTGCTTATGTTAATGTGGTTTATCTGTTGCTGGAAATGAGGAAAAATGAGAACAAGCTTCGTTTGTGTAACTCTATTTCTAGGTAACGACTGATATATTCGCAGATTAAGGATATTAATCTACCTAAAGATTATATGGCTTTTTGAACATCAGAGAATGATTCACCACCAAGTTCTTTTTGACATGCGTTTTCTGATGGCTGTTTTTTATCTATTCTCATTGTCTTTTTGCAGCAGTGTTGGTCTATTGTTTAGGCTGAACAATCTATTATTTTTTAACATCTCATCTTATATTAGTAATTGTAATAATAGCCTGACTAATATGGGGAATGATAATGTTTGGACTAACAAGAAACATGGCGTTCTTCTCCGCAGTTTAACAGGGTTCCTGTGAAACTTTGAATTGCTAAGGCATCATGGGAAAAATGCAAATCTTCGCTTGATATGCCGCCTTTGAAGCGCACTGCCTTGTGGAATGTACGATTGATCGATTTTCATATGGCGCATCAGAGGATCCCGGGGTTGCAGGCCTGCTGGTGGTTTATGAGCTGTTTTTAATAGAAGACCCTGGTGTTTGGCCTCAAGATAGGAATGACTGCCTCCACATGGTTCACTCCCTCCAGATTTTGGGGTTTGTTTTATTGATTCCATTTGAGCACCCTCTTTTAGCGTAACCCCCAATTGGAGACTATATTTTAGATTTTTGAAAAACTATCTTAGCATATTCCTGTTGTTACAGCAGCTTGCGGGTATCCAGAGCTGAGCATAAAGGTTTCTGTTGTAGTACTTTTGTTATTACAGCCTTTTCTATTTAATAAGCAATACATTATATGGTCGTTTTGATGACTTATGCAGAAATGCATGCCCTGCCCTAATCAGGAAGGGAACAAGCCCTCGTTTATACCCTGAAGGCTGTTTTTAGGGGGAAAACCACTTGTAAAAATGGCCTTTGCCGTCCAGGTGTTATTCTTTCCCACTGAGTATGCTGAGGTTTCAAGGTTACAGAAACCGTCCTATGAGGGGGTGAAGGAGCTAAACCGGTGATTTGTTGCAGTTTATTTAGCGACTGAATGCTGTGAGAGTCGAGTGAATGTGCGACCGTCCTCGATGCTGTCTGGTTCCATCACGGCAATGGGACTTACCCTGTGGTCCGCCTGCAGAGTGGGCCAGGAGCAGCCCGTTGTAGACAGTATGAGACCTGTCCCTCATTGTGATCTACAGTGACAGCCGAGGAGCTCGGCTCAAAGGGTGAATGGTAAAATCCAACCCCCTCTCGTCCCGAGTGGTATGGCAGGAGAGAAGGGACTGATGGAAGGAGAGCAAGAGGGGGAGGATGTGTGTAAACGTCCTGCAGCCTTGACTTTCCTCTGAATTAAACATAAAGTGTTTAGTGTCCTGCCGCGCAGACCCCATTTGCTCATCCTACATGCGCACATTGGAAATAAAATGCCCTGGCTGTTAGACATGCTCACGTGAATGTGCTTTTATGAGGAGTGCCGAGGTCTCACTGGAGGCTGTTTCTGCTTTATTTCTTTCCGTTTCAAGTGTTTGCGTGAATCTAAGGTTTTTTTTACTTGCTTGCTTTCAGTATTTAAAGGCTTTCTTTCCCTCATTTAAAGGCATAGTTCACCTGAAAAATGAAAATTCATGTACTGCCTCTTGACTTGCTCCAAACCAGAGTTTTTGTTTTTTGTTCAGTTGAACACGAAAGAAGATATTTTGCAGAAAGTTAGAAACCTTAAAATCCTTAGTATCAAATACTATAGTAGTTAATGGCTACAGATTTCCAGGTTGTTTTTATTTTTTTAAATGTTGTGTTAAAAATCAAAGATGTTAAAACAAATTGAGCTAAAGTAAAAGATAACAATTTTCATTTTTAGGTGAACTATTCCATTAGCACTGCTCAAAAAAAAAAAAATAATGGGAGTGCCTGAAACTGATGAGAATTTCCCTTTAGGATGATCCCATTGTACAGCAAGAGTGGGAAATGGGACATCCTTGATTTTAACATCTGCAAGAAATGGCAATGGGGAAAAAATGCTATTAAAATGTAATTTGACTGTAAGTGATTGGAAGGCTGATTGGATCAGGTTTCTGTGTTGAGGAAAAACCTTGTGGCCTAGAAAAACTTACAGCATGTCTGTTGTTTAATTTAGATCGCTTTGCTGAAGGCCAAAGCAGAAATAGCTTGCCGGTTTGTTTGGCATTTGTGATTGCTCACTCTTTAATTATTCGGGTTGTTAAAATTTGTTTGTTTTGAATCATTGTACATGCAATAATAGTGCTTTCTTATATTATTATATTGATTAGGCTTGTATATATCATTTTTGTGTCCATTTTAAGGTGAAATAATTGCATTTTTAATCATTATTTATCACAATTTATTATTTTTTTCATGGAAGATAATTAATGTTTTTTTTTTAATCTGAAACGTTCTGAATTATTGATTGTTATTAATTTAAATGTTGATTAGTTTTGGTTATATCATTTTTGTATCCATTTTAAGGTGAAATAACTGCATTTTGAATCATCATGCTAGTTAATTTATATTTTTTCAAGGAAGATAATTATGTTTTTTATCTGAAACATTTTGCATTATTGATTATTATTCATATAAATATTGATCAGGCTTGTTTATATTATTTTTGGATTCATTTTAAGGAGAAGTAACTGCATTTTGAGTCATTGTTAGTTAATTTATTGGTTTTTATTCTGTATTATAATTCATGTTTTGTTTTTTCTTCTGAAACATTCTGCATTCTTGATTATTATTAATATAAATATTGATTCGACTTGTTTATGTAATTTTGTATCCATTTTAGGGTAAAATAACTGCATTTTGAATCATCATGTTAGTTAATTTGTTGTGTTTTTTCATTTGAAACTTTCTGAAGTTGATATTAAATATTGCATTTTTTATGTAGGGCTTCTGTTAAACATTATTTTAGGAAGAGAAATGACTTGCAAATGAATTTTGACAGCGTGTGATCTATAGTCAGTCAGGTGTGAGCTATTCTTATATTATATAACATCATATTATGCTACATGTTTTTTCCCCTTTTTTGTGCAGTTTTCATCTCCAAACCTTTGCCCCAGTAAGTGCTTAGCTGGAAGTACATTTATAATTTGATATCTAGCCTAAAAATGGTTTTATAGGCTGATAATGGCCTTTTACAGTACATTGAGTCACTTGCGGTAATAATTAGCGTTCTCATCTGAAGCTGCTGAGACTGCATGAACGCACTGGTCTGAAACACGGGCCAAAGGGCAGTGAGAGGGTGTTGTCAGGACCGTCCTGCTTGAGGATGGGCCAGTGTGTGTCGGGGGAAGGGCCACACAGGGTAGCAGTGACCTGACCTAGGATTAGGCCATGCCTCTGAAAAGCTAACAAAGGATGTGAAATGAAAGCCAGCACTGCAGCACAGCCTGCTCTCATATCACTGACTCCAGTTACAGTGACTGCAACAAAGTGCTGAAGATGCTCGCACTATGTGTCAAACATGTACCAACAGCTTTACTGTTGTCTCCATCTTTCTTCATTTAGATGGATTATCAGTGGTTTAGTTGATTTGTTTTTTAAATGTGCGGTTTTACCGTTTACTAATTTGCTTTATTTATGTGTGTTCTCGAAAGTTACTAGAGTTCTGACCAGCTGCACTACATGTAGTAAAAAGAATCTGAATTGAATTTTGTTAAATTTACTGTGGGAAAATGTTGCAGCAATTAACTTATTTGTACATTTTTAGTTTCATTACTTTTGAAGCAAAATTGTGAATTATTTATCATTAGTAATTCATTATACGGTGTAGTGGGGCTGCACAATATATGGTTTCAGCATTGATAACGCAATGTGCACATCTGCAAAAGTCACATCGCAGGATCTGCAATGTTGAATTGGGATTGTGTAGTTTAGAATTGATTATTTATATATATAATCAATATATATAATATATATATATAATCAATTCTAAACTACACAATATATATTAGAATTATATAGCCACAGTTCAAAATACATGACATTTGT
Source organism: Danio aesculapii (assembly GCF_903798145.1). Lineage (NCBI taxonomy): Eukaryota > Metazoa > Chordata > Actinopteri > Cypriniformes > Danionidae > Danio > Danio aesculapii. The sequence goes on along the minus strand of NC_079437.1, from coordinate 40,345,571 downwards.
GGAGTTATTGCATAGTTGAACTATAATGGAGTAAAAGTTTATTGTTTGCACATGTTTTTAAGCACTAAGAGTATTCGAATACAATATTTAATAAAAAAAACTTTTTTTTTAACTGTATAAACAGTAAAATCTTTGCTGTTTTATTTTAAGTTTGGCCTTTATTCAATTTAGTACACTTTAAAAAATAAATCCATAAAATTTACGGTAAAAAAACGGCCGCTGTGGTTGCCAGCATTTTACCGTTAAAAATACGGTACAAACCGTAAAAGTAATTTTTCATTTTTACAGTAAACTACCGTATTTCTTTGATTTTATAGATGCAATATGTCTGTATTTTGTATTACTAACATCTAGACATCTTTTGTTACACAGTTAGACACGTTAACACAGCCATATGCAGGTGGTGATGAGCAAGTTACATAATGAACCAATGCTCATTACAAACAACTTTTCCCACAAGCAGAAAAGTGTATCAGTGTATAGAAGGTGCTCAGTGTCAATCACACGACTACTAAACACCAGTATGGTAACACGCATAAAATTAAAGTCATGAAATAAACATTGTTTATCAATATTAGATGTAACATAAATCTCTAATGTACATGACTGATGGGGAAACGACTAAAAAGATCCATCATAATGGCAACAAAAATCATAAAGTGATGTGCCATGCAGAGATTTCTGGGAAAGTCAATTTACAGTTATTCGCCGTATATATTAAGGAAACATACTGTTAACCAGGTTACTTATTTTTACCGTAGCATTTTTACAGTTTTTTTTTTTTTTACCGTTGAAATCACAGCCATTTTTACAGTGTACCTGAATATGATTTCACTATACCCTGAAAACCATAAAGCATTATTTATTTCACACTTATATTGCTTGTAATTAGTTTATTACATTTCATGCATGATTTCTTCCCTTACAAAATCATGCCAATAGATTGAAAATTAATTTAATTAAATTAATACATTGTTTCCAAATAGGGCTGTTTAATTCATCTGGTGAAATTGTATTTATACCCCCCCCCCTCCCCACAAACACACACACACACACACACACACACACACACGCACACCCCCCCCCCCCCCCCCACACACACACACACACACACAATGATGCCTCTTGTCTTTTCTTTTTGCATAAGCCTGAGTTATTTTTGGTCAAAAATCAAAAACGTGTTGGTTGAATAAAAGTAATGAAGTCAGAATTTGCCCGGGGTATGAATAATTTCAGGCTTGACTATAGTTAAGAATTGACAATGATCCTATCGTGGGTGTAACATTAATTTTATTTTTGTATTCTTTTCTATATAATATTTCTGAATTAATTAATTGCTCATATTTAAATAATTGTTTAAAATATTGATTATATTGAATTGAAAGTATTATTGAATATTAATTGATAATATTATATTGAAAATAGTGATTGATTTGTATGTTTAAAGCTCAAAGTGACATACTGGTGTAGCAAAGCCCCCCTTTGATTTTCGATTTTTTTAAAAAAAAATTTTTTATATATTTCCCAACTTATGTTAAACAGAGCAAGGAATGTTTCGCAGTATGTCTGATAATATTCTTTCTACTGGAGAAAGTCTTATTTGTTTTATTTTGTCTAGAATAAAAGCAGTTTTTTTGGAAGTTTTTATTATCTTTTAATAAGCATTTTAAGGTCAATATTATTAGCCCCTTTAAGCTATATGTTTTTTTTAGATTGCCTACTGAACAAACCTTCGATATACAATGATTTGCCTAATTACCCTAACCTGCCTAGTTAACCTAATTAAGCCTTTAAATTTCACTTTAAGCTGTATAGAAGTATCTTGAAAATATCTAGTCAAATATTATTTACTGTCATCATGACAAAGATAAAATAAATCCGTTATTAGAAATCAGTTATTATAACTATTATGTTTGGAAATGTGTTGAACAAATCTTCTCTCCGTTAAACAGAAAATAACTGACTTCAACTGTATATCAATGCCAGCAAAAAGTATCATTAAAAAAATCTGTGCATTCCTATTTCATTTATATTCCTAATGTGATTCTGATTTGCCTTTTTCACATTTGCCTTTATTTTTGTTCATTTATTATTATGATAATAATTAATTATTCATTGCAGTAGCAAGCCCCCCCCCCCCCCCCCCCCCCCCCGCCTCCTGGGGGTTTGTCATCATGTGCTAATTTGTCTGAGGAAAGATGAAAGGGTCAGGTGAAATCACAGCTCCCTGTGTAATATATCAGGAATGGTGGGATCTCCCATTTGAACACAAAGCCTTATTTTCCATGTCACTGATGTACAATGTTGTTCTTGTGAAATGAAAAGGTGATGAGCAGCTTTTCCTCGGCGCAGATATTAATGCTAGTAGGGCAGCACGTCACGCAGCTGTTTGAAGCAGATACGACGAGAGCCTATGCGTAAAACTGAGCCTCCTCTGTGTGTTTATTTCATGCTGCGTTTCAAGTAATTGCATAGAAATTGCAACGAGTTTCATCGCACACGCGCATCGCTACTTAGCCACAAGGTCACGGCTCTGGTCGCTGGCAGCACCTTAAAAAGACACGCTGTGAACAAATGCTACTTTTGTAACTTCAACAGCGCTCCGTCTTGAAAGGATTGAATGCTGACGGTCGCAAATGTGCTTGACCTTTCTATTGCTGGCTCATGTTTCTGCCTCTCGTGGTAACCAATCAGGCTTTAGGTGGAGCTCAAAGGAAGACAGCAATAGAACAAACACCTTTTTTTTAGACTATAGATTTACATGAAGCCTTTGTACGTGAAGTCTGCTTAAATAATAAAGGAAATCACCTTTTGTACTGAATTGCATTTAGTTCCTGTGTGCTTATTTTATTCTGCATGCAAAGCTAAACATTCACCATTGTATACAACAAAGGGCCATGTATAATCCTAGCAGTTTTCTAGGATAGATTGCTGCCCAGACACATTGTTTAACACAGTTGTGGGTTTGGTTGTTGAATAGGCAGTGACGCCTAAACTTGACGCTCAGAAGCTCGTTGATTAGACAAAGATTACCTCAGTATGTTGGATTCACTACTATAGCAATTATTTTGTCACTCTTATCTTGTCAAAACATCTGAACAAAAGTTTCAGTTTGAGCCCTGCAGTGTGAAGGAATTCGGTGTATTGTATGAGATCCAGGTTGACTTGTTAGAACTGGTACATCTGACGTGTTTTTGTTTCTTCGCAGGTGATGCATTGAGCTGAGGTAGAATGCCAAATTACTCGTTTTCCGTCAGCCCTTATAAACGCACCAAACGTGACGGATAGAAATGTGCACAATAATAACTCCAAATCACTGTGAGGAGATTTGCCAAAAAAGAACTTAAATGTACGCTTTTCCCAGGTGAATGTTGCTTTGCTCAGTAAGGATGGTGTTAAATGTTTAATTATAGGCTAGTAGACAAGGTTGAACAGCTGTTTCCACTGTAATCATTGAATACCACTGAAAGGATCTGGCATGTAAACCTTTCGTTTTCTCTTTTTAATAGCATAAGTGAATACCTTGTTACAATCCTGATTTGATCTGTGCAGAAATGTTTGCTCTTCTGTTATGTATTTTGATTAAAAAAAAAATCCCAGTTGTAGTTTCAAAAGGCTACATGCTAGAGTGGAAGATGACAGAAGATATTTTTTGCAGTCTATAGAGGTGCGAACCTAAACTGGTCTCATGGTTATGTTACGATTATCATGCCTTCGGTTCCATTTGATATCTTGGTGCATCAAGGTGCATTGATGATGCTTTCCATACACAATTTTTTTATTTTACTCGCAGCACAACAATTCTTTTATTAAAATTTAAAATATAATTTTTATTTATATTATTTGTAGGCATGGGTTGGTATAAGATTCTGACAGTGTGATAACTTTGAATAAGTATCACGGTATTGTGATTGCTGCTCTAAAATATATTCTTTTAAAGGTCTGGGTAAAAAACAAAACCTTTTTTCCCCTTCGAAAGCAATATATTTTATTTTGAGTAACATTTATTATAATAATTCAAATGACTTCTCCTGTCTTCATTTATTTCAAAAACTGATTTTATTTTACAATTTAAAACAACATCTTTGACACCTATATTTTCTGCTGGAGAGACTGTTATCTCAAAAAACAACAACAACAAGTAAATAAAAAATAGGACACATACCTTAGGAACGGTCTTACAGAAAATTTTGACAGTTTTAAAACCTTGACTTTTCCAAACCCTGGTATACCTTAAAAAAACGGTTATTGTCCCATGCCTAATTATTTGTAATACAAATTTTCTCTTATTACGAAACAGATAAATGAACTATACCTTTAAAATCTCAAGTACATGCACAGAACAACATTAGAATTTATAGCAAATAAGCAAATGTAAATATCCCGCTCGCTTACTGAGGGTTGGCGAGCATGTTCTTACACCCCTATGATTGGTCACTGGCTCAACAGAAAGGGCTGTGATTGGCCCTAAATTGGCCCCAATATAGCGCATATGAGATAAAGTTCAGTACATAATAACTGGTTATGATTATTACTCAACCGAACTGAATTGTCTGTGTCTGCATCACGGTGCACCGAAGAAACAATTAATTTCGACACTCCAATAGTGTAGTTAAAATATTGTGTATATTGGTTGGTAAATGGATGTCTACATCAGTTGAGACCTTGTTTCTATGTTGAAATAGCCACATAATATTTCGGTGTTTCCCAAATTCCCCCCCCCCCTTTTTTTTTTTTTTTTCCCCAAATATTTCTGGAAAAATTTCCCCCCTCTCATATTAAAGCAGAACGTTTTCTTAACATTTTGTAGTGTAGTTTATGCAATAATACAACCTTAACATATAGTTACATTTCCTAGATTTTCTCTTAAATTCTCAAATTACATTTAATTCCTGCTATCAGTAAAATATTGTTTTATTCCTAAAACTGTAAAAAAATTAAGATTATTATTATTATTACTTGAAGGTCAACCAAAAATTGGTTACTTTGAGAACAGTATTGGGCTTATATTCCTATCAGAATATCTTAGTTGAACCAAACTTCTGTTTTAACCAGTTGTTGTGAAAACGCTTTAGGTTCTGTGTACATACTAACACTTTTCTCCAATAAAACTGTATATAAATGTAAGTAGAGGGATTGTTAATGCAGCTGTTTATGTCCTTATATAGTGAGACAGATGCTGAAAACACCACAAGTGTTACTTGTGCTTTAGTATGCCACCCAGATTCTTTAAAACTAGCCTCAGCCTATTTTTTTGTGAAATGTTAAATAGGTACTTTCGTTGCACGTTTCAGATAGCAAATCCACTAGAAGGAGCTGTGTACATTTTTGCAAATCTGAAATGTGTTACTTTGGGTACATGTCATGTTTCAGATAGACCTTCTTCTTGTGCAACAGTGCTTCTCCGGACTCCAACCTTAATGATCTGCTTCACAAATACATCACTGTACAACACAAGTGCAACACTGTACAAAGTGAGCTACAAAGCAAACTGAACGTGCAGAAAAGCTGTCCCTATTGTAATGAATAAAAGAGGCAAATGTATTGAATTAAAACTGTTAAGTTGTTTTGTGGTATTTATTTGGTGCTGTGCAAAGACTTGCATGAAAATATAAATATTTTGTCCATGAAGTGTCTCTGAAAGTATCATTGGTGTGAAAAGGAGCAAAAGTTGTTAGCATCATACTGCCCCCTAGCATTAATTTTATCTTGAAACTGCAGTCAACCGGATGTTGACGTACATGTTTGCACACAAATGTAGTCCGAGGCATGTATTTCCAATGAGCCTGTGTTGTTAGAATGTGTTTAGTTAAAACAAAACCATGCCCTTTATTCACAGACTCGCACAAAACGCATTCAAAAGGACTCAATAACAGAATTCACAGCTTTAGTTCCTGCAAGTTGCTGCACTTAGTTTTGTTATTTCATTTTCATTCTTCGCTTTTTTCATCACTTTAATTTTGTCTGCACATTTTAAATCAGCATGCAATGAAATATGCTTTTGAGTTCCATATTTCAGCAGTTCAGAGCGAAAGAAAAACCTGCAGATGCCTTCTATAAGTAGGGACAATTTAGGTGTTATGTTGACATATGAGTAGTATTTTAAATTTAAATGTGCAATTTAGCATTGAAATGTTTCCTATTCACAATGTTTAGCAATTCCGTCATGGTCCTTGCTTTAAATAACACTAAATCCGGTTTTCCCTTGATGTGTGAATTGGTCGGCTGAGCATGCTTTACGTCTACAGCATTGTAATGTCTATCATAATGTCGTCTATTGTCGTGTGGGAGTGCTCTTTATGTTTTTCAGAGCAGGTGGTGGGCTTTGAAGGACCAGTTAAGAGTGGCTCTGAGTATTTTAATGGTCCCGTTTTCTTTGCCTCAGTTTAGGACCTTATTCTAATTAGTGTCTCTCTTTTCTCTAATTTACAACAGTTCTTTCTGAATTGTTTTTAAGGGTCTGGCTTTAATTATAAGGGGTGTTGGTTAGGGAATTGCGAAAGCTCACCGCAAGGCTTGTTGGGTTGCAGTTGAGTTGAGCAACATAAGCAATTAGGAAATTCCAGTGTCCTATTCAGCTGGTCTCAGACAGTGGCCATTTCGTTTGAAATAGTTCATTTGAAAGACTGATGCTGAGGAACTGAACTATTTCTGACCTACTGAACTCCTTGTGTTTTTCGTCATGCAACTGAAATGTCGACTGAGCGCCATAAAGCTGAGTGATTGGAAACAATTAACATGCCCTGCAAACTCTGGGTTCAGAGGGATTATATGGCACTCGGAAATGTTTGCAGATGGGATATGAATATTTCAGAGATAATGTGAAACAACTGACTTGTAAATTCTCATCGAGACCTTCTTGGACGTACATCTAGGTAAACGATCTTGCAGCCCTGATCAGGGCAGCAGTTCAGTTGTTTTGTGTTGTGTTTTGATTCTTGCACTGAGCTTGGAAACTGCATGCAGACACGTCTTGGCTGTTAAGGTTTTGTTGTATTTATTTGACAGGAGCTGCTGCTTATGTTACAGGCCGTAGCGCAGGCGTCACTGTGATTCTGGAATGAGTGGAGCTTTCACTCTACAAAATCCTCTGCTTTGCCAAAACTTGATAACTAGCAAGAATGTTGACTGTATGTGGCCAAAAGTCTGGACAAATTTAATATTCAGTCATTCCAGCCACACCCAGCAGTGAAGTAAACCCAGAGACAAGCACAAAGTAAAATGAACCGTATTTAAAAGCTTCAGGATGTGACGTTAAGCTATCATAGGACTCTTCATTGTACTTGTAATGCAGATGTTACATGGAAAAGAAATGCAAAAATGTTTGACTTATTTGCATAGTTTAGACCAAACCCTTTCCTGTTTTAATACGTCATTAACATCATTGCCAGTGCAGAAATTGTTGGTTTAAATGGAAATTAAATTATGTTATTGATTTATAGAGCATGGAAATAAACCTAAAGGAACCTTTTAGATTGAGCTGAATGCCAGCTAACATGATATCCCAAAAACAGTATGTACATTAATGTTATGGAGGCTGAATGTAACCAACATCTAATTAAAAAACCCATTATACAAAAATGGGGACTAAGCATGTAAAAATGCATTGTGCATTTATCTTCTTTACTTTATGAAATGTTATAAAGGCTTTCTAAATGATTCTCTTGATTATTACTATGTAGTTTTATAATGGTTATTGTTTTTATTAATTGAGTACAATTAGGTCTGTGGGGAGTAAAACGTGAAAACAGAACCCAAATATCCTTAGCTATTTACATGCATTTTGAAAAACATTATGTCTACCAAATTAACATCTCCGATAACTGTTTATCTAATTTACATAATAGAGCTAAAATTATTATCAAATTGTGTTTAACATTGAAGTTATTTTAGTTTTAAATTGTTATGAAGCTCTAAAACCCTTAGGGCAGAACCCATAGTGATTTATACTAAAGATTTGAAATCATTCCTGTATCTTTTTTTGAGTAGATAATATAATATAATATAATATAATATAATATAATATAATATATGTTTGTGTCAGTGTGCAGGCTTGATAACTTTTCTTCTGGTTCTATTATAAATGTACTTTGAATCTCAATAGATCGCTGTAAATGTATAGTCCAGTGTAACCTTATATGTTGTTAATATTTGCAAACAGTCTCATCACATTTAGGCCACATTTGCATTACATGGTTTAGGTGACCTAATTTATATTTTTTCTCTCATGTTTTAAATGCTGATCGAATGTGGCCCACAAATGTATAAGCAAGAGATAAGGACACAAATTCATATATTTTCAGATCTTTTCAACCATAGTTTTTCCGAGTCAGATTTATTTTACCATATACATGGTGTAAATGCAGTTAGATCACTTTTTTTAAAGCTGGTAATCCAGCTAATCAAGATTTTTAGGTTCACTAGAAACTTCCAGAAGAGTGTTTGAGCTAAACTCTGCAGTTGTATTTTTTTGTGGTATTTATTATAAATGGTTCCAGTCAAATCATTACCCAGCTTCAGATTTTCCTAAATCAATATCAAAACGTGTTATTTTGAAATAAGAAATGTGATCAACTCGCTTGCATTAGGAAATCCTTTAAGGTGTATTGACGTAGTGGTTATAGAGTAACCTTATTGAGTTTCTAAATTCAAACTGCATAAGGAGTGAACTATCAACTGGACAATTGCTGAGTTACACAGTAACCATTACACTCTTGATGGGAGGATGACCCAGTAGTTAAAAAAGAAAATGTCAATCCAAAGTTAAGAGTGGTGCAAGTCTCCTACATGACTCTTCTCTCATTCTTTGCTTTATAGGACGGGACTCAAATGGGTCAACAGGGCTTTTATATCAGCAGAACACCTGTTTGTATGACCGTCTGTTTGAAGAAAAGACTTCTAATGGATTAAGATCCACAAGCCCAGTGTTGTGCAATTCTGCATTTGGTAGAACCTTTTCGAGTAATACACATCATTTTATTCCTCAAAGAAGTGCAAATGCTGTAGATCTAGGTGTTGGCTTGTCACCATACTTCAGAGTAATCTCCAAAGTATGGATATTCTCCTCTATCTCCTCTGTTTTCACCCCATCCAGAGGTCTAATCAGTCCTGTGGTTAATGTTTAGATGTAGTCCAAAGGGTTCACATCTGCTGTTAGCGATGTGCAATACAATGGCCCAACGGTTCATCAGCAGAGCACGACTGCTTCCCTCCTAGGTTAATCGCATGCTAACCTCTTCTACAAAAGGCTCATGTTGCCGTCGATGCCTTGTTGTTCCTCCTCCTCTTGTCATGCTAATGCACTATTTACACATGCAAAAAATGGACCCTTTGTGCCAAGGTGTCTGTGGCACAGGAGGAAGTGATGTGCGTGTGTGTGTGTGTATCTGTGAAAGTGTGTTGGGGTCCATCTCTAGTTTGAGTAATAAGTGTGAAGTGCTCCTCCCACGCTGGATTGAGGAAAAGCATGTGGGAACTAAGCGCCGTCGCATCAGAGGAATTGGGCAGGGGGAAGGGCTCATTAATTTCTACTGCCATTCCTGTTTATACGTCATGCTTCATTAGATAGTGTGGGGTTTGGATGGACCTGGGGGGTTAAGTTGTTGATTTTAAAGGGGCAGTTCACTCTAAATTGTTGTCATTCCACCTATACACTTGAAACCACTCAGTAAAAGCTTTATTCCATACAAATGGAAGGCAGAATGGGATCAGAGTGCTCGAGTAAAAAAAGATTTCAGTTTTCAGGCTTAGTAGGAAGAAAATCTAACTATTCTTTCAACTCAAGACATGATGAGTTTATTCATTAAAGATGCCATATTAGACTCACTCAGACTTGAGTTGCTCCAAATGTCAATATTGCAAAAGCAACCGAACGATCAAACATATACTGTTGCAATGCCCTGGTGTTAATGGTTTTAATGTAATCAGGCAATGTTTTTTTTTCTTCTCTAGAGACATTAAGAAATTAATAAGAAATTAATTTTCAAATGTGAATCCTTCAAAAAGGTAGAATTCTTTTTTTTACACTGTAGATTGTGTCAAAGCAGCTTAACATAGAAGCTGTAGTAAATTGAAACTGTGTTAGTCCAGTTTTCAGAGTTGAAGTTCAGTTTAGTTTAGTTCAGTTCAGTGTTGTTTAATTTTCACTGCTGAAAGTCCAAACACTAGAGTAAAGGTCAGAGCAAATCCAATGATGTACAGCTCCACAAGTCCCAAACCAAGCGAGCCAGTGGTGACAGTGGCAAGGAACTTCACCAATTGACAAAAGTGAAGGAAAAAATCTTAAGCAAACTGTTTTAGATCTTATTTTATGTATTATGTAATGTTGTTTAGGTCTATTTATTGTTGTAAACCTATTTATTATAGAAAATTTGTCATTTGTAAAACTTATAATTTTGATCTGCTATGAAATAGCTAGAGAAACTTTCTCTCTCACTAAACCCAGAAAACTTAAGATTAATCTTTGAAACACACATTAAGATTTTATTAATATATTTTTTATACAATCTGAGAGGTTTTAGTTCTCTTTTGAAAGTCCAGGTAACCCAAACTTAGAGTATCTAAAATAAAAGTAAATTAAAGAGATTAAATTACTTTAAATGATGGACATCTTCAACGTAGGCTTTTGTTAACATCTGTTTAACACCTAAATAAACCAAACGTGTATCAAACATCTTGATTTGTATGGATTTGTATTGTATGGACTGCTTTTGTAACCCATTTAGTTTTACATCTTAATTTGTATCTTGAAAATGAACCTGTGTGTTTTAAGGGTTTGAGAGAACATCACAGAATAAACGATGACCGATTATAAACAGGCTTCCCACACTTCTTGAAAGCACTTGAATTTCAGACTTACGAATTTAAGGCCTAGAAAGTGCTTAAAACAAACACAGGTCCTTGAAAGTTCAAAATTTTAACTACAATTTGTTTGTGGTTTTATTTCAACAATTGAATTTGTCTAAAACAGAACAGAAAACTAATTGATTCTTCAATTTTTACATTTTATCAATATGTTAGAAAGCACTTCTGAATATTACCAGTATTTAATTCAGTAATTATTAATAAAGTTCTTTGAACATGTTTAAAGCAGTACGTTTTTAAAAATTACTCTGACATTTTTAATCTCAGTGAAATCTTAAGTACAGTAAGGACTTTCATGGCGCTACATATGCTGGGGTATAATTAACAGTGGTGCTTGATTTCAAATAAATGTTGCTTTAAAAAATTCTTGAATCTGCTGTTTGTGAAAGTGTGGAAACCCTGGATAAAAGATCTGCATGTAAGAGTAAAGATTTAGCCACACATCCATGTGGAATTTTAGTGACTTGTCTAGATTAGTTCTGGACCTGAGCAGCATTTGTAAATGTTTTCTGCAGATCTCAGGGGAGAATCAGCATGTGGTATCACTGTCGTTTTTATCTATTTGACTTTAAAAGCTCGGGGGAGGCAACAGACCAAATACCATGCATGTCTGTGCGTCATCTCTCGCTCCGATGTCAAAGCTGGCAAAAAGAGAAAACATGCTTTTATTTAGACGTTCTCTCTTTTGAAGCTGCACATCTGGTGGCTATTGTAATGACAGTTAACATAACATTTACGACGAGTAATAATTATTCGTGACATTTGTTTACAAGCAAAAGAAATTCGTGTTTGTGGTCTTTCTGTGCCTCTCGGTAAACACGCTTCTTTTGAACAGAATTAAAAGGCCGTCCAGCAGTCAGGTTTGCGACTGCGGTTCCCCGAGTTTCAAAAGAAAACCACAAAGCTCCACAGACTAATCATTCCACTTTTGCCAAGGCTATTCTCCTGAGTGGAATGTCATCATATCAAATGACAGCGCTTACGGTCTTTGCGGCCTCATTTTCTTCAGTCACTTCATAAGCAAATGTTTGATCCTCTCTTTCGCAGGTGATGCCTTCCCAGGTGCCTCGAGCCCATTCCTCGGCGGATACGTCAGCGCCTCCAGTGCTCACGGGTCATCAGATCCGGCCTTCCGAGCCCCCAACCCAGCCAGCCTGCAAATGGCCCAGCTTTGGGCCTCTCACTCTCATGAAGGTAGGAATTGCCGCGTTTTTTAGCGCTGCGCAAAGAAGGGGGAGGAAAAGCCAGAGCATGTCTTTGCATTTGCACGAGGTGGTGTGCACGTATTGGGTTTAACGATTAGGTTTGTTGGCAGATCAGTGAACTCAGACAAAGGCAGTAGTCAGAGGTCTTGGTGACTGGCAGGACCGGGTGAACGGGCTAATGGAAAAAACACACCCTCTACTATGCGACCCACAGGGACTTTTAGGCGGCTTTATATTTGAAGTTAATGGAAATCGACTTGGTATTGGGAGTGCGAGCATGTGGCATGGACTGTGCTTGAGCAGATAAAGGTGCAGTATTGTTTTTGATAAGCGAATGTGTGGCTGGTTAAAGCTGTCGGCCGGTGATGTGTAATATGCAGTCATGTCTGATGTCGACGATGGATTACCCTCTCTCTCTCTCTCTCTCTCTCTCTCTCTCTCTCTCTCTCTCTCTCTTTTGAAGTCAATAAACTAGATTTGTGTGAATGGTGTGCAACGACTGTAGAAAAGACAATAAAAAATCAATTTGGTCCCTGCAGTCCCGATGTAGAATAGGCCACATCTGACAGCGGCTCTGCTGCAATGTAATTGTAACCAATTATTTTCTTGAAATAGCTGGTGTCGGTCAATAGTCAATGTCTAAGAGCTTTGACAGAACCTAAGATAGATATTAGTGAATGCAGTTCTGCTTATGAACAGTATGTATATGACACCCTATTGCTCTCTTTTAGATGCACTGAGCATTAGCTTGGTTAAGTTTCTGTCAACTTGTAGGAGTTCAGAAAAAAAGACCTTTTTTCTGTTCTGGTTACCATATCAAATTTACATAATTTTTGTAACCCCTTGATTTATTTTCAGAAGAAAAATATTTATACTTGCAATCAAAATGTAGAACTTCATGCATTTTTGCTGCACAGCAAGGCTGCTTTTATTTGATCAAAATAAAGTTTTTGCCATTGAATATAGTTATTGTCTGATACATTTAAAAATATAATAATGTATATTACAGAAAAGCACAATTTTCAGCAGTATTTCATCCATCTTTAGCCTAAAGTAATTCTTCAGAACCATTCTAATTTCATTTTCATGAAACAATTCATAATTTTTTCGCCGTAAATCTGTTGCTTAATATTTTGGCATGACGTGTTTTTTATTTTTTTTAATTTTTTTTTTTATTGAATTTATTTTACATAGTTCAGAAAAACTGTACAAAAATACAAGTATCTCATACATTTCGAAATAAAACTGTTGAGGATAAAAACATTTTAAAGCCCTGGGCTTCTTTGCATTGTGGTCCTCGCCTGTAAAAAAAATAAAAAATAAAAAAACCTCATCGTTCACCATGCAAATTAACTATCCTCATCAAAAGACCATCTTTTAATAGATTTTTTTTAAAACTCCTTAAGCCCTTAATGTCCTTGATCGATTTTGGTAATTTGTTTCACATGATTGCACTTGTATACATATTTCCCCGCTACATTTCTTAATTTTAAATATTAACAAATATTAAAATCCCAACCCCTAGTACTATATGAATGCTGTTGCCTCCCCATTTGAAAATAGTTCACCAAATAACTAAGAAGGAACAACATTATTAAACATTTTTCGTATCATTCCCAGTAAAAAAAAAACATACTCTTTTATTAACAAGCTTGCAGGATGCTTTTATGATTGAATTGTTCAAAGGACATTATTTGGAGTAAAATTTAGAAATGTTTGCTGTTACTTTGGCTCAATTGAATGCATCCTTGCTGAAAAAAATGCAAAAGTGCAAAAAACAAGTAATACATAGTAATAAAGTCTGACATTATGCAAGTAATGTCTAATGTAATTCTGTGGCTCTGATCAGACATGATTGATCTTATTATTATTTTTTTTTGTCGAATTCATTTTACCTATGCTTCCAACCAAGGCTCTCACAAATCTTTCTTGCGGTTTTAATAAATCCTCATCTATAACTACAGTCTCCATCCACATAAAAATGCTAATATCATAAAATCATAAATATAAAACTAGCGAGGTAGTTTATGTGCATGCCATCTGAAATGAAAGATGAATCAATCAATCAACTTTTATATTAGTTCCTCCACCACAAACCAGACTTTATGGACTTTTGAGAATATATTTGTCTCTTGTTTTTATCCGTCATTTCTTGAAATCACATAAAAAATGCAGATGAAAACGTTATATCAGCTTGCCACTAGGTAACTTTTCCTTATAGATATTTTGACTACGTTGTTTCTTTAGTTTTCCCAAGATTATTGCTAAATCAAATACTGTTTATTCCAAAAAACTATTTGAAAGTAGAATTGGTATGCAAGTTGTAGAATGTTGAAAGGAGTATTCCAGAGTACTTGGTTGGTGGTCTGCTTTTTCTGGTAGTGCACATCCTTGCTTACTCTAACCACTAACATTCCCCACAATACATTGCGCTTTGGATGTGTGAATATTAGAACTACAAAGGCAGGTGAAAAAGTGTTCGACTACAAACATGGCAGACGAATGAGATCGACCGTTAAGTGCCAAGGCTTTGCTAAAGATGTTTGAATGACTGGTAATTAATATCTAACCTACTTAAAAATACATAAGTCACATTTCCTCATTGTATTTCATCTGCAACAACAATGAGAACTTGTATAAAGATGTGTTTAGACATTCTGGGTGCATTATTCTGCAAAAACCTGAGGAGATTTCTTCGCATGAAAGACTCTCAAATAGATTAATCTACTTCTGCTTTTTCCAATTAAATATGACAGAAATGTGGATGATGGGTCGAGATTATTGATAAGGCACGTAGCAACATAACGGTCAATAAGGAAGTAGAATTAACCAAAGCTTCTGTTGAACACTTAGAAGTATGTATTTTTTTTCACCACAAAAAAGTCCATCGTTTTATGATGCGAATTACTGTAAGTGAAGCAATAGCCTTGAAGTAAATGACAACAAGCCATCCCTTTATTGTTGAGCCCACTACACATTCTTTCCTCATCTCAGTCCAAAAAGTCCTTATCTGTGCTTTAACTTGAAACTTGCACGCTCGAACAAGATGATTCATTTGCCACTGAAGCCTTTCCAGCCCCTGCCATTTTGAAAAGATTGAGATTTTAGGTCTCAAAATGGTTCATGTGTGTACCAAACAAATGGAAAGAAAAGCAGCCATAGCTCTGTAAAAGGGCGTGGGCGGATTATTAACGAGGTTTGTTGAAGGGCCTTGTACCCATAGGCCTTTGTTTCAAGTCCCCGCAGAGAAAGTACAGATGAATTGTCTAAAACCTTGGCACAGATCATAGCAAGCCTGCCTCGCTCTGCCTGCCGTAGAAATGCAGTGAATAGCTGACATTGAAGTGTACTCTGTCTCTGCAGCCTGTGAAAATATTTGAACATGCCTGTTTATTCTGAAGGGTGCACCTGGCTCTTATTAACTGAAGGAAGTCGAAGTAGCAGCTGTGGAATTTGGCTATTTTTACACGAAACGTGTGAAACAATCAGGCACGCCGCAACGCCATCGCTGTTGGGGATTGCAGAAACTCCACAATCAGAGGGAAAAAAACCACTGTCAGATTTATCTTTGAAGTTCAATTAATAAACATGAATCGCAGCCAACTGTGAAATGTTACCGTTTGTTTGGATGTGGAGCTCATATATGTACCGCGGTAACCCCTTGAGCTGTTAACTTTAAAAAACACAATCTCTGCAGATGCACTACCAGTCCAAGGTTTGGAATCAGGAAGATTTGAACACAATTCTGCTCTCCAAGGCTGCATTTATTTGATCAAAAATACGGTGAAAACGGTTCAATTGTGAAATATTCTGAACAAATTTAATTTATTCCTGTGATAAAAGATGAATTTTATACATCAATCCAGTCATTAGCGTCTCATGATCCATCAGAAATGTTGTAATCTGTATTGTGATATTATAATATGTATTATAATTGGTAGACAATCACTAATAATGATTCTTACATGTAGGGTTGCATGATTTTGGAAAAATCTAACATTGTGCAATTGTTTTTTACCTTGCGATTATATATTGTGACATACAATTTCACCAGATGACTTAATACCTCTATTTGGAAAGAATTTATAATGTTAGATTGAATGGGATGGTTCTGCAGTGGGAGCGCATCTCCAAAGAATCTAATAAACAATCTATAAACTTTTTGGGGTGCCCTGACACATTTTCGTTGTTGTCTGTGTTATTTGCAGTGCATTTCTGCATTTGCAAGTGTTTTGAGTATTTTCATGCATGACTAATCTATAAATACTATCAAGAAAAAGATATAACAAAAATAAAGTGTTTCATTGTTTGCCTTGTCTAAAAGTATTAACAGTCTAACAGCATTAATAGTCTAACAGTAAAGTAACTGAATGATGAAAATAATTCAGTAAAAGTAATCGTAGTTAAGGTCACAAATGGTACTTTTTAAATACCTGAATGCTTTTAAAATCATTACACAATCACAGGCATCAAATACACATGTGCGCAACGTATGTGAAGAAGAGGAGGGGGGGTTTGCGACATATTTGAAGACCAGGGGGGACGGGTTTGCGCGACATATTTTAAGAGCAGGGGCGAGACGCATGATTATCATTCGTTTACAGGCATCTGGGGAGTCTCTGTGCATATGCAGGAGACTCCCAGAACTTCCGAATGACTTGGCGTACATTTTACGTTATGGATTCTTTTATAAAAAGTTCAAAATAATATATTTTATTGGTAATCTTTTTTAGAACAATGTATTGTGATAAATAAAAGAAAATCAGTTTTTAAATGATTTTTTTAGGGGCTTTTAACCTTTTAATGGATAGAACAGTGCAGAGAATTGACAGGAAATAGTTGAGAATAGAGAAAGAGGAAAGGTCGACAAAGGACCTCAAGCTGGGAATCAAACTCTGGGCACCGTCAGCACGCTTAACCACTAGGCTATTGGCACCGACAGTATATTTGAAGGATTATGTGATACTAACAATGCTCATAATTCTGCTTTAAACTTTCATTAATTGATTTATAAACTGCATTTAACAGCATAACAGTCTTTCAACATTGCAACAACATTTCACAATTTCAAAGTTTTTACTGCAGCGTTTGTGAGCAGAATGAGCTTATAATAAATAAAAAATCTTACTGATTCCAAACAATTGCCTGGTAGTGTACACTAACAAGATTTTGCTAGGACGAGGCGTTCCACAACAATGGAGCCTTGTGTGGCTTGGGGCAGTGCAGATGAAGCTCATCTCTGTTTATATTAGACAAGAATCAGAGTATCCCTGGAATCTGTCCTCCCTGGTCTTAATTCACATGGCTTCAGCCAGTCTTTCGTTTGGTTTGAGCGTGTGTCTGTCCATTATCTGCAGCGGCGTGTGTGTGTGATCAGGTTGGTTCAACTTTGGACTGCGCAGGAGATGACTGAGGCTGCAAGCCGGCATGCTTTGATTGATGGAGCATCCAGTCCTGCTCTTCTGGTCACACATTGGACTTGGCTCAGAAAGGAATGCCCCTCTTTGACTATGATGATGGATTTGCTGGCGCAGGTAGAGCTTTGATGTTGGGCTGCGCTTCCTGTGGCGTCCCTGGGGTCCAGATGACGGTTTTGAATACTGATGTGTTTGTGAAACTGGAGATGTATAATAAAGATAATGAAAAGAGGGAGAGCGGAGGCGGATGCGTGTTGGCAGAAACTCTGGAAGGTGTCTCTTTGTGGTGCACATGAATCTGGTGCAGCAGCTTCTGACCTTTGCAGCCCCTCTGTGCCTAAATACAGGTCTTGAACCGCCTCCTCTCCTTCAAAGCCGTTTCCTATGACTTTTATATAGGCTGAACCTCAGGGAACAGTTTTTCTCTTTTATGTCAGCAAGGTTATGTCGAAGCATCTTTGCTTTGGAATGTTAATGGCCTCCTTTTTTTTTTTTTTTTTGACCGTTCTTTTCCGAGCTAAATTCCCCTCTCCACACGTAGCCCATTTACACGTAACCTTCCACTGTCCTTAGTAATAGATCCCTAAAGAACAAGCTAGGTTAAACGCTTCCTGTGCTCCAGAAACACACACATTTTTCCATTTTACAGGCACTCATAACCAGTTTTTTTTGGGGAAACTGCACAGTGTTTTATTACTATTAATAATAGGATTTTTATCATCTACAAAAATCACATAATTTCAAAATAGACTGGATAAAAAAATGTAAGTAATAAAATTGATCAAATTCATTATGCCAGTGTTGGGTAAGTTACTTTAGAACGTAATAGATTACAAATTACTGACTACTACCGGAAATATACAATCCGAATATGTGTGCGCAGGGTGCATGCCACCATTGGAAATACCGAAGGTGCACGTGCAAAAGACGCGAAATGTGATCCTGCACAATTTAATTTAGCCTGTTTAGGCTGAGTTGGACTGCCGTGATTTTGGTGCCTTAGTGTCGAGTATCATCATTAAATGCTTTCTATTCAAGAGCTTGAACAAGTTGCTGGTTGAGTTCTTCAGAGACTGGACATAGACTGCATTTCACAGCAATATTTTTGTTTTTACACTTGATGAAATGAATGTCTGCATTTCGAATTGAAGAAGCAACCACTCTTGTCAGCAGCCATTTCAGCTCGCATTCTCCAGCTATTTAAAAGTGCTTGCTTATGAAAGTGCAACTGATGTTGCAGTGAAAACCTTATTTAAAAGAAGCATTTTATTCTTCTAAAAACTATATTTGTAACGTAACGCAATTATATTGACTTAAGTAAATGTAATCAAATTACACAAATATTTTTAAAAATGTTGTTCATTACATTAATGCGTTCCCCAAAAATCTAACTAGAATACAGTAATGCGTTACACCCAACTCTGATAATGATGATATTTTTTGATTCCTTTCAGAAGTTTCTTCTCTACAGGTACTGAGAAGCTGTAATTGTTATGGAAATGTTGCTTTTTTTTTAAATCCATATAATCATAAGTTTACTAGAAGTTTCTCTTATCACTGCTCATACATTCCCACAGCAATAAAGAAACCTGGAAATATCATGGAAATGAACTGATCTTCAGTTTAGGCAGGTCATGCATGAGAGAAAAAAAATCACAAGCATGTATAAATACGACAGAGCAAAAATAAAACTCAAATAACTTTATGGTTTTCTATAGAATCCATCAGTATTCATGTACAGAAATTGAACAATCAAACGTAAAATAACATGGGTACTGTCGCTTTTTTAAATAGTGTTTAATATTCTCTTTATCTTTTCAGCTTTAAGTACCCTAATCCTGTGATCTGACTATTGCAGCTACAGACATTATGATATCGATGCTCAAAGGATATATTGTTCAGCCCTAATATATATATATATATATATATATATATATATATATATATATATATATATATATATATATATATATATATATATATATATATATATATATATATATATACATACACATAGTGCTCAGCTTATATGAGTGCACCCCTTACAAATCTCTCATTTAAATTAATGTTTTTTTTATAGGAAGCATTACAATATTATATTTGTGCATATACGTTAGATTAGTATGTACTGAGGCCAAATCTGGAGCTCATCTGAAAAAATAACTTTTGATAATGGTCCAAAATTAGTTTAAAAATATTAAACAAAAAATTTAAAAAGAGCAAAATCCAAGAAAAAGAAATGTGTAAAATTTAGTAGTTTTGTAATTTGGTTGTAATTGTTGGTTAGAACTAAATGTAGTAATTATTGGATGCAGTTTTGAACAGCTGGGTACTGAGAAAACTTGTCTGTAAGCTAGCTATTTCATTGCAGTAATTAAAACAATCAGATCTGCACACAAATGGATATTCTACCCATCAGCCCTTTATATAATAATTCATTAATTCCCCATTAATCATGAGCAAATGTAAAGGGCAAAGAAGAGTCATGTAAACCCAATGTGTGGGAACCTTGTATCTAGCTTCCTGGCTTCTCAGGAAGTTTCTCTGCATTAGGCTCATTGTGGTGCAGAAATGTAGGAAATGGCAGTGGCAATCAAAACTAATTAGTCTACTGATATTGTGTAGGCTGAGACTTTCTCTGTATTCCACATTAGAGAAAGCGAGATTAACTGAGATAAGATGTGCTGTACATTGAGAGCACGCCTGCCTTCACCACACCCCTCACGAGGCATGCAGAAGAACACCAAAATAAATGTGCCACTGCAGTTCTAGCCCTGTTGCTAAGAGTAGGATGCCTTCAATCATCTCTCGGTATGGTGTGGGAATGCAATCAGTGGCATAGCACTACAGTCACCTGAGAAGTACTAAATAAAGTGACAGCCTTTGAACCACCGCTCTTACACGTAGTGCCATGAAGATGCACTTTGTGAGCGTTAAGCAAGGTTGTATTTTTAGATTTGTTTTGCATTTGGACTGTCGATAACACTTAATGTTCTCATGTCACTCTTATCTCTAATTATGCAGACTTTGCTTTGACTGTAAGGCTGTGATCGTAGATAAGTGTTGAGTAACCCTGGTGTTTTATCTGCAGTGTTTTGTCTCTGGCTTCCAATTAGAATAAAAAAACACAAACGGCCTCTTTCTATGCGAATGTAGCTGTCCGATGAATGTCTTTGCCATGCAAAAATAAATATCTCAACCACTGGCATTTTGGCATTTGCATGACGAATTATTACCACACTAGCTTTGTGGGCAAACCCAGTCCTTTATTTAGCCTGCTGTTGACACCATGTGTCTTAGAAAACATCTCCTGGTCTGTCTGAGGAATTTAAGCAATGGCATCCACAAAGAGAGTTAAAGATGTAGTTTTGTTTTTTAAGGCTTTAAAACTTTCATGTGCCCCCAATAAGAGCTTCCGAGCTCGGGTAACACTCATTAAAACCCCCTCCAGGACCCTCTATCTGCTATTTCTCTCTAAACATTACATTGGAGAACTGACTGCTCCAAGACAGACGTGCCCAAGTCAATCCATAATGGTTGATGTGACCTGATTTAAATTGCATTGATGGTTAGAACTAATCCATTATACCTAAGACACTCCTGCTGTTGTTCATACACCGAAGTTGTCGATATCCTTGTGTAGCGAAGGCTGTGCCATTCGCACTGTTTAATTGGCAAATTTGATCGCCAAGAATGAAGACTTTGCAATGCAAAGGCGGGCACATTGTAAATATTCCCTCTTAATCTGTGTTCATCTGGACATTAGTCCTAACCCCCTGCCTACTGTTGTTCTTTATTTGCAGCAATTTGTTGTGAAATCTTAAAAGGTGCTTCAGCAGGCATGTGCCCCCTTAGCTTGGCTGTAAATCCAATAGAATGGCTTCTTGACCTTACTCCAGCAAAGCCTCTCTGGTTGTGTTGCTATTTTGCCAGAGGGATGGGAGAAGCGCTAATTCCAGCCTCATTTCACTCCATTCATTTGCAGCAGAAGCTGCTCTTGCTTTATTTCTGCAGCTAGCATTTAGTGCAAACACCTCGTTTACTATGCGCTCTTTGATTTAGCGGTTACTCATCTCTATGGGGTGTTCTTATGAGTCATTCCAGCACCACCTGACCTCCAAACTGCAAGCCTGCATGACGCAGCCGCTGGTGTTCTGAGTAATTGCGTGCTTTAAGACACGGCCGTCTGAAAACAAACATTTCATTTGCCTGTCCTCGTACAGAGTCGCTCATGGATCAGCGTGCACCCGGGGCCAGGGCGGTACAGGCCTGCCAAATCACTCCATAAAGGCAGCAACAGGTCTCGTATTTGCCTCAGGTCTTTTGGTTTCAAATGTAAGCTTGCCACACCTACAATACATGCCAGGTTCTGAGTGAAGGATGTGATCCTCCCCATTTGAATGTATTTTCTACAGCCAGGAATGATGAATGCACTTACATGACCCTGTGTTTCAGAGGATTACGCTTTAAACATTTTCGTCCTCTCCTGTGAATGTCGAGCATTTCTATCTTTAGGAGACCATTTGTTCTTGGCCTTGACAGCCCTTTTGTCTTTCATTAAAGCTTATGTTTTTAAAGGAAGGGATAACGTTATGTGTCAGCACTATATGTGCATGCCTTTGTGCTTTTGTTTATGACTGTTTGTACTGTTTGAGGTTATGAATGTGCATTTGACAGTTTTTGCCCTTAGTGAAATCTTGGGAGAAATCCATGACTTTGCATGTGTGAATGGCCGCTTCCCGGTTACCAGATGTCAGATGTGAGAAATATTTCTTTCTCTTTGCTTTGGGTGGTAATAAGTCAGTTTTATGATTGGGCTGAGGTGAGCAGTAGAAGCAGATTCATGAACTGATAAGATAAATCGTCAAGTCCATGTGTTTGTAACCGTGCATGATTTGGCTTTGAATATTGATGCCAAAAGGTCTCATAAACCTTTTTCAATAGGTATTGTACTGATGTTCTCTCTGCCTGAAGATGACCAGATACAGATGCATCATTAAATACTGGAAGTAGAACTGACAGTTTCAGCCACTCCCTCTTGAATAAAAAGACCTAACATGTCTGTACTCTCTTTTCCAGGTTTTTCTCACATGCCAAGCAGTTTGTACCCCAGCCCTTACATTCCCTTGGGCCACCTCGAGCACCCACAGCTCAGCCAACATGCACTCTTTGACTCCCAAAAAGGTCTGTATACTTTAAATTACACGTTTAGCCAATATCACTGCTATTCAGTTGTGTGTATGATGATCACAACATTCAGGACTAATGTGTATAAAAAAAGATATCTTTAAGTCTGAATCTCTAAACTGTGAAGAAATATCTAGATTATATTACACTCTAAAACCAAAAGAATACAGAATGTAATGCAGAGAAAACTATGCCTGTTATTGTGCATTCATTACTGTCACTTCCAATTAAGTAGTCTTGCCTGTAATCCAGAATAACAACGATAAAAAAGTACACAAGTCTGTTATGTAGTTCATGGTTTTGAGTTGAATTGAATTTGATAAAAATATTGAGAATGCAAAATATGCTTATTTTTCTTATCATTTACAAAATCCATTTAAAATATGGAATTTATAATCAGTCACACTTTCAGTATTTCATTTTATTCTCATGATTTGATTTTGGGAATTAGTATTACCTGGGAGTTTCTTCATAAAAACACTTAATATATGTAGGTCTTTCTGAATGTTTTAACTCTTGTTGTTTTCTGTAATGCGTTATCAGATGGAAATTAGGCATTAGAACTAAAGTGTGTATGGATGAGTGGTTTAATAGATTACTACCTATTATTCTAAACTGATGCTTAAAGCTTTTTTTAAACAATGTAATTTTGTAATGACTTTGCTGTGGACATCACTGTAAAATATCAACATGTTTAAAAGTTGGAGTGTATTACTTTAGGGAACTTCATTGAAAAGGGCAACTTTTATTTTTGGGAGCATTCACCAATTAGCACTTGAACTTTTGGAAGTTAAATAGTGCATGGTCAGTCTTTTATATGCATTCTGTACTGTAGGGCCTTTGAGCAGCCTTATCTTTTACACCACATGTCTTAAGCTAAGTTGTGCTAACTCTTTATTTTTTGTTCTCATTCTCTCAGAGGGTTTTTACCTGCCGGGTTCAATGCACTCCCAGTCTGCAATGGCCAGGAGCCCAGTGGCTCACATGCCTGGCTCCTTCTCCAGGGAAAGGGAGTCCTTACCTCCTCACAAAAGCTCTAAAGAGTCGAGCAGAGATGTGGGAAAAGAAAAGCCCTGTAAGAGTGACCTAGCCCACTCCCTCCCAAGGAAAGAACGAGAAAAACCAAAAGAGGAGTCACGGCCCCACAGTGTGGTGGACCTCACCCTGGATGTGAAGCCGGAAGATGAGCGCAGGGTAGGCAACTTGGAGAGGCCTGCAAAAACTACAGAACACGCTCGGCCTTTCTTTCACCAGCACTCGCCTGCTGTGAGTAACACAGACACTAAACTCAAACAAACTAACCATAGTTTATTTGGCAACTCCGGGACAAGCAGCGGCACGCCAACCCGACATCCGAGTACAGAACAGGACAGGAGGGACAGGGACGATGAAACCGTCCGACCAGGGGGCCACCTTTCCAACGACAAACAGAAAAGATGCGATTCAGTTGCTACATCAGCTGGCACTCTGCATGTTTCGTATGCCAGTCCCTCTTCCCTGCAGCCCAGCCCATCCCATCTCCCGCCCAGGCTGGTGTCCTCTGGCACCTACCCTCCCCCTCACCACATGCCGCCCAGCATGTACCCACTCTACTCTACAACGAAAGAGCCAGGCAAAGAACACAGAGTGATAGCTCCTACTTATGTGCCTTCTGTCGAGGTTTATGATGAGCGAAAAGGGCCAATTCAAATTGCCTCCCAAGCACGAGATAATAAAAATGACAAGAGCAGGGAAAGGGACTCGCACAGATCAGCCCTGCAGTTGGGAAATGAGAGAACACTTATGGACCATGGTCGATCCTCAGTTAGGAGCGAGTCGCCACCTCACGGAGATGTCAAAAGAGACATTTTACGAGAGGAAGGCTCGATAATTAGGTCAAATGGTTTGGCCATGAAAAAGCCTTTGCATTTGGAAATGTGCACAAATAAATCTGGAAATAGCCCAGATGCCAGGGACTTGACTAACACTACATCAAAACATATGATCAGAACAGGACTCGAGACTGAATCCCGCAGCCAAGAACGGGATAGGGTTCAAAGGTCTGCCCATTCTTTCTCTGGGATGGATCCAAGTTCGCTTCACACAGAGCAGCATTCATTGAAGACCTTGGGTTCTGCTGAGCCCAAATGGAAGCCTTTCGAGATGGGCAATTATGCTACCAGTCACATGGCTGCATTGGCAGCCCAACACAACCACGGAGCCCGAGGTGAGGAAGAGGGCAAGCAAATGTACCTAGATACCACTGGCTTGCACAGACCAGTAGGCAGCAGTGGAAGTCCTGATGGACATGGGGAGGTTTCAGCCATGCAGAGCCTCATCAAGTATAGTGGCAACTTCTCCAGTGAGTCTGGCTCTAGGCACGGATCTGATAGCCGTAGTCCATTTGGAGGTCTAGGCAGTTTAAAACTGGAGGCTGGTTATCCAGGAGTGTCCAGGGTTCAGCACCTTCCACCACAGCAGCCTGGAAAGCAGCTGAAGAAGGAACCTGAGAGACCAGAGAGTGCTAAATCCTTTGGCAGAGACGGAAGCTCTTCTCAGGGGGAAGCAGAGGTTCGTCATCCTCCTGTAGGAATTGCAGTGGCTGTTGCCCGTCAGAGGGACAACAGCAGCAAACCCAGCTCAGCATCAGACAGAGACAGGCCGCTTCTTGGAGGACCCATCAAAGGTGCGTTGCCTCTGAATCAATTGTTCTTAAGGCATAGTTCGCTCAGTAATGAAAAGTGTTCCATTATATGCTCACCTTCACATTTCTTCAAATCTGTATGACTGGATTTTTTCTGTGGAACATGTTTCTTGTCTGTGTAATTAGATATGCACCGATTGCAATTTTCTTGGCTGGTTTCTATTTTTTGGTAAGCGTGACCTGTAGATAGCAGTTTTTCAGATACTGATTTTCTTTATAAGAACTATAATTGATGGCATATACAAACAAAAATATATAAATAATAAATAAATATGCTCTGCAAGTTTAGTTATCTTCCCAGATGAGGGGCGCAACGGCTGCTTTATCTCCACATTCTCCATCAGGACTTGATGTATTGGATGTATCAGCTTGAATCAAGTGTGTGTGGGTGTGAAAAGACATGAGATTAAACAACTCTGCTGGTCATGGCAGAAAATCATGAACAATATAAAATTCATAAAGGTGTAATGTTGTTCTGGAGATTGTTCGTTCTTGTCTTGTCTAGCAGACAAATGGAGTAACTCTTTGTGCTGTTATAAATGGTACATTTCTGGCCTCTGTTGGTACATGTTTTCACACCTTCACATTCTGCGGAACAACACACTGACCCACTGTTATTTTCTGTGGTTACAGCCCATTTATGTGGGCATGCTTTTCAGCAAGGTCGCTCCTTTCATTTCATTTCTTAAACAGCATGAACTTTGCTATTGCTTTGGCCCGCAGTGTTTCCTGTTAGCATAGAGAGTGTGTTAAACCTTTCACTAAGACACGGCATGCCCGCCTGCTTATAAACATAATTTACAGAGCTCTACTAAAGGTGGAAAACAAGCAGTGCATTCTAATATGACTTTAGGTTTGTTGCTTAGCAATCGAATCAGCTTTCGGAAAGGGACAGAAAGAGAGGAGGGGAGAAAGGCATTAATTTATGTCCTCTTCTGTGCAAGGAAATTGCAGTAATAACATTAGTCCCCACACTCTGAGAGAAGGTTTGAATTTACATTTAAAACAAGTGTTAGGGACAGAGGTTTGCTTGACTAATTTGCCCTCTTTTTGATGCAAACGGATAGCATGTCGGACAGGCTTTCGGTAACCTTGGAAACAGACTGAAACCTTTTCCCTGGAGCATGACAGAGATCTGTGTGCACTTTCGTCCCCCTCCTCGTTTTAGAAGAACACAATCTCTTCCCAGCCGCTGTCTGTCAGTACTGAAAGGTTCAATACACTCCTAACTAAATCCCACTCGGATGTTTTCTGCACATTTATCTTTTGCAAGGATGTGTTACTTTGGTATTTTGAACACAAACTTCAAAGTCTCTTTTAGTTTCAGCTCCGATTGTGAAATGCTTCTAGTTTTCTCTGATGGTTCTCCAAATGGCTGCTTCTCTAATACCAGCAATTTGAACTGTATATGACGCCACAGTGGTGTTGAAACATTGATAAGTGATTGATGGGTCTCGGTGGGTTCTTGTAAATGTGATATGTTACCCTGCATAGGTTCTATGTGTTATTTTTCTCTACAGTCTGTCTGTAAGCGCAGATGTGTAAGACACTGTTGATGACTGGTGCTGAGTGTTAGATCTGATAAACACCCTTAGAGTTTGAGCTATTTCTGGAGCGGTGTATTTATAAAGGGAAAACTGTAAAATTTAAGTTTTGCCACTGGCATACACTACTAAGGTTTGACTTTGTTTTTAAGTTTTCTAAGAAATCAAATATTTGGATCAATGAGACTGGCAACGCTAGTGGCCCGTTTCCACTGAGTGGTACAATCCAGTCCGGTATGGTTCGGTACACTTTTATGGCCGTTTCCATTGTCAAAGGGTACCTAAAAGTGAACCGCACTACTTTTTGGTTCAAGAGTACCATTGGTACCTGTTTAGCAGTGGAAACGCAAGCCTGATAAAGGTTACCCGTACTGACCCGTACCGTACTGGCCACTCTGTGGAAACGGGCAATAAGAATTAATCAAATTTAGCAAAAATATCTTCAATTGATGTAATGTCCTAACTATGCAGGCCCGATCCACACAGAGGAAGAGCAAGGAGATGAGAGACAGCGGCACCGTGATGAGCGCCTGCTGTCGGGACGTGTGGAGCGTGAGCAAGAGAAAGTGTTAAGGTAAGACGAGAGTTTGTAACTGCTAGCTTAAAGCACCTACAGTGCATGTTAAAGCGAGATCTCAGAAATGAACTAAGGATGTGTCTGTCTAGCTGCTAATTCAATCCTGTTTTTGGGATTTAAAATGAGCATTAGTTCTGCAGATCTGGAAACTGGAACCTTCCACTGTTTTTTAATGTCTTCTTTTATCACAAGGGATTTCTATGGTTATTTTTTATTTTATTCTTTTCCTCTTCCGCTAGCGTTCTGTGGAAGCTGGTGATATGGGCAGTGAATGGATAGATTTTTCTTCAGTACAGATCAGTGACAGTTTAAATGTGATGATCTTTAAAGAAACTCTCTCTGTTGCCTTAGTTGAAATGGCTTTAAAATGTCTGGATACATTTTAGAAGAAATACTGAATTGTAATAAAATATTACATATACAATATTATATTATAATTGTAATTAATATGTGGAGAATATATATTTTTTTGTAATCAGGAGAAAACAGTATATTTATTAAATGTATGGTTTTATTGAAATAATTCACCTTGTAGTAGGACTAGGCATATCCAGCCAGTGCAAATGACTTGTTTCTTTTGATTTCCCAAACTAGCTAAATGGAGCAACATTTTACTTTCACTGGTCACACTCTCAGTGTGTTTTCTTTAAAGTGAACGAATTTATGGCAACAGTTCTGGGCAAATATGAGCCTATTTTCAAAGTGTGGCTCTCATTTCGAAGAGCATGAAAAAGTCAGTCTTCCCCACTGGGGAAATTGGTGCTTATAAAAGTGACTGGCTCTCTCAACAGGATTCTGCTCCCAGTGTCTGTCCTTAAGTGTACAGCAGAATAAAAGTCACAGACTGGGTAATTTGTATCTCTGTCATGTCTAAATAGCCACCAGTCCTCATGTTGGCCTTGAATAAGCATGAATTTTGCAATGTAGATGCACCTATGACAGATTTTTCAGGTCATGAAATGTTGGCTTTTGAAGGAAAACAAAAGGTGAAAATGTTATTTATTTATTTTTTTTTTGAAGAATTTCCTGGTGACTACGGTGAATATGATTTATGTAATAGGGAAAACACTTTAAAAGCCCCTTTTATTATTTAAAGCCTTTAGCTTCACAGTGGTGCTTTTTCTTTTTCTCAGAAATCAGTTTTTGAAAACTATGCTGAACATTTCAAGGCCAAAAATGAAAACAAAACTGTTATTTTAAACAATTTTTAATTTGGTCTTGTTAGGGATAACTAGACCATCTCTAAAATGCAGATCACAAACTCAGGGCTCTAACAGTTTTACAATGTTGGAAAATATTTAAAAAATGTCAATTAGAAGTGAATGTTTTATTTTATGATTGAAGTTGGCATATAACTAAAGAAACTTTACTGGCTCTGTGCAGAATTTAATGTGCAATTTGAAAACCAATACAGGCTTTAGTCGACCACTAAATGCTGATTTATACTTCTTTTAATGAATTGTAAATCATTTATAGTTCTACGTGTTGTTTGTGTTGCTCTGCAATAACACTTCTGAAATGCTAGCTGGCAGTAGATGTTTATGTTCCTCTGTGTCGAGTTTCTTTCGCGGGTATTTTGTTATTTCTGAATGCTACAAGTAGCTAAATTTCCCATTCAGAGGCGGGAACCAGCGGATGTGCAACAACTTTAATCATAAAGGTGAAAACAAAACAAAAGTTTCCATCTGGAGCTCCTTCGTGGGACTTAACACTTGACGCCCATGCTCGTCATCGGTACTAAGCCGACCAATCAAAGAGCTTGAGCTTATGTGTCATTTTTTGAGAGTTGCGTGTCAGTGTCGGCGTCAGCCACGGTGAGGGCTATGCGACCATGCGAAGGCTGCGCCAGGCCACACGCCTGCGCTTAAAGCACAAATATAAATCAGCCTTAATGCTAATCTCATTCACAGAGAGAATAAAGAGCTGGCGGACTACACTCAGTTGCATCCACCTATGGTATCTGCTAGTGGCCTGAACCCTAACCTGATTGTGACTGGCGGACCTACTCTGGCTGGTGCGAGCCGCTGGCCTGCTGACCCCGCCTCCCACCTGACCTCCCACCCGTGGCTGCCCCGCCCAGGAGCCCCATCCATGTGGCTGTCTGGCTCTCCATATGGTACCAACCTTTTTTTCCTTTTCGTTGTGCCTGTAGTGAAGGTATTATGTCATGTTACAACAAGCAATTACTATGCATTCATTATTATTTTAATGAGTAATAAATGATTATGGGTCATGAACTTTGGAATGCTGCAGAACTGTTTTGTGAATGGGATTTGGATGCTGAATTATTTCCTCGAGGCAGTCTGTTGCCCTGCCAGACGGCCCCAGCGTTTTGTCTAGGCTGAGTGTTTTAGACATTTTTAGAAACAATCAGTCTCACTCCACAACTTCCATCCAAGAATAACAGTGAACAGCACGGTCAGTTCACAGTTCTCTGACGTTCCAGTCTCTGTCTAGACTTTACTTTAAAAACAAAAAATGTCCCCTAAGAAAATAGCTGCAGTTATAGTGCTGTGCCTTTTGGCAGGAATTCAAGAGGTCTGTGCTCCATGCACGGGGGTGAGATTATGGTGGGAATGGTGTTTCTCTCGGGAATTAACTCTTGAGTGTTCTTGAAGCTGCCAGAAAGCAAGTGCAAATGGACCATCAACTACAAGTGCGGTGAATTCAACCATTTCTCGCCCTCTCTTGTCTCCAGGCCTGGGTCCTCCTTCCCTTCATCAGGCGCTTCCTCCAGGATATCCTCCTGCTCTGACAGGCTCAATTCCCCCTCCTTACCAGTTTGCCCGAGATCCACAAACTGGACAGGTGGTGGTTATTCCAACAGAACATCTGCCACACTATGGTACGTCCCACGTATTCTCCACAACATTCATATTTTACTGCATTTCCATTCACGCATGCATAAGATGATGTACATTTATATGAGTGAGAGTGATATCCTTGATATGATTTGATGTGTGAAGCTCAAGTGTTCGTCTTGTTCTTTTAAAAGCTGAGATGTTAGAGCGAGGCCCCCCTCTGTGGTCAGCCATGTACCCACCGGCAGGAAGCTCTCTGCAGCATGCCCATCAGCTACAGCTCCTCTCCCATCAGCAGCTCCTGCGCCAACATGAGCTCTACATGATCCAGCACCAGACCGCACAGGTCATGGAACTGCAGAGGAATGCACAGTTAGTGGTACGAGACTCTTTCTGTCAATGTCATTATAATCGTGACGAGGCACTGTTGTGTTTTCCAT
Organism: Danio aesculapii; assembly: GCF_903798145.1. Classification (NCBI taxonomy): domain Eukaryota; kingdom Metazoa; phylum Chordata; class Actinopteri; order Cypriniformes; family Danionidae; genus Danio; species Danio aesculapii. The sequence continues at coordinate 40,314,854 of NC_079437.1, read as the reverse complement.
TTTGTAGTCCTTAAGCTCAATTTACACCAAATGTTCAGCATGGAAAGAAGACGTAAATTCAAGTGAAGTCTTTACATTGAGATTACAAAAAAATTAAATGGTTTTTATGTGTAAAATATTATTAATGTCATTGATTTCGGTAATTTGCTAGAACTGTAACTTTTATAGCGGTGTTGAAATAAAACTTGTTCTTTGCTGCAGGAGAGATTAAATGCAAGTCAACCAAGGACCGATTTGGAGGAAAAACCAGACAAGAGAGGAGCTGAAGTCCACAAATCCAGTCTCTCCTGCATTCCTACTACAACCCTGCACTCACGCAAGCCTCCGCCACGTTCCCCGACCCCCTCGACTTCATATAGCAAAGCTCTGACGCCGCTGCCTGTTCCCCCGCTGCCTTCTCCTGTCACTGCACTGAAGTCTGAAGAAAGACCCAAAGTGGAGAAGTCCCTCCCTCAGCAGCCATACTCTCATCCGTCGTCTCCTGTTCCTCATTCAGTCAGCCCTGCTTCAGCATCCCCCTCTCCAACCTCCCCAATCCGGACCAAAGAGGAATCTGTGGAGGTATCTGAGAAAGAACCTCTCAGTCTACAGAAGCAGCCCTCTCCACCCTTCCCATCCATATACCGTGGTAAGTGGGAAGATCAGCTTTACCAAATGAAATGCCCCAGATTAATTTGTCACAATCACCTCAACTCTAAATTTGCATTGTCAGATGAAGTAATTCTTGTTTATGTGCATGTTGCACTAAACTGTATGAGAGGAACACTAATAAAAAATGGAAGGAAAGCTGTTTAATAATGCACGGCCATTAATCACCATAGAGCTGATTTTTTGGAAACGTGTTTGGGAGGGGACTGAGTATCCACACAGGACGGCAGTCAAAGGCGGTGTGCTATTCTTCGTGTCAGAATGTGCAGGGTAGTGCAGTCTTAATGAGTAGTCTGCAAATATCGCCACATATGGGATTACCAGCTGCCACTTCACTGGAATAGAGACTTCTTATGACAGCAGCCCTTTTGTACCCTCATCCCCTGGTGGTTTCCCTTTAAAAATGTTCAATGCTCAGAATAAATAGATTTTCTGCTCACAGTGCATTCTGAATGTATGAGCAGGCACGAGCTTGTTGGTCTGTGTGTATATAAGGGCTTTTGGGATGCTTACGCTGAGGCCATTTGGTTCATGAAAGTTTCATAAAGCCCCTGTGCCATAGAACATGTGGGGTTATTAATCACTTTGTCACTCCATTGCAGGAATCCAAAGCCCCTGTAGTCTTTGCCTAAGCACTCCAAGTCCCTCAAACAGCTCTCTCTTCTGTTTCTTTGGCAGAAATTCCTCCCGGCTACCCATACCAATCGATAACTGCACCTTTCGGCAGCCATTACCCCTACCTTCTCCAGCCGGCCGCTGCCGCAGATGCCGATGGTCTGGCACCAGATGTGCCATTGCCAGCTGAGACCTCCGAGCACTTGGCGACAGCCGTAGATGTCAAACCCCAGCACTTGTGTTCTCCAGTACTAGTGGAGCCACTTCAGACATCCAGAGAGCCGGAGCCCATGGAGGAGGGGGGCAGCATTGTTTTCAAAAAAGAGCCAAACCTGGAAGACCGTAAAGACGACAGCATAAGGCTTGCACCCGTCATCACCCAAGAATCTAGCACCCCAACAGAACCCGAAGCCCATCCCAGAGCCATAGCCACACCATCGCCAGAGGATCTCCCCGAGCAGGAACATGGGGAGGGCATCAAAATCAAACGAACCAGCCTCTACGAGACATCTAGACTCAATGTTGAAAGAAGTGCCAGCACAGAAACCTCAGATGCCTCGACTGGACTGGTGGACTACAAATCCTCTTCAAGTTACTCTGACACACACCTTGTGGTTTGTGACGGCCAGCCAACAAAACAGCCCTTAGATCTCTCTGATAGCCTGAACCCAGCAGAGCTCAGAGATGCTGTCCCTGACTCTTCTACGCACCTGGAGTCCAAACTTGACAATCTTTTCCTGCCTAACAGCGGCCCTCCTCACCTTCCGCCCTCTTCCGCAGCAGTGGCCATCCTGCCAGAAGACCCCATGGCAGGCATGTTCGCTCTGGTCACGGCCAGCGAGCTTCCGCAGGCCGGAGCAATGTCCATCCTGACAGATGCCTGTAGCTCCAGGTCTGAACTCTGCACAGACGTCAGTCCCCTGGAGTCCACTGCTCTGGAAGGCATGGCTCTGCTCAGCCAGATGGCAGAGCTGGAGATGCAAAGACAACCCAGAGATGACACGCAGGGTGAGTCTCATTTTTAGAAAAAGGAAGTAAAATCTGAAGCATGCAGGGCTTGATCTAGTGTGCTCCAGCAGTTCCCAGGAAAAGCGGAGTGATTGGGAGGGGGGAGATTTGCTAACTGATGTGTGTGTGCTTGTAAAGTAAAATACATTGAAACAAGCTGAGGAATTAGTGCATATCTCCAGTGTTTGTCGGCATGATGAACAGTTATGCGTGTTACAGAGTATAGAGTAAATGCAGTTGTTTAAAGAATAGATAAATAAATTCAACTGCCTGGTCTGTTGGATGTATCTGGATGTCAAATCCATTAATGCACTCTGACACAAGAGACACCCATGTGCTGATGTATTGGAGAATGCAGGGTTGCCCTGTGCTCCCTAGAGGTAATTAATGTTGCTATCGATCGTGTGTTTGTGTGTGCAGCTGTAATATTCTGTGGACTGGAGAGTCTGCTGGAAGCTGGCAGGCAGGTCCTCCTGGAGGCCATCGAGTGTCAACCTCAGGTTATCATCCGCCTCCCCCGAGAGCTCAACCCTAATAAGAAATACAGCTGGAGACAGAAGAAAGATGAACCTGTATGTTTGCCTTTTTATGATTCATTTTCTTCTCCCTTTTGTAGACCCCTGCTCAAGATGTCTGTTTTTTGCTTTGAATTAGCCATTTTGGCTAATTCAGAATCACAATGTAGTTTTAAAATGCAAACAGTTTTTTGTAAACAGTTTTGAAATGTGAAATGAGTTTATTTAAAGCAATTTCTAGACATTCCAACAGCATTAAATATATATTTTAATAGTTTAAAAGTAGTGATCAGTGCTTCCCACACATAGACTTTACTAGTCGTCAGTTGCCCAATTAAATGGTTGCACACTAAAGCTAAGCAGGGCTGTGCCTGGTCAGTACCTGGATGGGAGACCACATGGGAAAGCTAAGTTGCTGCCGGAAGTGGTGTTAGCGGGGGCAGCAGGGGGTGCTCAACCTGCAGTCTGTGTGGGTCCTAACGCCCCAATGTATTGGTGGGAACTCTATACTGCTCAGTGAGCGCCGTCTTTCGGATGAGACATTAAACCTAGGTCCTGACTCTTTGTAGTGGTTAAAAATCCCAGGTTGTCTATCGAAACCGCTTTAACCCCGGCATCCTGGCCAAATTTGCTCTGTCTAATTTGCAGTCTGCCTCTGTCTATCATGACCTCCTAAGCATCCCCATATCATAATTGGCTTCATCACTCTGTCTCCTCTCAACTTATCAGCTGGTGTGTGGTGTGCAGTCTGGCACAGTATGGCTGCCGTTACGTTATCCAGGTGGATGCTGCACACTGGTGCTGGATGAGGAGATTTGCCCCCAAAATGTGTGTAAAGTGCTTTGAGTGTCCAGAAAAGCACTATATAGATGTAAGGAATTATTACTTGGGCGGGCCTCCCAGGTATATTAACGGCCACCCATGTATATTTAATGTATATTACCCATGTGACACTTTTTTTTTTTTAACTATTATTAACATCCTTTTATATTTTTTTGTATCTGCCCAATGTAACTAAACATCCGCGATCGATTAACTAGCGGAAAATCTTCTCTCGTTTACTCGTTTAGTTGTGTGTGTGCGCAAGACCTATCAACACTCCCATAGACAGTCTCGCATGCTCTGCAGACCCACAAATAAGCATCTTTTTGGGACTTAAAAAATCTGTCCGGCACAGGTTTCTAAAGTCCAGAATTCAACTTTTACTTTCACTTTCTAAAGCTTGTGTGCTTTTTTGCATTACTTTTTACCTTATGCCTACTTTCACTGGGCTTCACAGCTGACTGCATGCTCAGTTGCGAGGGAAATAATTCAATAATTCATTCTTTAATCTAAACGACTCAGAAAACGTTACTATATACTCTGAGAGGACGAAATGACTGGTCTAAACTGGCTGCAAAATATATGTACACCATTAGTAACGGTTAATCAACACATTTGCCTTCTACAATCTATACAGTTTAATCTTGTAATTATGATATTTTTTAGAGATATTGTCTGTTTTTATTTCTTTTTCTGTCATTTTATTTCTCATTTGCTGATTATTTTATTAACTTGATGATGTTAACATAATCCATAGGCTATTTTATATATATATATATATATATATATATATATATATATATATATATATATATATATATATATATATATATATATATATATATATATATATATATATATAAAATGCTTTGGCATTCAAGTTTGCTTCGAACTTTAAAGAGAGAGAAGCAGATTTTACCTGTCAGTGGGTGCACATGGCTCCTGAATAGCATAAAAGAAATTGTGGATGTCTTATTTATTTAATTTATTAAATAATTTATTTACTTTAACCCGTTAAAAAGAAAGAGTGTACAACAGTGTTACATAATAAATCAAATTATTGTTAAAAATAAAATTAGGTTTTGTTTGTTGCATATAGTTAACTATTTATGTGATGTGGGTAAATAATGCGTCTCAATCAATCTACCACCGCAAGTATATTTCAAACCTGTGGGAAGCACCGAGAGATATTTAAACGACACTTTATGGGTTTGTAGTTAGTGATATTTGAGTTTTTGTTTTAACCGTTTACAGCAATGTTAGCATTTAAGCAATGTTTAGAAATCCCAGTGGCATTCTGGTTTTTGTTCTGCTTTGTTTATAATTAGTGGCATTTGGTGTTTTTACTTGAAAGCAGTGTTTGAAAGTTCCAGTGGTGTTTGTTTTTCCCCGTTTTAACTGTTTACAGCTGGTCTGTTTGAAGTTTTTACCTCAAAAGAAGTTTCTACGAATTAAAATTTACATTTCTCTTTTGGAAATGATAGCAGTGCTTTTTTATTCTCCCCTTGGAGTATATTTACAGTGAGTGGCATTTGAGGTTTTATAGATCTAAATCAGTTTCCATAAATTCCTGTGGCCCATTTTAACAGTGTTTACTGCTAGTCATGTTTGACGTGTTTACATTTAAAGCCGTTTCCACCAATTCCATCTGTGCTTGATTTCCTCACATTTTGTGTTTATAGCTAGCTAGTGACGTTTGTTTAAGCATTTAAAGCATTTCTACAAGTTGCAGTGGCATTTGAATTTATTTACATTTTAAGCAGTGTTTGACCTCGTGCAAAGGAAATATGTCGTACACCAAGCTTTTTGCTTATACTATCTTAGATTTCCAGCCTCTTAACGCTTGGGTACCTGGCGGTGGCTGCTCCAGGATTTTTTTTGTTGCGGACACTATTTGGGGGGTACAACAGTAGAGAGGAGAGCTGAAAAGCAAATTAAAATGAGAGAAAGTAATGAAAGTGTCATCAACATAATATGCAAATTCAGCTTTTTCTTGCAAAAAAAGCTTTTTCTTCTGTAATAAAATTATCAAATAACATCCTGTTATTAATAATATAGCCTTCCAATGCCAACTGTAAAATAAGATGCTTACAAATTAATTAAATGAATGAATAGATAATAGATAGTCAACAATTATTTACATACAACTATTTAAGAGTTGCTACTCACCAGATGCATACAGTAGTAAATTTCATCTGATGATTAACAGCCATCAAGATTTAAGATTCAGCAGTCGAGCTAAGATTCAAAGAGTCTGTTGGTATTTTCCAGGTAGTTTTCCACACATTTTAAGCAAAAGCTGATTAATATGCCAGTAACAACTAGATGTTCCTCATTAAGGCAGTTCTTCCTCTCCATCATAAATTTCAGACTAAGACAGTCGACTTCTTCTTCTTCTTCTTCTTCTTCTTCTTCTTCTTCATTATTATTATTATTATTATTATTGTTTTCATCTGAACTATTATGCAAAAATGCAGTCGTTTACTTGACAATAAAAATACATATATTAAATGATAGCTGTTGATAAACTTAAAAATGACAATTCTGTTGAACACAGAAGAAGGTATACTGAGGAATGTGGTAAACTCCATTGTTTTTTGTTTGTCTTACTATGGATGTCAACGGAAATCAAGTGTGAGTAAGGGTGTGCATGTCTGCCGAATATGGTGTTATTTTTTTTTACCTGATAAAAACTGTAAAACAAGCGGTCAGTGCATTGCTACACCGCAGGCACTTAAAAATGCAACGCTACCTTTGACAACAATTAAATTTCTTTGGCCGAAATGTGCACTGTACCTTGACTCCTCCCCGTAACGTGACGACAAGGTTTTCAATATATATATATAAACAAACTTCAATAAAAGTGACACTGGGAGGAAAATGGAAAAATCATCAGGAAATAATTGCTTAAGCAAACTTGTGACTGGGCCAAAGTCCCATCAAATGCCTTGTCTAGCACTACCACTGGAACCCGGTCATTTGATTTCAGCTGGATGCCCATAACCAGTGTTAATAGCTGCTGCTTAGAGGCAAGCTACAGACATTAATCTTGCTTTCTCACTTAGATGTTCTCCAAATCCTCTTTGGAGGGAATGGATGCCACAGAAGTGGACTACCGCGTGAGACTGGCTGAGCTGCAGCAGCGCTACAAAGAAAAGCAACGAGAGCTGGTCAAACTGCAGAGACGGAGAGACAAAGAGTGAGTCTTTACATCACCTCCCATTGCAGCACTTCATTAACACCGCTAATTGCAAACTACCTCACTTAATCCCACTAACAGTCAGACAAACGGCAATTTATGATCTCTCTGAATCACAGAGAGAAACGGCAGCAGCAGCAACAACATATCCAACAGCAGGAGAGGAACAGAAGTTTAGCCCGCAGGGGCCCGGGACGTCCCCGAAAGAGGAAACATGGCCTGTGTGCGCTGTCTCCACCCTCCAGCAAGTTGGATTCGAGATGTGCAAAGTGAGTATGGAGCTCGGGCACCGTTAAGGCCCAGCTGTGCTCCACACAGCCTGCCCTGCAGCTGAACACGCTGTTGTTTTGCAGGTTGAGCAGAAGTGTGCTTTACTCAGAGGACTCGGAGAGCGGGGAGGTGCTGAGGAAGCGCTTTCGGGCCTCTAACAGAGATGAGGAGGAGGAGGAAGACGGCAGCAGCGTGTTGAAATTGAAGAAGAAGAAAAAGAGCTGGGGCGAGCAGGAGGCATGTTCAAGCTTCTCTCTTGAGGTTAGTCTCTTTTGTACTGGAGTCATACTGAAGCAATTCTGGCTTCGAAACATTCGAGATTTTGTTGAACCGACATGTTGTTTCTCCAAACATGAGCTTTGCTATTCGTACAAGTGATGCAGGTTCAAGATTTGCCAAGGCTGAATCATTTTCTTTTAGATTCCCCATTCAATACTCATTTGGTGCAATCTCTATTAACAGGCCCCTAAAATGGCTGTGAAGAAGAGTCGAGTGAGCGAGCAGGAGCAGTTGGCGTCCAAACTTGACAAGGCCTTGTCCCTCACTAAGCTCAATAAATTCAGCAAGCCTTCTTGTAAGTTCATAGACGGTTCCTCAGGGAAGTCCAGGCCTAGCTCTGGAAGCAGAGTCCCCATGCTCACTGATTTAGACACGAGAGTTAAGATGGGGAAATCAAGCCTGTCAAAAGATCTTGGCATCTTTCAGAAGACTTCCAAAGGAGGTAAAAGCAAAACTGCTGCCAAAACGAAGCCTTCTGAAACGTGCCTTAAGGGAAAAGGCCAGAGGAAAGCACCTTATTCTCCAGTGAGGTCAGAAATCAGCAGCTATTCTAACAGTAAGTCTATTTTGTTGTTGTCAGTGTTTTATTTCTGATGTAAACATGGTACCACAAGGGTTTTTCCTTCCGTCCGTGTTTTGCTTTCTTTGATATTCTCCAGTTTATGATAATACCTGTAATAAAAACTGCTGTAGCACTGCATGTGTAACCATTCTTTTGCCAAAATAGGGTTAAATTAGATGTTAGACGAATGTTAGTCATTTATTTGATCAAGCAAAGACTAAAATTAATAATATTATAGCTTTTAATCTTTTTTTAACCCAAAACGACCAATTGAACTACTTGAAAATTCAAATTGTTCAGCATTTGATGTATAGTTATGTGTTTAAGCTAAATGTAACTTTTATTTTGTTGACTACTGATGGCATTTCTTCCATTTCTTTCTGATAGCATATCTTTTTTTTTTTTTCAAGTATTTGCAAGATATGTTTATTAATTTTTTGTCAACACAATACCAATAATATAGTATTGATTCTGCCTAACTGCTGAGAATCAGTTTTTAGTTCATGCTTGTGGATGTCCATCCTTAGTAAAGTCGTTTGTGATTTGCCCCAGACACAGATTCAGAGGAGGATTCCCTGAAGGATGGCTGGCCTTTGAGCTCCATGTTGGGGAGAACAGGGTCACATCCGCAGCTCCCCGGCCTGTGCAGCACTCCATCCAAGAAAAAGCGCTCATCATCCAAGAGAGCCTCTTCGTCTTCATCTTCATCACTCAAGTCCAAGCAGGCGGCCAAAGAGAGGAAACATAAGCACTTTGCTTTATTGCTACAGGAGGCAGGAGTCAGCTCCTCTGAGGACTCATTTGACCAAGGTTAATAAAGCATACCTCACTATGCACAGAATCGAGATGGCAGCAGCTCGGTTTTAGCCTTCCTTTTTTTATTTTTGGTCTGTCTTGTAATTTTCATCATGACCATTGGTCATGCTGACATTTTTCCTGAGAAGCCATTTTTAAGATGCTTGCGTCAGAATTTGCTACCTCACATCCTGTATATAATATAATCGGCTCTTGTTAGAGTCCTTTTAAATATGGTTGCTTTTATAGGAATGTCTTGCCATTGTGCATTAAAATGTGTGTGGCTATGTGGAAAGTGTTCTTTATTGTATTGCAGTTTGGTACCCAAGCTTTATTAAACATGCTGATTTCATTTTTACTGAAAGCAAAGAAACGCAGTGTCCTCTGTCTCTTTCGCTACATCTCCTGCTGTAGAGTGTTAGATTGCAACGCTCCACACTCCTGATTTCCTCTGTTGTTCAAATATCCCTTTCATCAGTGAAGAGCTGTCACAAGGAGATCTCCGCATAAATTCAGCGCTCATGATGAGATTCATTAGGCCAAATGACTTTGAAAAGCAGAACTAACTTGTTGCCAGGCTCTCCTGAGAGATTCCATATTTTACAGATGAGAAAATGTTGAATTGGTTTTAAATGGATGTTGGCTAATGTTTCTCTGCATTTACAATATTGTCAGCCATATATTTTAATTGGTTGCATAAACCAGTGTTGTTCGAGAGTACTGTATAATCAAATACCTTATAACAAAGTCACTAAATCTAGGCTTGCACAACAACGATGTAGCCAAAATTGGAAAAAGTTTTTAAAAAGAAAGTTTCACATTTACACGACAAATGTGTAGGATGCGTCACTTGTGGATGTAATGTGAAGTAAATTCACACTTTGCTGATGACTTGTTAGCAAACATTAGAGTTACGACATACTCCGCGATTGTTGTGTCTGTTTGGGCTTGCCTTTTAAAGTCCGCAGGAAATCTCACATCTTTAATCTTTAAGTCCCAAGAAATCCAAGAAATCAAACACTAACCATATTGATTTCATTAGCTCACAGTGCTAGTTTTGTTGTAAACCGTTTATCTGTGTATATTATTAAGAAAAAAAGTTTGCCTTTCTAATCTTTAATTGAAATCTGAAACTGCACTTCCTCTTTTTTTCAGTTAATTTGTTAGATTACGTATATTTTAGCAAATGGGCATGGCTAACATTTAACCACACTCCTCCAACTGTCAGTTTTGACAACAACAAAAAAATGGTGAGCAGGAGGAGTCTGTTAGGTTGTAAAAACTTTTCCCAAACCCTTTTCCCCATGTTTCTGAATAAAATACCTACTTTACTACATTCCATTCAGCTCGCAGTAGAAAAAACAAGCCATGACCACTGTTGTCTCATTTAATATTTCGTTTGTCTAGGAACGCGATGTGAAAAAAATAACGGTCGAGGCTTCCGGTTCATAGGGACCTTAAGATAAATAATCCGTGCAAGTTTATCCACTGTTTTGCTAATCTTATATCAAAGTCTGACCATTTGCTTCTGCCTTTGTAGTGGCACTCATTCTGTTCTGAAGGCTTCCATAGCAACTGTATATTAATATCCCTAGCCACTCTCCTCTTACTGTTAGTTTGCTATGAGGGAATGATGCGCAAAAGAGCCCTGCACCCTTCTCAATATTTCATTTCAGTTAGAAGTACATCAACATACTGAAACAAGTCTCAGCAACTTGCGTTTCATCCAGACTTTAATCTACACCGGGGGTCACCAAACTTGTTGCTGGAGGGCTGGTGTCCTGCAGATTTGAGCTCCAACACTAATCAAACACACCTGAACAAGCTAATCAAGGTCTTACTAGGTATACTTAAAACATCCAGGCAGATGTGTGGAGGCAAGTTGGAGCTAAACCCTGCAGGGACACCGGCCCTCCAGGACCGGGATTGGTGACCCTTGATCTACACTATAGGTCTCAAACTTGATTCCTGAAGGACCACAGCTCTGCACAGTTTTGTTCCAAACCTAATCAAACAGATCTGATACAACTAATCAAGGTGTTCAAGAATACTAGAGACTATGAAGCAGGTGTGAGTTGGAGGTGGTTGGAGCTAAGCTATGCAGAGCTGCGGCCCTCCAGGAATTGAGATTGAGACCATTGAACACCGGGATGAGTAACCCTGCTTCTGGAGATCTACCGTTCTGCAGATTTCAGCACCGACCCATATCAAACACACCTGCCTGTAATTATCAAGTGCTGTTCAGGTCCTAATTCATTGGTTCAGGTGTGCTTGATCAGGGCTGGAGCTGAAGTCTGCAGGAAGGTAGATCTCCTGGAACAGGGTTGAGCACCCCTGATCTACACCTTTCTACTAGTATCTCGCATGACATCATCATTTTAAGACTTCACATCAAGACTTTAGTTTCCGAGCGTTAATAGGGACATAATACTGATGCTTTCAAAAACTTCCACATTGAAACCAGTTTTCAAATTGCACAAAAACACTTTTGTCGTGTAAAAGAACAAGCCACATGCATAAGTTTCCTGTTTTGGCTAAAACGTTGTTGTATAAACGGCCCCTAAATCAACCAGAATTTGAATAACTTGAAAATCCTTGCCATCATAATGTTGAACAACTCCAGTAATGTGTTTTCCTCTATGGTAAAAGTGTAAACAGGCAGAGCGTTATGGGATATTTGGAAAATAGGGAGTTCCCTTGTTTACTAAAAATAAATGAATAACCTAGCTTCTCTAGACTGCTCGCTCTCTCCCTGCAGCTGCTTGGCCACCCCTCCACCTCTGACCCCTTCTCCTACCCATGATGCTTTTGAATGTCTGTGCATTTGCTTGTCCTGCTGCAACAAAATAAGAAGCAAAGGGCTTGGCTGGGAGTAGGGCAGCCAGCTGTTCAGCGTGAGGTCACTATCCATGTCACCTGAGCCTTGACCATTGTTCTGTAAGTAGGCCACCACCCTCTTTTGCTGTGACTTCTCAATAATTTCTACTAATTTGTGCATACATTGTTACAGAACCAAAACACAAACCAAACAAAAAAAGACTGGATAACAGACGAGGTGTTGAAAATTCCTTTTTAACATGCTCACCTCCTGTTACACGCCCTCAAGCCATGGTTATGTTTGTATTAGGTGGGGGAAAAAGTATGTAGTTATCAGATTTGCTCTGTTCTACACTGGCCTCTCAACTTCCTTTTTACTCTTTATTCTTCTGCTCCACTTTGCTTACATGTTCTTCTCCTCCTTGTAGTCTTTATCTTGTTATCCTTCTCCATGTTCATGTTCTCCTCCTTTTCATTGTTCTCCTTCACCTTGCTCTCCTCCTCCTCCTCCTTGTTCTTCACTTCATTTTCCACCTACTTATTTTTCTTAATCTTTTCCTCTTCTTTCGCTTGTACTTGTTCTCCTCTTCTTTCTTGTTCTATTTCAACTCTTTTTCTTTCTTGTTCTTGCTTCTATGGGTTTATTTTGTTGTTCTCTCCTTTCTCCTTCTGCTCTACCTTGCTTTCTTCCTCCATGGTCTTCACCCCCTCCTTGTAGTCTTTCTTCTTCTTGTTATTCCTCTCCGTGTTCTTGTTCTCCTTTTCCTTGTTCTCCTTCACCTTGCTCTCCTTCTTATTCTTCACCTCATTCTCCACCTCCTTATTCTTCATCTTTTTATTTACCATATTCTCCTCTTTTGTTTGTACTTGTTCTCCTCCTTCTACTTCAACTCATCCTCATTTTTGATCTTCTCCTGCTACCCCTAGTTCTTCTTTTCCTTTTTGTTCTTGCTTCTATGGCTTTATTTTGTTGTTCTCTTCTTTCTCCTTCTGCTCCACCTTGCTTTCTTTCTCCATGTTCTTCTCCCCCTCCTTGTAGTCTTCCTTCATCTTGTTATCCTTCTCCATCTTCTTGTTCTCTTCATTTCCTCGTTCTCCTTCACCTTGCTCTACTTCTCCTCTTTTATTGTTCTTCTCCTTCTTCTCCTTGTACTTTTTATTTCTTGTTCTTCTATGGCTTTATTTTTTTGTTCTCCCCATACTTTTGCTCCACCTTGCTTTCTTCCTCCATGTTCTTCACCACCTCCTTGTAGTCTTTCTTCATATTGTTATTCTGCTACATGTTCTTGTTCCCCTTTTCCTTGTTCTCCTTCACCTTGCTCTTCTCCTCCTCGTTCTTCACCTCAATCTTTACCTCCATATTCTTCTTCTTCATCTTTTTGCTCATCTTCTTCTCCTCTTTTGCATGTACTTGTTCTCTTCCTTTTTGTTCACTATTTCAACTCATCCTCATTTTTGATCTTCTTCTCCTCGTTCTTCTCCTTCTTGTTCTTGCTTCTATGGCTTTTTGTTGTTCTCCCCATTTTTCTACTGCTCCACCTTGCTTTCTTCTTCCATATTCTTCTCGCCCTCCTTGTAGTCTTCCTTCATCTTCATCGTGTTTCATCCACATTCATCTTCTCCTCTTTGGTTTCTACTTGTTCTCCTTTTACTTCTTGTTTTTCTATTTCAACTCATCCTCATTTTTGATCTTCTCCTCCTCGTTCTTCTCCTTGTTCTTGTGTCTATGACTTTATTTTGTTGTTCTTCCCATTTTCCTCTTTGGTCGTTTAGATATCTTTGGTCAAACTAATGATTTAAGGTTTTCCACATTGCTAGATTTTTATTTGGTACTTGACATTACAATGCAGTGTTTATTTTGGTTGTTGTAACTAGTAGTAACGAGCTAAGACTCAAGTTACTATATATACAATTGGTTGTTTTTATTTTTTCTTGTTTATTTTGTCCTGAAACGCATAGAAATACGAGTTGAATTTAAAATAGAAGAGCATAACCATGGCTGAAGTGGTTGAAGGTCTGAGTTGTGTCTAGACCAGACCCAGAGTCTCAGGAGCCATGGAGGACTGTCCTCAGAGCCTGCTTTGTGTTTCTTCTTCCTGTACACATCCTTGCTTGCTGTCAGTTCATGTAATACATGCTTCAGGATTTAACGCTGTGGCATCTATAAACTTGTGTTCACAACATAACCAATCAAAGTCTTTGTCTCCTATAAAGTCCATGCTTTTAACAAACTCACCTCTGGCTTTGGCTACTCACAATCACATTGTTTGTCTGTTTACATCACCAAGTGTGTCAAATATGTTCCTCACCCTCCAGAGAATGGGTGAAAAAAGGGGGTGTTCTTGAAGTGGGTACCTACTGTCGTACTGTTAGTCCTTTTTTTTTTTTTGTCCTTTATCAGTTTAGACAAGCTCCGAGCTGAAGAGACTGTTAATAATTGATGACTTTCTTAGTCAGGGATTCTGCCAGCAACCTTAGCTTTCTGCAGCGCTTGTGGCTTATTTCTTTTCCCATTTTTCCCTCAGTGATTCAGCTCATTCAGCACATTGGGCAAGGCCACTTTCACTGGCTTCTCTTATTTGGTTTGGGCTTTTGCATTCCCAGCCCCTCTCAATTTGAAGCAAGCCAGCGGCCATGCTGATTTTAAATCCTGCCCTAAAGCTCTGAAGGTTTTGAAAGCTGCGCTTGCAGGATCCTGCCTACCCAGCTTAGTATATGCTGCCCGCATGAAACCAGGCTTTGTCCCTCACCAGTAATCTTGTGTAGTAGTGGGTGGGCTGCAGTTTTTGAGCAAGAACACATTAATCTAAAGAAAGTCTGCTTCTGCCGTGCTAGATTACAATGGATACGTGAAAGTGAAAAGACCGCTACAGCTGGCAGAATGATGCATTAGGGCCAGACATCTAGTATTCATAGCTATGCAGATTGAATTCAGTGGGTTTATTGTTCTACATGGAGCACTAGCTAGGGAAATGGCCTTTTTATATGTTGGATATTCATTTAATCGCATGGGATTGAGATTTTGATTTGATGGGACATCATCGATAGGGATAGTTACAGCCAAAATTAAAATGGTCATGTTTTGCTTGCCCTCATGTTCCAAACTTGCAGGACAGTATAATAATGTTTTATTCATGCAAACAAATTCAGTGAGGTCTTATCATATATTGGACCTCATCGACTTCCATTGTATGGACAAAAAAGAAAGCAATCTGCCAAATATCTTAAGGCTAGAGGGTGAGTAAATGATGACAATTTTAAATTTTTGTGTGAACTATACCCTTTAAACATGGGCTCTTTAACTCTATAGTCAAATAGACCTTAAAGACAATCCCAATACCTGTCTGTACACACAAAATAAGAGTTTTTCCAAATGATTAACATCCATTTCTATTCTTTCGCCCTTTAAATTGACTTTTAAACGTTCATTCCTATTATTGAAGTTTCTTTCTGAGTGTAATCTACTCTTTACATATTACAAATTTACAAATAACTCCCTTGTAAGCCAGTTCATGTGTTAACACTCGTCTACTATGACCAGAGTTGCAGAGCCCTTCTTTAAATCAGGGGACTTGTGACGGGGTTCATCTTCATTGATTTCTGAAGCTCATATTTTTGTCAAGCGTCCTAAATGACTTTCTTCCCATTCTCAACAGAGTATTTCACCGAGCGGGATGATTCCGAGGATGACGACGAGGATGAAGATGGGTATGATTACGAGCTTGATGAAAGTGATGGCCTGTGTTCGTCATCAGTAGAAGAGAGCGGGCTGGGTCTTCTGGCCCGCTTCGCCGCCAGTGCTATCCCAAGCCCCATCATCACCAATCCGCTCTCCCTTGTCCAACTGGAGGCCAAACAGAAAGCCAAAAAGAAAGAGGAACGGCAGAGTCTTCTGGGTAAGGAAGCGTTTGGTTGTTTTTTTTCCCTATACACTTAGGTTCATCTGTAATCTCTCTAATGTTACATCAGCTGCTTTTCCAAGCCTGTGGGACTTGAATTCCCAGGTGACAAGGTGATGCATTGTTATTGGCTGTCTTTTGTAGCGCTCTGTCGTGCTTGTGCGCTGGCGAGTGAGGGAATTGAAAGGTGCTGGCAGATGAAAACACATTGTGCTTGGAGCAGTCACTCAGTAGGGGTGTTATTCAATATAGACACCCATCAGTTGTGCCCCACCTTGAGAATGGAGTGTCATTATCCCCTCGCCGCATATCAGTGTGTGTGTTTGTGTGTGTGTTTGCTGCGCTGCTTGCGCTTGCTGAGAATGCAATGCTGACAGGCCTTGCTTTGATGAGGTTGAGCTGTGATCCTGAGCGGGTATCCAGTGGAGCACGCGACAGGCCTGCCAGCAGAGACCAACAGCCCCCTTCATTAACTATTCCAAGACCCTGCTACAACATTCTGACTTAATTCTGCCACATCTGGCCCTGGTTATTTCTCACATGTGCGTGTTATATTGTCGTTCTGCGTTTGCAAATGAGTTGACCATTTGTAGATGCTTTAAATTATAGCAGATGGCATTGTATTTGAGTTGACAAATAGGCTATAAAAAGCTTTTCTTTTTTTTTTTTGGAACAAAAATTGTATGTTGTCTGATGTTTGAGAAAATAAAGGGTCATATTAATGGTTTACAACATTTGTACTAGGCCTGCATAATATATACTTTCAGCATCAATATCGCAATGTGCGCATCCGCAATAGTCACATCGCAAACATATGCAATGTCCAGTCTGAATTATAGTTGACCAGGGGGCTGTTTTATGAAAGTCGCTTGGAAAAGCGGGGATTAAAAACCAAAAACCTGACTTGAATGAGCCGAATTAGACTTCCACGCTTAATTTAGTTCTATTACAGCAAAACAGTTGAAGATGATTAGATCTAACTAATCTGAGATCAGTTTAAATAATCTAGATAACTGCTCGTGCACGTTACAGTCATGAAACCCTGTAGGTCGAGCATAGATGCATCGATTATGTTGTGTGCTACCATGGCCACCACGAGAACTGAAATATCTCTGAAATAAGACAGCTATGTTCACTGTGACTGAGAAGTGTTTGTTTTTAGAGTTCAAACATATATTAATTTAAACATAAAGAAAGAGAGAGAGAATACGCGCTTATTGCCAATTGTTGCTTGCAAGAAAAAGTTTTAATGCATTGCAGCCTCACTGTAATAAATAAACCATGTTAATAAACTTTAATAAACCTGACTTAACAATATAAGTCTGGCTTTTTGTCTAAGCTTGGTTTATGGAACAGCCCCCTGGAGCTACAGAATTGTATTTAATCACTGTATTTATATGGAGTTTAAATGACTTATGCAAGAAAAAACATTTCTTACTTAGAATTTTTGTCTTGTTTCTAGTCCAAATATCTACGTTTCATAGTGAAAACAAGGTTATTTCACTTATATCACTGGCAGATAATTTCCTTAAAACAAGCTAAATCTCTTGATTTTTCACTTTCTTCTTTGGTCTAAAAATGTTTTGTGATATTTAGACAAGAAACAAGACAAAACAAAGTAAGAAAAGCTTTTCTTTGCATTGTAATTATTCAATTTATGTACCCAAAAACTCTTAGACTCCCCAGAAAGCCACCAAATGGAGCTATTCAAACCATCTTCTGAAACAGTGTTCATATTGCAATATTTATCCTAGAAAAATAACATATTGCAATATCAGATTTTTCCAATATCGTGCACCCCTAATTAGTACTGAATTTAAGATTATCCATTATAGACCATTTCAACGTGGTCATGTCCTTGGCCCATGATCATTTCCTGCTTATTATCAAGTTATTTCATAACTGTTGCCATTCAATCATAATTTAATGTTAAAACAACTGTCATAACATTATTGTCAATATGTGGCTCTTTTTGGATTCTTTTGTTTACATCCCTCCAAATAGTCTCTAGGGATGATTTTGATAGGAACCCTATTGCTTCTTAAAACACTGAAACTTGGGAGACTTAAAACTTGGGCTATGGGTGACATAATTATGTCCTATGTTATGACATAGCAACAATTATGAAAAGCAACCCTTAATAATGTAAACATTTTGTGATAGCAATTTATCTTCATTTTTGGACACTTATGATTTTTTTTTTCCACGACTTGTCAGATATGTTGGAGATTTTCAATAAATGGGGTCTCACCAGAGGAAAACAAAACAACATTTTTATAGTGGTTGCAAACAAATGCTGAGACAACTTAATAGGTGCACATCAGGGATTGCAGCCACATGATCTTGAATAGGGAACTAATTGCCCATAGAATTGCCTGATTTAAAATTAGCATATAGTGTCACACCAGAGGACATGGTTTTCAGTGACAAAATGTAAGTTCCTGTGTTTTTTAGAAAAGTATAGATGAAAAAAATAATGACTTGACTAAAATAGCCACTTGTACAGTTAAACCTGAGGTATTTTGTAAACATTTTACAAATTTCTTTTCATTTATAATTTTTAATTTAATTACCCATGCTTGAGACAGTCATAACATTTTGTAAAAGAATGGAGGAACACAGTTTTTATAACAAGAGGTCCATCAGAGACGAAGAAATGCCACATGAAAGCAGATTGAGTGTTCGCTTTAAGTAATAATGAAATGTTTTATCTTCTGGATTGTAGGTACAGAGTTTGAGTTTACCGATTCGGAGAGTGATGTCAAGACAAGAAAGAAGTTTCCGTCGCTGTTGCATGGCAAGAGATCCGCTCCCGAGCTTCCTCTCTTGCCACCCGCGAGCGTGATGCGTGACGACTCCAGCCCCACCAAGCGTGGACGCAAACCCAAGAAACCCAAGTCTCCCAGGGAGTTTAGTTTCGACCTTACAGCGGATGGGAGTGAAGACGAACAGTGGACGCGGCGGCGGAGCGAACGCATCTTCCTCCATGATGCTGCTCAGTCCACCCCCATCTCCCCATCCAGTAAAACTCCTCTTCCGCTCACTCCCAAACCTGCCCGTGGCCCGAAAACCTCCCCGCAGAGCCCCAAGGAGCTGGCCAAAACCAAGGAGGTGAAAGATCCCAACAAGGTAAGCCATTGTTTTATTGATATATCTCAAGTCTTGCTTGCCAGCCACAATCAAACGGTATGGGCGCTTGATACCACCAGCAGGTGTCCTGCTACATTTGTCGGACAAGAAAACCTCCTGCTGTGAGTGTCATGTTGTTGGACACAAAAGGATGACTGCAGCTTGCCAGGCTACAATTACTAACCATCACCGTTCCTCCCTCCGAGTCCTCCCTTGTTTTTTTTCTCTTAAGTGTTCAGTACACGGCTGCCTATTAATGTTTACTTGTCTATCCAGTGTTGTTGAATGGCTGTAATGTCTGGGAGAACTGAGCCCGATTGTGTCAGGCATTTGTATGAGGCTTTTCACTCTTGTCCATGCTGATGGTTTGGCTTTGTATCTGGTGTGAATGTTCCAGAAGAAGAGGATTAAGGAGAACCCCCTGTGTCTGCCCCCACCCCAGCTCTCCAGCACACCCTCAGAAACCACCGGATCTCTCCCTGTCAGCCCAGGACGCAAGAACAAGGTCCAAAAGCCTAAAGCCAGAGAGGTAGATATTACCTTCTTCAACAGACATGCAGTGCCAAGTAGAGATAAATTGGATGATATTGCACTTATGTTTATTGTTATATAGCATAATAGAATTTATGCTTGTGAATTTGAATTAGATTTTAAGTATTGTAATATAGCAACTGCATGCTAGTAGTACATTATAATTCAAAAGCTAGGGTAAAAATATATTGAAATTCAGTGGGACTCAGTGGGGGTTTATACTGTTATTGAAGGTATAGTTGACCCTAAAATGAACATTCTACCATCATATTTTCTCAGCCACCACTTGTTCCAAACCGGTTTCAGTTTTTTTTCTTCTGGTAAATACAAAAAATTGGAAACATTCTTTAAAATATTGTTTTGTAACCGAAAAAAGTTTTGAAATAACTTGGGGTGTCAGTAAGTTTTAGTTTTTGGGTGAACTCGAGATCTCGAACTAAAGTATCTCGAGGATACTTTAAAGACAAAGATTTCTTGGTTTTCCCCAAAATGTTAAGCTGTTTAAACTGATTTAAATCTTTTCATCAGAGAAATAAATGCCATTTTAAAATGTATTCAAATAGAGAATGGTTGTTATATTAAGCTGTCATAGTGATATTATTTTAAGAAATGTAAATAAACCAAATTAAAATAACTTTTATTAAAAATTCTACTGACACATTTTAGTATAAATTATATTATACTATAAAACACATATTCCAATGTAGATTGTTTTTTGTTGTTGTTGTCTGCTTTCACACTCTTACAAGAATAAAATAAGCATTGTGTTAACATTTTTAGCACGCCAGAAAATAAATATTTGAAACCTAGCTTAGAGCAGCCATTTTGTGCTACGCTGAAACACCGAAAGGGATTAGAATAATTTTACCTGGCAGGCCCGAGGCCCACTGGGAGAGAAGCCTTGCATTTAAATGAGCTGCCCCTTCCTGCTCCCCTGTCCCGGTCTGTATGGGCCTGCTCTCGGAACCCACCGTGACCAAAGGAGATGGAGAAGGAGAGAGAAAAGGGGAGAGCGCAGTAGAGCAGCAAGCCTAATTAGACTGCACACTCAGCGGGAAAGCAGCGAAATTAACCAAACGACATCTCGCTCCGTTCATTTCTCCGCCCCTTCTGCACAATTTATTTATCTCTGCTCAAGATAAATCTCCACTGCATTTTAAAACTCTCCAGCGCTGCTATTTCTTTGGCCTTATGTATAAATCACATGTTATAATGCACGCGGCAGAAGCTCTGGAACTCCTCTGGGTATTCGCTGCATTCGAAATCAAGAAATCCTACGTCTCACGAGCCGAGCTTGTCACTCATCTAAATGGGTTTTACTGAATCAATTCTCTTCTAGTAAGCACATGGGTCTCATCCTTAGAACTGAACCAACAATGTCTCCGTGTTCAATATTTCATATTGTCATAGGAATTGGGGCAAAATGTACTTGAATTCCCCCAGCAGGCTCGAGGGAAGGGCGGCGCTGTCAGTAAACTGATGGAAAGTATGGCTGCTGATGAGGACTTTGAGCCCAACCAGGACAGCAGCTTCTCCGAGGACGAGAATCCCCCTGTGAACGCTCAGCCCGAAAGACCCTGCACCCCCGGTGAGACTTTTTTTTTTTCCACATTCCCTCTTGTCAGCAAGGCTCTTTCCCTTCATTACACCCCCATTTTTAATTGCAGTTTTACGACTAAATCAGACTTCATTTTCCTGTCCGTGCACTCAATTAAAAGTGAATGTCTTTTGAATGACGTGGGGGAGAGATAATTTCACAGCCTATCTTATCTTAATCCAGCATTAAAAATCAGAAAATTGATTCGGCCTGATTGCATTCATACATTAATGGGACGAGATGCGAGTTATTGCACGCATTAGGTTCATATCTAAACCTTGTGAGCTGCTTGTTACCTGCATTGACTGCTTCATAACGCCATGAAACGTCATAAGTTACCAAATTAGAGCTGTGTTGGCAAGTCTGTGTGCCGCACATATAGTGCTCCCCATGAGAAAGAGATGCATTTCAAAAGGATTTGATGTGAGCATTTTACTAAGCCAACTGTGCAATGCTCAAGTACACAGGGCAACACATTCAGATACAATATACATTTATAATGTTTGCTAACACTATACAGTAAGGTTAGTTGATGTATTTACATAATAAAACAATGAACAATACATTTATTACGGAATATATTCATCTGGTATTTCTCATTAGTTCCTGGGACGTTTAACAAGTATGAATTTGGATTTTAATAATGCGCAGTGGTGTGAAGTAACAAATTACAAATACACAAATGACTAATTGAGTATTTTTTTCTCAGAAATGTACCAAGTAGTCTTAAAAATGTGTACTTTTGCTTTCCCTTGAGTACATTTTTAGTGCTATATTGGTATTTTACTCCACTACTTTCCTTCAAACTTAGAAAAATCAGTCCTGCGATTCCTGTGCAATTAAATTGCGCATAGAAGGTAAATTGCATCATACTGAACTACCTTAAGACATGCAGCAAACTGTTTGGAAGCATTAAAAGGGGTCCAAGAAGATCTTGGGCAATGACCAAGAGACTGATTTGATGTCACTGAAGAGAAAATGGTGGATGTTTACTGTATGATGACCGAAATGGCCTTAAACAATAACTAAATGCACTTCAGAATGTTTTGGTTTTAATGTGCGTTTAAGTGAACGGTAAGCTTTTTACAGTGTAACGATCCCTACTCTTGAACACTTTTAAAAGGTCTACCT
Organism: Danio aesculapii; assembly: GCF_903798145.1. Classification (NCBI taxonomy): domain Eukaryota; kingdom Metazoa; phylum Chordata; class Actinopteri; order Cypriniformes; family Danionidae; genus Danio; species Danio aesculapii. The sequence continues at coordinate 40,293,037 of NC_079437.1, read as the reverse complement.
TATACCTCGAGTAGTATTTACAACAGATACTTTAACTCTACATTTTTGGGCAAGTAATGGTACTTTTACATGAGTATGATTTTTCAGTACTCTTTCCACCACTGATAATGCTTTAGTGAATATTGAATTATGAACAATAAGTGCTGTGAGTATTGTTTATTATTAGTTCATGTTCTTAAATTCATGAACTAATGAAAGCTTATTGTAAAGTATGTCCTGTTTTTGTTGTAGTTTTGTGGTATTTACATTTTCTTCTGAGATTTAGTTCATCGAATATCTTTTTCATTGACATTTCACCTGCCATATTGGATTTTTATATCTTTATTTTGTTGCAGTGTGTTCAGGGATGTTATCCACCATTAATACTTGTGATGCTGTCTTGAAATTAGTCTAAACTGAGGTATATTTAGAATGCTGCATGATTGTCACCTTTGGGAACAGTCTTCACATTAAAAGGCTGCATCCACTAGCAGTCCCATGGGTTTTGGAGAACAGCTATTTTCTCAAACATTTGCAACTTTCAGGTGGTGTTGAGGCTTAATTTAGTAGAGCAAGTTTTGACATGCCTCTTTCTCTCTGTAGCACTTCTCATCCCCCCCTTTGTTCTTTCCCAGCCCCTCGGAACTGTGTCATTAACAAAGATGAACTGCAGGATGGATTACGGGTCCTCATCCCTATGGATGACAAGCTCCTGTATGCCGGCCACGTCAGCACAGTTCACTCGCCTGACATGTAAGAGACCTCCTGCCTCCTGTTTTCATTCTCTTTATACCCTCTGCTGTGTCTTCCATATTGTTTGCCAAATTAATAGTTGCCTTAGTGTGCAAGATCTGGGTTTCTGTAAAATAATATATATATAAATTTTCTAAATGTAGTGAAAATAGGTTTGCATAAACTGCATACAGAATTAACGTGGTGTATAAATTGGTATCTTGGTATATAACAGTGGTCTCAAACTCAATTCCTGGAGGGCCACAATTGCAGATTTGAGCTCCAACCGCCTCCAACTCACACCTGCTTAATAGTCTCTACAAGTCTTGAACACCTTGATTATTTGGATCAGCTGTGTTTGATTAGGGTTGGAGCAAAACTGTGCAGAGCTGTGGCCCTCCAGGAACTGAGTTTGAGACACATGGTATATAAGAAATCAGCTAAACCAATCAGTTACAAGATGAATCACACTTGTATGAAAATCATAAATTGTATGTATTTCAATATTTAAGTATTTTGGCACATGGCGAACCTGACTTAGTTGGATAATCTGTGGTGCTTCATTGGAGTAGGTGGAGCTAAAGATCTCTCTTAGACAGAGGTCTCAAACTGTCGGCCCGCACGCCATTTGCGCCTGTAAATACTTTTTGTAACTATTTAAAGGTCATTTGATTTTAATCAGTTTTATACCGTCTGTATTTTGTTGTACAAACACATCTTCATGTTAGTGGTGTAAATCTGATAACTTTGCTAATATTAGATTTAAATGGTCTCAATAATAGATTCTCCTCATATGCATATTAAGTTTTGTATAAAAATGTGCATTTGTAATATTTTACTGCTGGCTAAATTGTGTGTGCGCATGTGTGCATGTATGTATGTATGTGTATATATATATATATATATATATATATATATATATATATATATATATATATATATACACTTTCCCCCTCTTTGTTGTAGTTTTACAAAAAAAAAAAAAAGATATTCAGAAGAACAATTGCCAGTAGTCACTAAAGTTATGTTTTCATAGCAATTTAAGCTTCCTTTTCAATATGTAACAAGAAACAATAAGATAGAGCTATGATACTCTGAAGAAGAACGTCTGAGTGCATTAATAAATCAGGTTTAAGTGCTAGAATGTTAAAATGGCCCTCCTATGAATTGTCAGTCACTGATATGCCCCCCGGATAATTGAATTAGATTTAGATCACTAAATCTAATCTTAGATCACTGATAATTGAATTTAGGGATGCACCGATATGGAATTTTTGGTCGATATTGACAACCGATAGCTCTTAAGATTTGGAAACAGATAACCGATATTTTAGCTGATAAATATAAATATTTCAAAACAATATTTTTTATAGAGTGAACAACTGATTTTATTTTTAAAAACTTTCTAAAAGTTTGAACTGATCTTAAGAATTGAATAGCTTACTCAAAGCAAAAAAATTAAAAACGCAAGATGATTATATAGAAAGGTAGTTCCGTACAATTACATAATCTACCAACTTAAAGATATCGTTCTAATTTTCATATCAGAACGATAACATAATCGTTATATCAGCTGTGTTTGATTATCAAAGTTATATCAAATCAGCCGATATCAATGTTATTTTTTTCTATCCCTGTGCAGATAATGAATGGTTTTTACTTCTGGAAACTTACTGTCACTGTAGTCTTTTCTTAGTGCTTATTTAAAAACTAGCTATTTAAATTACTTAACTTTATAGCTTCTTAAATTTATGATGTTTGATGAATTAAAGAACAAAAATAGAGTTGTTTTAGAGTAAGAAAACGCATCGTAAAGACTCCAAAATCCTATTTTGTTGAAAAACATTTCTAGGAAGAGAGAATTGTCTAGTTTGTTTTTAAGTGCTTTAAATCAAACGTAGTGTGTTGACTTATTTTAGAGCTGGTTACTTTGGTCCAAGGCTTCAAACCAAGGCCACGAAAAAGTTGGCAGTCATTCCAGCGCTCTATTTAGCTTTAGCTCCCTGGCCACTTACACATTCTTTTTACCGAACTGCTTGCCTGAGCCACTTACTGTTACGGGGCTGAAATATTTGCCAAGTTTTTCCCATTGTAAGGTTCAGTTCAGAGTTCTCCATGGAAAAATTTGGAAGTGCAACGTTCTGTTTGGTCAGGAAACAGAAGGGGTGTGAAGTGTCTTGAGGGCGGCGATGACAGAAATGGGCAGTTTTGTTTTGTTTGGACTTTGTATGCTTTCTGCGGTCTCCCATGGCCTATTATCCACTTGGATGAACAAGTTTTAGTCTATTGAGGGGCGAGAGAGTTCCTCTCAAAGTCATCCCTATAAAGGATAATCTCATTTGGTGAAAAATGTCAAACTGGTGCAGCATCTGGTCCGGGGATCTTTAATGAGAGGGGCTCTGTAGTGTTTCTGCCCTCTGTGAAATGTGTTTTCCTCCATTTTAGTTTCATTAGAGCAAGTGTTTAGCATGCAGCACAGAAACACGTCTTCCTCTTATCAGTGCGGGAGCGAGGAGCAGCCATCATTCAAACCCCCATCACAATCCTTCTCCCAAATTCCAGCGGTCTGTGAGCCAGAGGTCAGGCAACGAGCTGAAAATCTGGACACTACTATGTGTGTACTAGAAACAGTTTTCTCCCTAATGTAAGGGAGCAGAACGGTGGTGCTTTATCTGTTCATTTGCAGCACATAATGAGATATGTTTGTCATGTTTTGGCAGTGAAATATCTCTCCTCTATTGCTCGCTGTGCATGTGTCTCTTGTACTAAAAATAGCCCGTTCCAGCCAGGCAAAGGGAAGGTGCCTTTGTGCAGGACTGTTACACCATAGCTCTTCAACGTGGGTAGTTCAGTGTGACAGTGAAAGCTGGTTGTGAAAGCATTTAATATGACGAGAGCAGGCGCTAGTGCAGAGGGCTTGACTTCAACAGATCGCTTGTTGTCCACCCTGCCCCTCAGGAAATGTAATTTTGTGTCTGCTTGTGCTTCACAACACCTAAAATGCATTCAAAGATTGAAAATGCACACTCGGGCACTCAGATGTTTATATGCTGCCACCGTCGCCACTGCTGTTTATAAGCCTCGCCTGTCTTCATTAACAGAGGCCGTTGTGGAGAGCCCAGGCTTCTGCAGGCATGAACATACTTGCAGTCCATGAGAGCAGACTGCTTAATTGTGCAGTCAATAACTCACACAGCCGGTGTTGAATTGGAACTGAAATCTGGGGTAAGGAAAAGTGTCTGTTCTCAGCCTGAGCCTCAGCTTTCATGAAGCCTGGTGTGTTCTGCTCAGAAAAGTCCTTTGGCAAAGGCATTGTCACACTTTCCGACGTGAAGACCATGCTAATGGCACAGGCCCATTATTTATTGGTAATGGCAAACTAATTGAAGCTTTCGCTCCATCCTTCACTGGCTCGCCATTTTTCTCTGTTGTATCTTTAATTATGTTTAAGAGATTCTGTGTAGAGAGGGGGAAAAATAGATTTTTCACAGCTAAAATTCCTCCTCCCTGTTTCAACACTAATCAAAGATTTCTGAATGTCATCATGTCATCTCTGTAAGAAATGTAATACGGCAAATTGCATTTGTGCCTCAATGCGTAACTACTTTCTCTTCTCTATTGATATGTAAATAACCATCTTTAAAGTCTCAGATTTGTGCTCTTCTATTGAAAGTTTTAGGTTTTTATTTATATTAAGTGATGTTTGGTTTAGTGTGTGGATCAAGTACAGTTTGAAGATATATAAAACAAAATCAAACCAGGTGACCAGGACCAAGTGACCAGGTGACCAGGACCTCAGCCTTTAGATGCCACGGACCATTTAGTGAACGTCTGATGTATATAGCACATTAAATTGTAAATGCTTTAGGAGTTTTTATTTTTATCTTCTAACTGGATAAAGGATTCTACAGGATTTCTGGGAGAAATGTTTTGCATTCTGAAAACAAAGCCATCTTCATGGAAAAAAGTATCATTTTTAACTAAAAATGGGATTTTCAAGAGTGTGTATAGCTTACAGTAATGGTTCCCAAACTTTTAACTCATGGCCCTCTAAACCAAACGTGTATGTTTCTGTGGCCCATTACCATTTTTAAATGAACCCTCTATTTGTGGCTGGTTGGTAACTTATACTCAGAAGCAAGTCTCTTAACTGAATAAACTGCTGATGATTTGATTAAACATAAAATGTACATAACAAGCCACCAAGCTCAGAGAGACTCGGTTTAAGGCTGACATGGTTTAAGGAAACCTGAAAATTTTCTGCAATATTTAGGTTTTGCTCTACTTCCACAGAACATCTGTGTTAGATTTAAGCAAATACAAATTTGTGGATTGTAGTTATATAGCGACGTCTGAATTGTTCCACCACAAAATAGACATATCCACATAGAAACAAGCACCACTGTGCAGCGATTCCATCTCTTGCTCCTTCCTGAGGGACAGGGCCTTAAAATGTGTCCTTGTTCTATGAGTTAGATAAAGTTTATTTGCCTTTTAATAATTTTTTTCCTCACAGATAATTTTAAGAACTCTGCACAAACATAAGCATCTTAATGCTTACACCAGCATTAGCAAATATTGTCCTAGTTGCATTGGGTTTTGCAAGTGCAGTTCTCTAGGTCAAACAAGCAGTCAAAACTGGCAGAGAACTGGAGCACTGAACCCGTTGACGGCCATATTCATCCATTCATTAATTTTCCTTCGGCTTAGTTTCTATTTCAGAGGTCGCCACAGCGGAATGAACCGCCAACTATTCCAGCATATGGTTTATGCAACGGATGCCCTTCCAGCCATAACCCAGTACTGGGAAACACCCATAAAATTAATTTAAAAAAATAAAAGAGCCAAATTAGTTCATTTAATTCACCTATAGCGCATGTGTTTGGACAGGGGGAAATGCAGGAGTAAACCCACACAAACACAGGGAGAACATGCAAACTCCACACAGACATGTCAACTGGTCCAGCCGGGACTCGAACTAGCAACCTTCTTGCTTTGCTAACCACCGTGCCACCCTGACAGCCATATATTCTTATTTATTTCTCGTTATTGATTATCAAATTATGACTAGACATTTTACATGTATAAATAACAATGTTATTTCTAGTAATAACAACTGTCCGCCCCCTTGCGATATGGTAACAGCCCACTAGGGGGCCACGGCTCACAGGTTGAAAACCACTGTTAGTTTACAGCATAGAATCTTTAAAAAGCATTCAAGAATTTGGACATCAGTGTTGCATTTTTAGGCACTGGATATGAAAATTTGTCTATTAATATATTATTAAGTATTGTATATTATTAAGTAAATATATTTAGGAAAAAAAACTATTTCTATGTTTAAAATAAGTTTCCCAAAGGACATTTTATTACAATTACAAATGACTTCACAATGACCTTTAGTACCAAATACGTTCCCCTCCACTTATCAACAAAAACATTTTAGGATGACCCTTCCCATGTCCCAAGCCCACATCAGGCGATCCATCCACATGACAGATATTTAACCCTGCTCGTCCGGTCAATCTTCCTCACCCCCCCTCTCCCCCACCCCTCCCCGAGGCAGCTGGTGTGAATTTATCCCTGGCTTTGCAGACAGAACCAATCAGCTTTGGCCAGCAGAGTCCTCCCCCTCAGGCCAGATCCAGGAGGAAGGCTGTCCCACATCACCTCCCAGGTCCATGTCACAGTAATAAGGCTGCCACTCAGTGATGGACACCTCTGAAGCCTGGCTCTAAGTCCATGCTTGAACTGCAGGCACCCTCATGAATCCAAATGAAAAAGGCCAAACATCCAACTGTCAGTACTTTTTTTAAAAGCAGAAGCCCAATGTTGGACGTCACACATGTAGCCGCGTGTACGCCCATGCTGATTTATAAGGCCCATGCTAATAATAGAGAGTGACCTGCACTTTAAAAAGCTGGTCATTGTTATTCTTCTGTTTTTCCAACAAGCGATAAATCTCTGAAAGCTTCCTTTTTATTTTACGTCGTCAGTGCATGTGCTAATTATTCTTGAGCTGAATGTAGGCGTTTTTTTTTTCTCCCCGAGGTGAAACACTGCCATCTTCCAGAAATAATATTCCAATAATATTCCAGATCTGGAAGAGAGAAGCCTGTGTTTGGATTGTGCTCTGCCTACACACTGACTTAGCCTGGTCTGCCTCTCTTTATTCCTTTTTTTTCCATTTGCGTCAGAGACGATTTTGGCTCTCACATGTGATATGTCAAGAAACTGACTTCTCTTGCCTTTCCCCCACTGCTCTGACTTCTTGACAGTAAAGACAATAAAAGTGCCACAAAAGGATAAATTTATAGAGTAAAGAATTCTTTTTAAAAAAGGCCAAGCCCCTCCAAATTTCGTCCCTGAGGTTGAGCTTGAATAAGAAGGGGAGTGTGGTTGGAGGCAAAGCCAGTCCCTTTGGGCATTGTGAATAAAAGCCGGTTCAAAGCTCAGTATGTTTCTCAATAGAACCTTGTCTTCGTGCTCTTGGGCTGCTGAGACTTTCAGTTTTGCCCCTTTGCCCCCCCTGCATCTCCCCCTACAGCCTACTACTATGTATTTTTAGACTATCCATTATGTTCTGGGCACAGATAGCTTCCATCTATCTGCTTCCAGCCTATGCAACATGGCAAGTATTATTTACTAGTGAATGCTTATAGCAAACAACAGTGGTCTATTGAAGGTTTTATTGCATTGCTATTAGTTAATCTTAGCCAAAAACAGCAACAAATGCAACAACTCCTCAGACTGTTATTGTGGTTAATGCCTTTAAAATTTGCAATAAATAAAACAAATCTGTTTCTACATGCATATTGCAAGTGATTCATCCATGTATTTAGTTATTACCTAATGTTTTCAATAAAAATACTATAAGTTGATTTCACGGTGTTATCTTTCAGTGACGTACTGCATGCCAGACTGTTCATTTAGTCCTTTAAAACCTCTTTCCTACAATCAATTGCAAGCTTGCATTTTGATCCGCCTCCAGTTACAAGCAGTGGACTAAAACAAATCCACACCCTAGACCAGGGGTGTCCAAGCTCGTTCCTGGAAGGCTGGCGTCCTGCATATTTTAGTTCCAACCCCAAATAAACACATCTGAACCAGCTAAACAAGCTCATTCTAGGTTTACTAGAAACTTCCAGGCAGGCATGTTGTAGGAAGTTGGAGCTAAACCTTGCAGGACACTGGCCCTCCAGGACCGAGTTTGAACATCCCTGCCCTAGACTATTTGTGTGTGTATATTCAAAGTTGCTCTATAATAAATATTGGTCCTATAATGCAGTAATTTAATGCAGGATTATGTTTAAATAATGCAGGCTGTGTTAGAGAACAATCATTTTCACCATACAATTTCCAAAGAATATGTCTTAGATTCATTCTCAAGTCACACCTCGGAAGTAAAATGAGTTACAAAACATGATGTTCAGGATTTTGATCTCATGACTCTGTCCTGTCTTACAGATATAGCGTTGTGGTGGAGGGCGAAAGGGGGAACAGGCCACACATCTACTGCCTGGAACAGCTGCTACAGGAGGCGGTCAGTATGCCACGCTGCCCTACACTGAGCACTGACCCACATACACGTTACGGCTCACCACAACAGGCCTGTGTGTTTTTCTCCGGGCACACTCCACGGTTTCCTCTCTCCGCTAGGAGGCCTGGGGCATGCTGTAATATAGAAGCTGTTTAGCACCTTCCCCTGCTATTAAGCTAAGGGCATGTTTTGCTCCAGTACCTCTGTCTGTTGGTTTAGGCACACACGCTTTTGTGGCTACTGCCTTTCCTTCCTAATGTACCGTTGTAAGCAGACCACTGCCAAGATGGATTGTATACACAAAATATACATTTCCTCAACTGAAAATGATTCATTAGTTATTCAGCTTAGAAGAACAATGACTGCTCAGTGTGTGAATGCACAAAGGTGTTGATTTAATAATCCTCTGTGATCCACCCTGCCTCTGTCCTACAGATTATTGATGTGAAACCGCCCTCCGTCAGATACCTTCCCCAGGGGACCCGGATTGCAGCCTACTGGAGCCAGCAGTACCGTTGCCTCTACCCTGGCACGGTCGTCAGAGGTACGGTTTTGCTGTTCCACTTAATCGAGCACCTTTCACTGGCTATTACGGACTATTAACCAATGCGTTTTACTGCTCGAATGGAAAAATATGCACAATTGTCCACTGTCCTCTGTACTGAGGCGCAGTATGAAAACCTTTCAGGGTTGTTTCATTTCCTTTAATCTAAATCTTTTAGCCAAGCCCATAAGCGCTGCCAGATAAACCGAGCTGGGGAATGAGGGATGGTGTGGTTAGCTACATGCAGAGCGCTGCTCTATTATTATTTATTTTCCCTCCTGCTGAGGAAGGAGGGAGCTGGAGACTTGTCAAGAAACTCTTAAAGGGAGGTCTCTGCTACTGGCGCTGTCAGCCAATGAGAATGAAAAGGCCCAGTATGAATCGCTGCTGCCGCTTCTACACCACTGAGAAATATGCGGTCACTCTTTTTGCACAGCAGTATTTGCTGTTTCACTCAGTGGAAATGTAAATTGAGGTGATGCGTGTTCTTTTGCATCAGTCGTCAACCCTGTTACTTGTCCACAGGGAGCCCGGACATGGAAGACGTGGACGACTTGATTACAGTGGAGTTTGATGATGGAGACACCGGACGAATCCCGCTCTCTCATATTCGATTGCTGCCAGCAGACTACAAGATTCAGTGTGAGTATTCAACGAAGCAGGGGGTACAAGCCGAGGCTCAAAAGAGTGCATGAAACGCTACCTGAATGCCCAAGTTATGTAAACAAGCCCATATGCACTCTGTTTGATTTGGAGTGCATGTGGCCAATGATTTTTGTTTGGTTTTGCTCTTGAAGCTTGATGATGGATTCAGTAAAAGATGTTTATCCACTAGTTGCCAGGGGGTTGCATGTGATTGAGGGTGAGACTGAGAGGTTTGAAGGTTTGTGTGTAATATTTAAGAGCACTGGGTAAATATTAATGAGTGTGTGTGTATATGTGTTGGACTGTGAAAATGTTTATGTATGAACATTTTCAAAATATTTGAAGCAGAGAAGCACTTGGAGATGTGCCAGCATTTTAGTATTTACTGTATTTGTATTAGTGTAGGGTCTTGTACTGGTTTTCTAAACTGGATTTATCTGAACAGGTGCGGAACCATCCCCTGCCCTCCTTGTGGCCAGCACCAAAAGGCGAGGAAGGAAGTGCAGTAAGGATGTACCTGATGGCAAAGAGACACCACCTAAAATCACGGATGAGTCTGCTCCAAAAAGCAAGGGAAGGGGAAGAAAACCCAAACCCAAGCATGGTAATTTCCAAACGCTGACATTTTGGCTAGTACAGACGAGGCATATTTTTCTAAAAGTGGTTATTGCTTAGGTTCAGATTAAACATTAAGCAGTCATAAGTAGTGTTTCAGAAATGAGAAATGCAGTGATCTTACAAAAGTGGACTGGATTGGTGGTTTCAAAGATAGTAAATCACTTTTTTGTGCTTGGAAAGAACTTACTGTCAGAACAGGAACAGCTTTTAGCCTCCCAGCATTTTTATAGCGGTAAGTGTGTTTTTGGTCTGGCATATTAAAACCTTCCCTCCTGTGCTGCTTTCCAGAGCCTGAAGCTGCTCCAAAAGAGCATGAAAAGCCTGACACACCAACCCCGACGCTAGTCCCAGAGAGGCCCCTGTCCAACCAGAAAAGCAGCCCACGGCCAGGTAGAAAAATTAAGCAAGTCGGCACAGCCAGTGCCTCCATCCCCGTATCTAATGAAAACCAGAAGAAAACCACAGGAATCAAGCCTCCAGCCAAAGTGCGTTCCCAGCCCCAGTCTGTCTACTCTCAGCCACTCTATGGAAAAGTTTTGTCTGTGGATCTCTATAATGAGCCCTCCACTTCTCTGGCCTCGTTTATATCCAACAATGAGACTGCAAGTCCCACGGGGAAAGGAAAGACAGTCAAACGCTTGCGAAAGCCTGAGGAGGAGGCATCTGGATTTGCTGTGAAAACGCAACGCAAGCAACCTCAGACTGAGATCCTCATCAAGTTGGACCATGAGGGAGTCATGTCACCCAAAACCAAGAAGACCAAAGCCCTGATGATGATGGAGGGCCAGAACCACACCAAAAGAGAGAATAAGTCTGTGATGGGTGTCAGCTACACTACTATATCTACTACTGAGAAAACGCTGAAAGCTAAAAGCAAGCCAGTTGAGGCAGAGCCTCCTACAGCAGAAAGCGTGTCCACCTATAGTGTTCGTAAGCTTGGGAGCAGCAGCGAGGGTTTAATGAAGGTCAGCAATTCAGACGAGAAGGAAAAGAAGGATCTGGAGTGCTCCAGCAGCAGTAGCAGCAGCAGCTCCGAGTCGGATGGTGAAGAGGAGGAAAGGGCCACGCAGGAGAAGCCCAAACAAGACTCTGCCAGCTCTATCAGCTCACGGGCATCAAGTCCCACCTCTTCCAGCTCATCTACAAGCAGTTCTTCATCTGGTTCCCACTCCTCCTCCTCCTCCTCCTCATCCTCCACCACCAGCGATGAAGAATCCTCCTGTAGCTCAGACGAAGAGCCGGTCGCTGATTCTCAACCATCCCCTGCCACAGAGCATGCAGCATCTCCAGAGGAGGAAGATGCAAAGGCAAAAACGGGGTCTGCTTCTAACATCCATAAGCTCCAGAAACAGTCATCTACAACGCAGCAACGGCACCAGCAGCAGAAGCCCCAGAGACAGCAGAAGGTTAAACAGGGTGTCGGTCTTCCCAAAAGACGAGAGGGAATCCATCTTCCAACTACAAAGGAGCTGGCAAAAAGACAGAGACTACCATCTGTCGAGAACAGGCCCAAGATCTCTGCTTTCCTTCCTGCCAGACAACTGTGGAAGTGGTTTGGAAAGCCTACTCAGGTAAGTTCATGGATTCAAGTTATTGTGTTTCCGACAGTTATCCTAGTGTCTTATCCACAGCTAGTGTTTTTCAGCCAATGATGAACTTCCAGTGAAAGGTTTATGTGACTATTTTCAATTTCATAAGGTTACTTTTACAGCATCAATGTTGTAATCTCGTTTACAGTTTAAATGCAGACACCGTCATTAGCAACAGGCTAGCACAGAAATTCCAAAATTAATTTCCATATTTTAAAGATGTGGCATGGAAAAATAGAATTTAATGCAGTGCTTTTCTGATCTGATACCCACTTTATATCGTATCTCAAGGCAAATACGCCCATAGTCATGCTGGTTTGAATTCCAAAGTGTTAAGGCACATTGTTGACAGATTTCTATTTTGAGGCTAAAATAACCCCCTATAACTTGGTCTAAAGTCAATGACACCGTTATTTTTATTTCTTTTAGAATATAAGGAGCATTAGAGATATGCATCAATAGGTGTGTCCACAACGCACATACACATTGCTTATTAAACAGCGATGTGCAGCAGCACACAAACATCTTTAAAAATGAAAATAATAAAGAATTGGAATGTGACAGATTATTAATGGATAGTCATTGTATGCCTATTTGCAGTAGTGATGGATTGACATTGACTTACAAAGTCCACCAGTGTGTGAGCACAACTTGCTTTTAAAGGGAATAAGAAAAGAGACTCTGGTTGGTTTAAAGCACGTTACGGCAAAAAAACACTCACATCTCATTTAAAGAATAAGGACAACACTTTTAGTTTATGCATCTTTGCATTCCAACCATTTTCCACATCCTTAAGAAAAGTGGATTCAAACACATCATAAGTGCACCTGCGCTATGTGCTTTAAACCATGTGCATAGATTGTTAAAAGGATTGTTAAAAATAGAGCCCAAAACGTGTTATCTCCTTCATCAACACTGGGTTCGGTTGCTGTGTCTTCAGTAGCTTGCTGTTGTCCAGTCTCAATATTTTTTAATTATTATGAAACAGCATGGCTAGACCAGTGGGCAAACTATTTAATCCAAAAAATACAAATCTGTCAGCTAAGCATCAATATCCTTTTATCTCATGTCAACGAATTCTCAACTTTATTAATTGCATAATTGTTCAGGAATCACACCATGTGAAATCATAATGCATAAATATATTTTTTCAATTAATGAAATGATTAATGCTTAATTTAGTCTTGTTGTGTTTGCGACTGTTACTTTGTTTATTGATTGATTGATTAAAAATATAAATAAAGACCTGGTAAAAAAAAAACAGTGACCTTCTTATAACAAAAGACACAACCATTTGCTTTTTCCTCAACCTCTGACAGAGACGGGGAATGAAAGGGAAGGCGAAAAAGCTTTTCTACAAAGCCATAATGCGTGGGAAGGAAATGATCCGTATTGGAGACTGTGCTGTATTCCTGTCTGCTGGCCGACCCAACCTCCCCTTCATTGGACACATCCAGAGCATGTGGGAGTCCTGGGGAAACAACATGGTGGTCCGTGTAAAATGGTTCTATCATCCTGAGGAAACCAACCCTGGAAAGAAACTTCATGACAAAAAGGTTACTTTCATCTCCCTTTGCTAAACAAGAATAATGGTTTGCGGGCATTTCAACGTGACGTTATAGCTGGAATTGCACTTGAATTTGTCCCAGTCTTTCCTCTCTATCTGGGTTTGTAACTAATCGAATTTTGTTTGCAGAACTGGGATCAAATGTCCGGCCAAAGTCTTCCCGCTGTTCTGCAAGCTTCAAACCAGAGGAAAGACTTCATGGAGGTAAGAAAACCAATCCAGTGAATGGTTTGATCACATTGGCCACGGTGGAAACAGACTGATAGATCTCTCTGCTTTCTCTTTCCAGCGGGCCCTGTACCAGTCCTCTCACATTGATGAGAACGACGTTCAAACCATTTCCCATAAATGTCTGGTGGTCAGCCTTGAGCAATATGAACAAATGATCAAAACGAAGAAGTATCAGGACAGCGAAGACCTCTACTACCTGGCTGGCACCTACGAGCCCACCACTGGAATGATCTTTAACACTGATGGGGTTCCTGTAATCTGCTGAGGATCATCAAATGACACTTGCGGAACGAAACGAATGAGATACAAGGGCTTGACAAACGTGTTGGCTACACCAAATGTCCAACTGTAGAAAGCATCCAGCAGAGACACAAGCATCATTGAGATTAGAGTCTACTTCAACAGATGTCATTTCTGCGCTTCATTTCAAACATGAAGTTGGTACAGTAGATTTGTGCTAGCACAGATTCAAAGTCTAGTCTGTTATTGCTGCACCTTGTTTCACATCAGTGACGTGATTGTGGATGATGTTCGGAAATCTACAGTCAAATGTTTTAAAGAAAGTGAAAACCTGACATAAACGTCTGAAAGGTCAACTCCGTTTGTCTCAGTAATCACCAGTGCGGCTGAAATGGAGGTGACACCACTTCTGCAGGACTTGTTCTCCGGGTGAAAAGGCCTGCTTGGAAGCAGCTTTCTTGGCTGTGGGACCAACAACGGAAAGAGTAATTAAAGCTGGCAGGCCATGTCACACTTCTGCCCAGAGAGCCGTCTCCACCACGCACTCTGCTGTCCAGTTACTACTGGTAAAACCCTGCCAGAACTTCAAGGGCAGGTTAATGAAATCGGACGGGTAAAATGATACCAGACGTGAAGCTGCAGCCCATGTGAGAAGCACTTAAAAGAAGGGACAGACCTGTGGTCTGCGAGCCTGCAAGGACTGTTTATTAATAGGAAAGTGTGAGTCACTTTTCCACTGAGCGGCCTAGAAGATCTATCAGAATATTTATATATGATCCTCGGCAAGAAGGTTTCTTTTTATGAGTCAAGGGCTCTACTGAGATGGAGACCGACGCAGATGACGCCCGTTTGTAAATACATGCATACAAGCTATATATATATATGATATGAACAAATATTTTATTTTGGTGTACCATAGATTTATGTGACAGTAATTTTTTTAAAGCAGCAAAAGATGAAAAAAAAAGCTTTAATAAACTGTGAATAAAGTTTAAATGTTAACAGATATCAGGAACTAGTTTTAGAGTACAGGTCTTGTTAGTTGTTACTGGAATCTCAGATGCCCACTACATTGACGACGTAATGTAATCTTGATATCAAAACTACTATTACAGGACAGACGGTTTGTGGGATTTGACAGTGTTCGAAGCCAGTTGTCCCATAATGCAGTTTTACAACAGAAAGCACTTAAATTCTGCCCATGGTCTTACATGGGACAGACTTCCCTTGACAATCCCCTTTGCAGGTGGACGTGAAAATCGTTATAGTTCTCTCATTGCTTCTCAGGGTCAGTGAGAGATGGAGAACGAGAGTTTAAAAGCACCATATAATCAAGCGGCGCTTGCTTATCATGTCTATTTTACTTGCTTTCCCTTTTTCTTGAATTATCCCCCACTGAAAGCAATTACATCTCATGCATGAAAGCACTTTCTTCACGTAAACAAACAAGCAACAGCCCAGGTGACGTTATCTGTTAGCCCTGAAAGTTGAAAGCAGAGTTGTTTTCTGCCTTTCTCGCATCTACGTTTTTTTTTCTTCTCTATCTCGCCTTTTTGCTCTCCGTTATTCCAAGCCGTTTTCTGGTTTGTTCTTAATAGCCTTAACCTTGCCTCCCTAAAAGCTGCCGCGTACCGGCAGAATCAAAGCCTGAATGTTGTCTTTGAAAATAGTTCCTACTGATTGATATTGTGCTGCGGAGAAAGTGCCATCCGTCATCAGAGGCTGTTAGGACCAGGCTATGTATTCGCTGCTTCTCTAATCAAGACCAGTCAAATGTATTTGATTTATGGCTTCCTCGCATGGATGAAGAGATTAGTGAACACCTTATTTGCTTAATTGTAATTACGGTTCTTATTTGTGCCTCATTTTTACGGTTCATAGAGGGAGATATGAATGTTGTTTTTCTTTCTTTTTAAGATTGAACACGTGCGGATCAAGCACGTGTCCTGTTTGATGCTGGAAGGAACAGTTTTGTTGAACAATCTGTATATCGTTTGTTTTTTTAATCTTGAAACAAATACGACTCGTTGATCTGTACTTATCTTTTTTTACTTGTTACCAAGATATTTAGAAAGCATAAGAGGTTAGAGGCTACTTTTTTCCAGCAGGAGCCCTGCCAAACCTTTTTTTTTAAACTGTAATTCGTTCTACCTCCCACCTTGGTTTAACGTTTCATGTTTTGTCTTTGTTTTGTAACACTTGTTAAAGAAATCTCACTGCATGTGGGCTTTTAAAATATTGCCTGTTTTTAAATTAGTTTGCCATGATGTCTCTGTGAATGATGCTGATTTGATTCTTTGTATCATTGATTAATTTTTCCCGTTATTGAGGGAGGACGGTGAGATCAAGAAGGGTATGGACACTAGACACTTACAATCTTTTGGATTGGAAAATATTTGGCCTACTCAGTATTTCGGAAATTTCTTTATATTACAGAAATGTTGACACTATTACGGTTTAAAATATATATAAATATATATATTTTTTGTCATGTATGTTTCATATTACATTGCCCAGTCTCTCTTAAAGAGATATTATCTTGTTGATATTCAATAGGTTGTATTTCTTAACATGTTTTATCATTGTGTATGTGTGCTCTAGAGGCTTAAAACAGATATTCAGCCTATTTCCGGACTGTTTTTTTTCTTCTTCTCCAAATCACCTAATTTGGTCGATGATTTTACACATACCCAAAGCTAATTCAAATGCCAAATGATCTTTGAATGCACAGTGAATCTGAAGCAACATTAAGCAAGCTCGTTTTTGCATTTGACACAGTCTTTTTAAATGCAGATCTGTGTTGAATTGATATCTTTGCCTGTTTAGCGAGTTGTACAATTTAAGTGCCCCTCAATACAAAACGTTTACACAGAGCTTGAGTCAAACTGTAAAGCACTTTTTAGAGTATTTTTGTCTGCATGTATTAGAAATCGCATATATATATGCTTCTAGGAATAATATTAGAGCAATCAAAAGTATATTTTGCTTATTGTGATGTAGTGTAACGTGAATAGAGGTCGGAGTCCATCCCTGTATGGGACAGTGGCCTCTGCTGGTAGCAGCAATATGGGATAAACCTGCTACTCGTCCAGGGTCCGTTTGAGTGTATCTTTTATGATGTATAAGGTTTAACTGGCGTATTAGAAAACAGTGTATAGCCGAGTAGACGCGTAATAGACTTCACTGTTTGCATGATTCTGTTTTTTTTTTCCTTTCTTAATGACATTCCCCCTCTCGGAACAATCGTCCTCCATGCTTAATGTGCAATACTGCTGAATTTGGATTTTGTGAGGTAGCTGCTAGTGAGGGAAGGAACGTGTTCATGAATGTGGGAGATGAGAGAAAGAGAGTGTGGACTGGAGGCTGGTCCTTCACTGGTCTTCATCTGCTGTTCCTTCAGCATTGGTATGGTCCTGTTACAAAATAAAACTAATAATAATAATAATGAAATCTAAAAAGCTATAGTTTTGAAGTTATTGTTTGAAATTTTAAAGCATCAAGGTTTTGTAAATGATCCTTTATGAGAGGGGGAGATGAGTATGGATATACTTTGTACACATTTAATCTTGTATAAAAAAATCGAAACAAAATGATGAAATACATTTTTTTAGAAAACTGAAACCATTATTAAAGATTGCTGTTGACTTGTGTGTATTGGAACTTAATGGAATTGGATTTGTTTCTTTGTTTTGCTTGTTTTTTTACTGATGCAACCAGCATTATCAGTGTTTTTCAATTCTTTTAGTATCAGTATTTTCTAGTTCATCAATAAATGTCATGAAATGGAACCGAGTTTGTCGCAGTCATTTATCGATGGCCTGTTTAAGTAAATAAGGGGGGACACGTTACTACCTATCCTGCATGAAATTGGTTGTTTGAAATTGTGATGAATTCAAGGAATGAAACACATGATGCTGAACGTAATCTTTACATACAGTTAAAGTCAGAATTATTAGCCCCTCTGAATTATTAGCCACCCCCCCTCCCTCCCCATTAATTTTTTTCCCCAATTTGTGTTTAACAGAGAAAAGATTTTTTTTTTCAATATGACAGTACAGAATATTGTACTACATATTTTCAAGACACTTCTGAACAGCTTAAAGTGACATTTAGACTGAAGACTTACTTAGGTTAACTAGGCAGCTTAGGGTAATTAGGCAAGTTATTGTATAATGATGGTTTGTTCTGTAGACTATCGCAAAAAATAGCTTAAAGGGGCTAAAAATGTTGTCCTTAAAATGGTTTATGAACAATTTAAAGCTGCTTTTATTCTAGCTGAAATAAAACAAATAAGACTTTCTCCAGAAGAAAAAATATTATCAGAAATACTGTGGAAATTCCTGAATCTGTTAAACATTATCTGGGAAATATTTAAAAAAGAAAAAACGGGGGTGAATAATTCTGACTTCAACTGTATATAATGTTTCCCATCAGACCCTAATAAATGAAACTTGCTTTCATTACTATAATGAACTTTGAACCAGTTCTCTGTTTAACAGGCTCCTCAGCAAAGGTCACAATCTAGTGATTTGCTTCTTTCTGCAGATTAAGGTTTGGTCACTGCAGGCCTTTCAGTCCAAATGTGTGTGAGATACAGTGATCTACACTGTTCAGTTCTGAACTGAAGATCAATTCTAGCTGCAGTGTTGAACTGATTGGCCATTGAAATTCCCCCCAGTTTACTGTCCTCTTGTGTTTTTGTTTTTCCTTTCAATTTTTTTAAAATCACAGATTTGCAATGATCAGATTCTCTTGCCATAGCTCTGGCCATTCTGCTGTCGAATGGTTTCTGTCACTTTGGAAAGGATCACCATATTGTGAACTCTGTGAAAACTGGAAATTCTGGCTGCCACTTACATAGATTTTCTCAAATAATATGGAAATTACAACCAGGTGTTCAGTAACACCAGTTCTCAAACTGTGATCTGCGTCTTTTTTTTTTTTTCAAATGTCTTTCTTGAGTTTTTTACCATTTTCTTCAGAATATATGTAACTCATGGCATGCTTAAACTGCTCCTTTACGGTTGTTAGGATCAAATAGTACTAAGGATAGGGAAAAAACAGCATTCTCAGTGCCTCGCTACACTACTGCCGCTTAAACTTCCATTTACTACTACAGAAAAAAATCGGGGGAAAATATTACAATAGTTTTAATAACTCATCTATCGATTTATTTTATCTTTGCCATGATGACAGTAAATAATATTTGACTAGATATTTTTCAAGACACTTCTATACAGCTTAAAGTGACATTTAAAGGCTTAACTAGGTTAATTAGGTTAACTAGGCAGGTTAGGGTAATTAGGCAAGTTATTGTATAATGATGGTTTGTTCTGTAGACTATCGGGAAAAAAATAGCTTAAAGGAACTAAAAATTTTGACCTTAAATGACACTGCTCGAACATGGAGAATAAGCTGAATAATATATTTTCATTTTTTTTAGATTAGCGCAAACTTAATTTTCAAGTTTTGCACCACGTTGTATAAATAGTAAATCCATTTGTGCCACTTTGTGGACTCATTGGTGTGCCAGTCTAGAAAAGAGGTCTGTTAAAGCGCATTTTTGTTGCGTTGCTATTTTGAAGAACCGAAATAGACTGCGCCATTGTTAGTTATGCGCCTGTGCAGGTCTAAACGCTTACACATTGCTTAATACACACAGGATGTACAGGAATACACAAATATCTTTACAAAAGAAAAATAATAAAGGGATTAAAATGTTACAAAAATGATTATTTTCTACATATAAAAACCACTGCCTTCATGTCAGGGGGCTTTTTCAGTTTATTCATGACAATTTGCATTAGTATAATATTATTATTAGTAGTATTATTTATTATATGTATAGTTATATTCGTTTTAATAAAAACAAGTTTTGATTTGTCCACCTGTCAGGTTTTGGAGAAATCTGCATCACCATATGTGGCATAAGAATAGGACGTGTGTTTGGATATTACTCAGTTGTTTGACCACGCTTCAATATTATTGTTCATTTATTTGTTTGCTGGAAATTAGACCTGAATTTAGAAATAGTTTTGAAACAAATCTTTGTGCTTAACAAAATAAATTAAATGTTTAGGCTTATCGATGTCTTCAGTTGAGTGCGTACAACACAGTTTTCTTATCCACAAAAGTAATAAAGTATGGTAAAAGTAAAATAAAGAGAAAGAAGCCAACTGGAGGAGGCTCGTTCTTTATCCTCGTGCTGCAGACGGTCTGTTTAACTGTTTTCTCGCAAGTGAAGCATTCAGTTATTCCACCTACAAAATCCGCCATGTACATAGCAAATGCAACTGACTCTGGAATGGGAGGTGAGACTCTGATTGGTTTAACGCACGTTATGCACAAAACAAAAAAAAAAGTTTTATAAATAAGCTTATGTTAAATAAGCTCAACCCTGTTAGACCATGCGCCATGGCGCAGAGCATATTTTTTTTGGTCATTAAATAGCAAAAGTGGATTCAGACACGCCCTTAATGCTTATGTGCATGCATGCACTTTGCATGTGCCTAGATCTTTAAAATAGAGCCCTGCAACTGTATTACTTCAGATCAGTGGATCCGATATCTTTTTTTGTAGAACCAATATTACGACCAGATGAGCTTTTTACTGCTCTTTTCATTTACTATGAATGTGTTTTTTAAGAGGCCTGTAAGAATGAGCAATCTTCCAACATACTGAAATTTCAGTCACTTGATGACGAGCTTCATCTTCCAACATGTCAGGTACTGACATCCACATTGAGGAAAAATTAATGTTGTCTGCTGTGAAAATATTGTGGTACTCTATTGAATGAGTGTTATTTGTGTTATGGTAGTCCTTGAGCCATTTAACCGGCAATGGAATGTTTTCCCCCCCTTCCTTTAAAAAAATCCCATTTCTAAAAGAGCGTTTTTCAGCATGCGTGATGATTCATTGCTCACACTGCGCCATTCACAGTGGTGCAATAGATTCAAAAGGTCACCAGGGTGTTTTGTTAGGCAAGAGGTGGTTTCGGAGTCTCCCTCGTGAGCAATCACATTCATCAGGATACCATTTTAAAGCTTCCTGGAACAATTTACAATTTATAGCAGCTGTTGTTGCACTGAGATGATTTCGCTAATGCTAGTGAAACAACTTTAGCAAATTCGCCAACAAACTAAACTTGCTTTGAGGAGGGGGGGGAAATGGGATTCCTGACCAATTAAAGTTACCAAGGGAATCGTGTTTGCAGTGTTGACCATTCATAAATAATTTCTTCAACTGGAAATGAACCGCCTCTCTGCCAAAACAGGAAAACATGTTTGTGTATACGCACATCTTTAGTCTACCAGAGCGAAATGGAGCTAAAGTGCTCTCTTTGGAGGAAACTTTTATTATTAGTGGGCTGGTTTGACTGATCTCGCTGTATGAAAGCATCTGAGCTGCTGCTAAATAAGGAAGAGATTGCATTTTAAGTGCTTGTGA